>NC_133327.1:267270972-267603143 GCF_042186555.1 Aquarana catesbeiana
GGGCTCTAATGAGGAAAGTTGCAGGGTCTGCATCCCTTTAGACTTTATTTCCTATTGGGAGTATCTTACCAAAAATAAATTTTTGTTGCAGGGGATGCCAAAAATCTGACTTGTATCGTAGGCAGACTTCTGGGAAAATTAGTGAGCCAGTCACACAAGCAGAAAATTATGTTTTTGGGGGAGCATTCTGTACACCTCCAGGTAGCCATATTGCATTGCACTTTACAGAAAATTACAGAGCTGCAGATTGGAAAGGAAAGGTCATTTTAATAACATTCAATTACAATATGACTTAAGTCCCAATTGTATATGCTATATTATTTTTTTTATTTGCTTTTTTTCCCCCATGAAAGTGGAGCTACCCTTTAAGTATATACAAAAAATATACCAAAAAAAAAAAGATGGTGCCTATTAGGATGGCTATCCTGCTATCCCAGGCATTATTTCTGGGGTCTTGATCAATGTGAGTGAAAGGTATTTCATTTAAGAGACCCTTTCCCTGAAAAACAGCACTAGTAACAAGTTTCTCTTTATTCCTACTGCTGTCCCATGTCTGTAGTGCGTCCTTCGTTCCCCTTATACTATGGAATCTGTATAAGAGATCTGTCTTAACTGTATGCCAGAATTGCCACATAAGATATCATCCTAATAGACAGAACAGGCCAGACCGAGATAAGATGTCAGACAGTTCACAGACAGGTGTATTGTACCTTGTGTAGATCATATTGAAGTACAGATCACCTATTTTTGAAGACTGAGATTTTCAGAAACCGCAATTATCTTATGTCACCAGGTTCACATTCCTGTATGATAGGAATCTGAGCTACCAATGCACCTGAAATAGCCATCTTATCTATATGGTTCCATGTCGTTTTATCTCACAAGTCAAACACTTGTTAAAGGTGTATAGTTATTAATGCTGTATATTGCATGTGATGTTTTCAATGATGTGTTTATCATATACCAAAGTTTATTGACAGATTGCTCAAATTACCCAACATGGATCATGTTGCTTTTCTAATATTTTATATATTTTCCCTAGAAATGAACTTGAAGACCTTGGGTGCTCTGTGCTTAGGTATTTTAACCACTTCAGTCCCAGACTATTATGCTGCCTAAGGACCAGAGGACTTTTTCCAATTTGGCACTGCATCGCTTTAACTGCTAATTGCGCGGTCATGCAATGCTGTACCCAAACAAAATTTGCGTCCTTTTCTTCCCACAAATAGAGCTTTCTTTTGATGGTATTTGATCACCTCTGCCGTTTTTATTTTTTGCGCTATAAACGGAATAAGACCGAAAATTTTGAAAAAAAATGATATTTTCTACTGTTTGTTATAAAAAAAATCCAATAAACTCAATTTTAGTCATACATTTAGGCCAAAATGTATTTGGCCACATGTCTTTGGTAAAAAAAATGTCAATAAGCTTTTATTTATTGGTTTGCGCAAAAGTTATAGCGTCTACAAACTAGGGTCCATTTTCTGGAATTTACACAGCTTTTAGTTTATGACTGCCTATCTCATTTCTTGAGGTGCTAAAATGGCAGGGCAGTACAAAACCTCCTCCAAATGACCCCATTTTGGAACGTAGACACCCCAAGGAAATTGCTGAGAGGCATGTTGAACCCATTGAATATTTATTTTTTTTGTCCCAAGTGATTGAATAATGACAAAAAAAAAAATTGTCACTAAATGATATATTGCTCACACAGGCCATGGGCCTATGTGGAATTGCACCCCAAAATACATTCAGCTGCTTCTCCTGAGTACGGGGATACCACATGTGTGGGACTTTTTGGGAGCCTAGCCGCGTACGGGGCTCCGAAAACCAATCACCGCCTTCAGGATTTCTAAGGGCGTAAATTTTTGATTTCACTCCTCACTACCTATCACAGTTTTGAAGACCATAAAATGCCCAGATGGCACAACCCCCCCCCCAAATGACCCCATTTTGGAAAGTAGACACCCCAAGCTATTTGCTGAGAGGCATGTTGAGTCCATGGAATATTTTATATTTTGACACAAGTTGCGGGAAAGTGACACATTTTTTTTTTTTTTGCACAAAGTTGTCACTAAATGATATATTGCTCATACAGGCCATGGGCATATGTGGAATTGCACCCCAAAATACATTTAGCTGCTTCTCCTGAGTATGGGGATACCACATGTGTGGGACTTTTTGGGAGCCTAGCTGCGTACGGGGCCCCGAAAACCAATCACTGCCTTCAGGATTTCTAAGGGTGTAAATTTTTGATTTCACTCTTCACTGCCTATCACAGTTTCGGAGGCCATGGAATGCCCAGGTGGCACAAAACCCCTCCAAATGACCCCATTTTGGAAAGTAGACACCCCAAGCTATTTGCTGAAAGGCATGGTGAGTATTTTGCAGCTCTCATTTGTTTTTGGAAATGAAGAAAGACAAGAAAAAACTTTTTTTTTTTTCTTTTTTCAATTTTCAAAACTTTGTGACAAAAAGTGAGGTCTGCAAAATACTCACTATACCTCTCAGCAAATAGCTTGGGGTGTCTACTTTCCAAAATGGGGTCATTTGGGGGGGTTTTGTGCCACCTAGGCATTCCATGGCCTCCGAAACTGTGATAGGCAGTGAAGAGTGAAATCAAAAATTTACGCCCTTAGAAAGCCTGAAGGCGGTGCTTGGTTTTCGGGGTCCCGTACGCGACTAGGCTCCCAAAAAGTCTCACATGTGGTATCCCCGTACTCAGGAGAAGCAACAGAATGTATTTTGGGGTGTAATTTCACATATTCCCATGGCATGTTTGAGCAATAAATCATTTAGTGACAACTTTGTGCAAAAAAATAAATAAAATTTGTCTCTTTCCCGCAACTTGTGTCACAATATAAAATATTCCATGGACTCGACATGACTCTCAGCAAATAGCTTGGGGTGTCTACTTTCCAAAATGGGGTAATTTGGGGGGGGTTTGAACTGTCCTGGCATTTTATGCACAACATTTAGAAGCTTATGTCACACATCACCCACTCTTCTAACCACTTGAAGACAAAGCCCTTTCTGACACTTTTTGTTTACATGAAAAAATTATTTTTTTTGCATGAAAATTACTTTGAACCCCCAAACATTGTATATTTTTTTAAAGCAAATGCCCTACAGATTAAAATGGTGGGTGTTTAATTTTTTTTTTTTCACACAGTATTTGCGCAGCGATTTTTCAAACGCATTTTTTGGGTAAAAAACACACTTTTTTACATTTTAATGCACTAAAACACACTATATTGCCCAAATGTTTGATGAAATAAAAAAGATGATCTTAGGCCGAGTACATGGATACCAAACATGACATGCTTTAAAATTGCGCACAAACGTGCAGTGGCGACAAACTAAATACATTTTTAAAAGCCTTTAAAAGCCTTTACAGGTTACCACTTTAGATTTACAGAGGAAGTCTACTGCTAAAATTACTGCCCTCGATCTGACGTTCACGGTGACACCTCACATGCATGGTGCAATTGCTGTTTACATTTGACGCCAGACCGACGTTTGCGTTCGCCTTTACGCGAGAGCAGGGGGGACAGGGGTGCTTTTTTTTTTTTCTTTATTATTTTTTTTCTTTTTTATCTTATTTTTAAACTGTTCTTTTCATTTTTTTTTTTATCATTTTTATTGTTATCTCAGGGAATGTAAATATCCCCTATGATAGCAATAGGTAGTGACAGGTACTCTTTTTTGAAAAAATTGGGGTCTATTAGACCCTAGATCTCTCTTCTGCCCTCAAAGCATCTGACCACACCAAGATCGGTGTGATAAAATGCTTTCCCAATTTTCCAATGGCGCTGTTTATATCTGGCAAAATCTAAGTCATGAAATGCTCGTAGCTTCCGGTTTCTTAGGCCATAGAGATGTTTGGAGCCACTCTGGTCTCTGATCAGCTCTATGGTCAGCTGGCTAAATCACCGGCTGCATTCTCAGGTTCCCTGTTGAGACAGGAGAGCCAGAGAAAAACACGGAAGACGGTGGGGGGGCATTCCCTGTCACTGCTTGTAAAAGCAGTCTAGAGGCTAATTAGCCGCTAGGATTGCTTTTACATGAAAGCCGACCGCTGGCTGAAAAGAATGATACCAAAATGATACCTAAACCTGCAGGCATCATTCTGGTATAACCACTCAAAGTCGTGAATGGCGTACCTGAAGACAAAAAAATGGTTAACAATAAAACACAGTAAACGGTAAAGTATAAAAAATTGCATACCTGAAAAGCAAACTTGATAAAACATAATAACAATAAAACATTGCAGAATAGAATACAGTAAAAAAGAGCAGAACAATAGAGAGAGAATAGAGAGAGAACAATAAAATGACAACTATTTTTTTTAATTTTATATATTTTTTTTTTTTACACTTTTTTTTGTAACTAACTTTTATAACTGTAACCGGTTCCAGGTTCGGGTCTCTCAAAATGCGATGGCATCTTCGGAGACCCTGTGAAAGTGCGCCTAGTCTGTGCAATGCTGTACGCTACGCTAATACTCAACTAGTGTATGGTAGCATTCAAAACATTCACCAATGCAAAAACCAGGATTGTCAGGACAGGAGGGACAATAATAGTGGGTGTCACGCCTATATCCGCGCTTGCTGTAGACACAACATCTTTTTTGGGGGGGTTCCTTGGGTAAGGGTACTCGGGAGGACATAAAGAAAATGCCTCTCATGCAGCCGACTGCATTTGGTTGGGGATGTGAATGGGGGAAGTACAGGCGCTGCAGAAGTGGTGGGTTCCCAATTAGGATTGGCACATGCAGCAGGAAGGGCATTATGGGCACGACGGGCCTGTGTTTGTCTTCTTCTTGGTGGCAGCGGGAAACTACTTGTGCTTGCCACCTCACCAGCTTGAACTGCACTTATGGGACTCGCCACGTCACCAAGTGTTACTGCAGTGCTGGTTTGACTATGACCGGGGTGTACTAGGCCGCTGGTGCTTGCCAGTTCACCAAAACGCTACCAAAAAAACTGTTAGCCATTGCAGGGATCAGGCCTGACTCTGCGAACGCTGCAGTTATGCGTTTAGTGTTTTGTAAGTGTCAGTGATCGATCGATACTGCACTTGGGTGGGCTGGGCTGGGCGGAGGGGCAAAGCGCAGGTGCTAGCAGGTATCTGGGCTGATCCCACTAACACTGCGTTTTTGGGAACCCTAAACTGCTGGGGACGCTAGTACAGATCTGATCGGATCAGATATTGATCTGTTCAGATACTATACCACTAAGGGAGGTGTACGGTGCGTGCGTGGGTGTTAGCGGTACTGTCGCTAACCTGGCGCTGCCAGGGGCTGGTGCTTGCCAGTTCACCAAAATGCTACCAAAAAAACTGTTAGCGATCGCAGGGATCAGGCCTGACTCTGCGAACGCTGCAGTTATGCGTTTAGTGTTTTGTAAGTGACAGTGATTGATCGATACTGCACCTAGGTAGGCTGGGCCGGGCCGGGCGGAGGGGCAAAACGCAGGTGCTAGCAGGTATCTGGGCTGATCCCACTAACACTGCGTTTTTGGGAACCCTAAACTTCTGGGGACGCTAGTATAGATCTGATCGGATCAGATATTGATCCGTACAGATACTATACCACTAAGGGAGGCATATGCTGCGTGCGTGGGTATTAGCGGTACTGGCGCTGACGCTGCCTGGGGCGACGCATATCACTGCCGGGCGATCAGGGGGCTAAACCTTTATTTGGTAATAAACGGCGGGTGCCCTGACACTATAAAAAATAAACGAACTAACCAGCGTCACCCGTAACAGTTATACGGTGATCAGTGGTGAAAGGGTTAACTAGGGGGCAATCAAGGGGTTAAAACATTTATTAGGTAGTATATGGGGGTCCCTGTCACTATAAAACGCTGACGGCGAACCTAAATATTTACCTCCCTAACTAGCGTCACCAGCGACACTAATACAGCGATCAGAAAAATGATCGCTTAGCGACACTGGCGACAGGAGGTGATCAAGGGGTTAAAAGTTTATTAAGGGGGGTTAGGGGGGTACCCTAGACCTAAAGGGGGCTAACCCTAACTGCCCTAACACACTAACTGTCACAAACTGACACCATGCAATAATCAGAAAAAAAAAAACTGCTTGGTGTCAGTGTGACAGGGGGGGAGGGGTGATTAGGGGGTGATCGGGGGGGATTGGGGGTAAAGGGGGGTGTTTTGTGTGCCTGGCATGTTCTACTGTGTGTGTGTGTTTGGTGCACTCACATTGAAGTCTTCTCTCCTCGGCGCCGGAACGGAACATGCCGAGCCAAGGAGAGATGACATCACTTCCTTTGTTGCTGTTTAGCATACAGCAGCAGAGGAATGATCTGATTGGCCAGCGGCGATCGCGAGGGGGGGCCACGAACGGATGGTCTCCCCCTCACCTCCGATCGCCGCTGGTCAAAAGCCAGCTGGTCAAAAGCTCCGATCGGACCCCCCCACCCGCGGGAGGCAGATCACGTACATGTACGTGATTCTGCCTGCCCGTGCCGCCTTGCCGACGTACATCGGCGTGAGGCGGTCCTTAAGTGGTTAAGTGTCTGCATGCAATAGTACCAGCTTTTAAACTTTGTGACCCTACCGCTGTAGTATCCTGTTCTGACCTTATAGCATGAGTAAGTGCATACCATGTTATTCACGTTAGCATTTTTTGACTTCTATTAATGTGTAGCCATACCCCTGTAGGGGTTGCTGAATATTGTGGTTCACTGTCACCCTGCCCAGCCTGGTATCCATCTCTCAGGCACTCAGAGACATAGAACAGTCCATAAGCTTTGTTTTTTGTTTTTATTGAAGGGATTGAACTTGGATGGGAAAAGGAAATTATGGGATGCCTAGAAAGATTGCTTGGGACTACTATATACACACCTGTATATACACCCCAGTCTTCTCTCAAGCACAACTCTTTTACGCTTAAGGCTTCTTTCCCTTACTCCTCCAGCACTTCATTTGCTGCAGAACGTTACTCCTCCAGCACTTCACTTGCTGTAGATTCCCAGACCAGCTAGTACCACATGGTTAGGCCTGAAGCCTTGGGCCCCTATGAAGTAGAAATAGTTCTGGTGCTAACTGTCCTCAACTCGGCTACTGATCCCAGTAAACCCTTTTCAGTCCCTGCCAGCCTTCTTGGCTGCAGCTGCCTCTTTCCACTGCCCTTCCCACAGTCCACTCTTCTGGTTCTGCACCCATCTTAAACTGCAAACTCACAGTTCTTTCAGGCATGCCTGACTGTGCTTCACTCACCAGGCCTCCTGGCTGGGACCAGTTGTCCTCTCTGGAGTCTCTTAGCAGTGCTCTCTCCCGCTGTCCTCTCTATGCTCTCTCATGTGCCTCTCCTCCAGGATCTCTTCTCCTCCTGGCTACACCCGAGCCAAGGCCCAAGGTCACCCCCCTAGACTGGGGAGCTCCCTGTGGGCCCCGACAGCCTCCACACTCTTTCACTCCAGCTCTTCCACCCGACAACTCCTCCCCAGCTGGGCTGACTCTGGGTATTTAAGGAGACCTTCCCCCTGCTAATTCAAGTTGGGGATTGGGCAAGGTTCCTGAGAATACCCCAGGCAGCTCCCCCTCTCCTCTCCTCCTCTCTTTCTAGCACCTTCCAGAAAAGAGGAAGGTGACAGTGATGCTACCTGTGAGTCGCCTAGCCCTACCCTGAGCCACACCCAGCCCAGAATGAAAACAAACAGGCCTAGCCACCAGCTGCTCAAAAGAAAAATCTAACCTCTAGCACCTACCTAACTAGAGGGTGCTACAAATGTAAAGAAAGGGATAAGCTTTTTGGCCATGTTAACCATTTTTCCTAATTTTTAAAGAAAACCTTAAAATGATATTAAAGGCTCATGTTTTTTTTTCTTTAAAATAATAAACATGTCATACATACCCGCTCTGTCTAGTGGTTTTGCACAGAGCAGCCCCGATCCTCCTCTTCTTGGATCCCCCCCACTGGCTCTCCTGGCCCCTCCCCCTTGCCAAGTTCCCCAATAGCAAGCCGCTTCTTATGGAGGCAAATGAAGATAAGCAGAAAAACTCTGGACAGCCGCACTCCGAAGACATTTTCTTGTGAGCTATGAGGTTATGAGCTATGAGTAAGCACTTATTATAGTGTGAAACGCGTCAGTTTTTCCTGTATCGCTTTGCTGTGGTTTGTACTATGTGATCCCAAGTTTTCAATAAAAGGCACAAGAAACTTTCTTTGGAGTGCGGCTGTCCAGAGTTTTTCTGCTTATCTTCATTTGTACATGCATTAGCAAGCAACTGGGGCTCTTTGTCTCTAGAAGAGAATTATCTGTCTCAGTGGATCTGCCTGGAGCGGTGGTGTTTTCTTCTCTCTATTTGGATTTCTGGACTTGTGCACTTGCTATGGAGGCACTCGTGCCTGCCCACTCCCGAGCCACCTGTGTGTATTCATAAGACACCAAGAACGCAGCTCTGTCCCACCCCGCTATGGTCTCACTGGCTGTGATTGACAGCAGTGAGAGCCAATGGCTTCCACTGCTGTGTCTCAGCCAATGAGAAGAGAGAGACCCAGGAGAGCCGCTGCTCTTGTGCACATCGCTGGATCAATTTGGGGCTCTGGTAAGTATTAGGGGGGCTGCACACAGAGGGTTTTTTTACTTTCATGCGTAGAATGCATGAAGGTAAAAAAACATCAGCCTTTACAACCTCTTTAAGCTTACTGACTGGAATGGTGCCAGCAGATGGGGTGAAAGCAAAATGGGGTGTCAATATTCAAAAACGAGAAAGATATACACCTGGAAATTACGGACCAGTCAGCTTAACATCAATAGTATGTAAACTATTGGAAGAAATGATAAGGGACTATATCCAAGAATTTTCTGATTAAAATAGTATCATTAGTAGTAACCAACATGGTTTTATCAAGAACCATTCTTGCCAGACCAGTCTTTTAACATTATATGAGGAGGTGAGCTCTAATTCAGATAGAGGAAGGACTGTTAATAGTATGTATCTAGATTTTGCTAAGGCATATCATACAGTACCCCAAAAGGTTAATTTACAAATTAAGGTCTTTTAGCATTTATGATATGGTATGTACCTGGATAGAACACTTATGGCAGGAGCGTATCCAGAGACTAGCGATTAATAGCATATTTTCTGAATGCTCTGGAGTTGTGAGCAGGGTGCCCCAGGGCTCTGTCTTGGGGCCAATTCTGTTTAGCTTGTTCATAAACAATATAGAGAAGTATTGTATTATTGTAGAGAAGTATAATAAAAAGTTCAATTTCGGTGTTTGGTGACGACACAAAACTAAGCAGGGCAATAGCTTTACTACAGGATATAGCAACATTACCAGGAGACCTAGTTAAAATAGAGGGGTGGTCAGATATGGTTCAATATATGTGAAAAACAATCAGCACAGTTAAACAATGATTCACAATATAACCAAAAACGATGACTGCAGCACAGCCTGTAGCAAAATAAAGAAAATAAAAGTGCATGGCTGCATGAACAGCGGCACAAGGGAGACAGGCTAGTGGGGTTAATACTGTTGCTAGGCAACTAGAGCAGGCCATAGATTGGCCAATGAAGTGGTGGGGGGAGGTACTGCAGGAGCTGGAGTGAGGGAGGTCAGGGGTGACAGGATATCCGGCCAGCAGACACGAGGAGGAAATCGTTCTGTGCTGAGCCCTTCCCTTGCGTTCCTGATGGAGGATCCACAGTGCCTGGCTGAGCAGCTCCGCTCGATGGCGGAACCCATGGGGACCGATTGGCTGCAGAGCCAGATCGCAGCCCTGCAGGGGACGACCACCGTGGCACCGTCCGGCACCCAGGTGAGACGTGCTCTGCGGGCGCGCCCCCCGGAGCGCTTCAGCCCCTCACAATCCCCGCAAGCTCAGAGCCATAATGGGAGCCCGGACTCGGACCCTCCAGCCCAGCTGGCCCAGCCACCCCTGGCTGGAATGGGCTCGGGTGCTGGGAGGAATCCCTGTGGGGGGGGCGGACCTCAGTAGGACGGGTACGCAGCCCTACCCAACCCCCAGTCCAAGACCGGAGAGAGTGCGGCCCCATCCCTGCCGGTAACAGTGCCAGGATCAGCTCAGCGGGGGAGGAGTCGCGCCGTGGGTCACGGCCAGTCGGGTAGAGCGACCGGTGACCCCATCACACCCAGATCCACTTGGGATCTGAGGGCCTCCAGTTTGGGTTGGCACAGCATGGCCCCGCCCACCAGCGGGGGGGTGAAGAGGAGCTACACAGCTACAGCGGGCACACCAGTCCTGGGGGTCAGAGACGCAAACGGGACAGCGAATAACCGGTTCCTTTCACGGGCGGCTCATCATCACCAGTCCAGCCTCCTGAAGGTCGTCAGGATTCCTCCGACTCAGCTGAGCAGGATTCCTCCGGCTCAGATCTTTATGATCCCACTGCAGCAAGGGATGTATTGCCTTGTTTTAACGGAACTGCTCATCATAACACAGCCACATACTGTGTACAGAACACCTCCAGGTAGCCATATTGCATTGCACTTTACAGAAAATGACAGAGCTGCAGATTGTAAAGGAAAGGTCATTTTTACAAAAAAAATAAAAAAAGACAGTGCCTATTAGGATGGCTATCCTGCTATCACAGGCATTTATTTATTATGTGACTGAAATGTATTTCATTTAAGAAACCATTGCCCTGAAAAACAGCACTAGTAACAAGTTTCTCTTCATTCCTACTGCTGTCCCATGTCTGTAGTGCGTCCTTCGTTCCCCTTATACTATGGAATCTTTATAAGAGATCTATCTCAACTG
Organism: Aquarana catesbeiana; assembly: GCF_042186555.1. Taxonomy (NCBI): domain Eukaryota; kingdom Metazoa; phylum Chordata; class Amphibia; order Anura; family Ranidae; genus Aquarana; species Aquarana catesbeiana. The sequence goes on from NC_133327.1 coordinate 267,281,729, forward strand.
TATACAAGGATTGCCACATAAGATATCATCCTAATAGACAGAACAGGCCAGACCAAGTGAAGATGTCAGACAGTTCACAGACAGGTGTATTGTACCTTGTGTAGATCATATCAAAGTACAGATCACCTATTATTGAAGATTTGCAGAGACCTCATATGTCACCAGGTTCACATTCCTGTATGATAGGAATCTGAGATACCAATGCACCTAAAATAGCCATTTTATCTATATGGTTTCATGTTGTTTTATCTCACAAGTCAAACACTTGTTAAAGCTGTATAGTTATTAATGCTGTATATTGCATGTGATGTTTTCAATGATGTGTTTATCATATACCGAAGTTTATTGACAGATTGCTCAAATTACCCAACATGGATCATGTTGCTTTTCTAATATTTTATATATTTTCCCTAGAAATGAACTTGAAGACCTTGGGTGCCCTGTGCTTGGGTATTTTTAAGTGTCTGCATGCAATAGTACCAGCTTTTAAACTTCGTGACCTACTACTACGCTGTAGTATGCTGTTCGGACCTTATTAGGCAGTCATTTTATGCTAGGTAAAGAGCAGGGATTCTCAGCTTTAGTGAGATCAGGGCCTGGTATTTTGCTTCGAAAACCTTCCATGCCTCATCAGTAAGAGCCCATCTACTTCATCATAGTGCATTAAAAAATATTATGTTGCGCTTTAAAGGATAGGTTCACCTTTGATAAAAAAAAATAATGAATGAACGCCTTTTTTGCAGGTTAAAAATTTTTTATTCATTTATTAGGAGCCTGTATAGCATTGCACCCGCAATCAGCAGGGAAGTCAAGGCTGCTCGCTGAGTAACATGTTACACCCTGGATACGGGTGTAACATGTTATTAAAGGTGAATTTAGCCCTTAAATTAAGGCAGCCAATTCAAAATACTACAAAAGTATGGAAACACATATTTTGCATTCCAAAACCTTTATTTATATTCATACCATAAAATATGGGAATGCAAAATATGTACGTTGTATTCCCATACTTTTATTACATGAATATAAACTTTTTCGCCTGCCTTGTGTCTGCTGTGTATGTCTGTTGTTCTAATGTCTGTAATCATTATATGACTGCTAATAATAGATAAACTTAGCAAACACAAAGCAGGCGACATATCTGTACAGCTAATCCAGTGAAAGGTTTGTATCATTCATTGTAGGTCTTCCCTGTGTCATTCCTGTAATCACGCCACTGCAGGTGGAGAGGGGAACCTGGTACCTTGGGACAGTCCAAAACTCAGCTTCTGAGACACTGTGAACAAACCTAGAAACAGGGTTTATACCGGCACCCTTTTTCCAACACTGTTCACTTCTGCACCCTCTGCCACCCTGCTCCAACACTGTTTACTTCTGCACCCTTTGCTACCCTTTTTCAACACCACTCACCTCTGAATCCACAACCATACCCTTCCAGCATTGCTCACCTCTGAACTTCTTGACACCTTCTTACAACACCGCTCATCTCTGCATCCCCTGCAACCCTCTAAAAACACTGCTTAGCTCTGCACCACCTGCCACTGTCTTCCAGTGCTGCCAACCTCTGCATCCCCTGCCACTCTCTTCCATTGATGCTTAAGTCTGCGTCCCCTGCCATCCTCTTTCCACACTGCTCACCTCTGCATCCCCTACCATCGTCTTCCAATGGTTCTCACCACTGCACTGCCTGCCACACACTTTCAACGCTTCTTACCTGTGAGCCTCATGCCACCATCCTCCAACACTGCTCACCTCTGACAGCACATTTCATAGCCTGGCAAAAGGGAAGCCCCAGCCCTGTGGTTAAAAACCACTTGTGTGAGCAATATGAATGTACCTAGCTGCTGTGCCTGCACCACAGATAGACACTCAGGGGAAGGGGGGGGGTTGGACTCCAAAAGCCATCACCATATCTACAGCCCTGATCACAAAGTGGGTTTACAAACTCAAAAAAATCATATTTTTTGAGTTTACAAACTTTCAAGTGAATTCTCACCAGTTTTGTAGCATGTTCAAAAATACGCATAGCGTCAAGCTAAAACAGCTTGAAATATGATAATAGGTATTACACTATAGATTACAACAAAATTGCTGCCTTTCCCTACATACAAATGTATATGCACTGCAAACCCCTAGCTATTACAGCCCAATTGTCCATTCCTACTGACACTGGTATTGTTGTATGAGTATAAGTATTTAAAAACTTTTGGTATCCTTAGATTTTTTCCATTGACTCATTGTGGCAGATTTACTAAAGCAGAATGTTCACTTTGCAGGGAAATTTTAACTTTTTCGTGAATATGGTGAAAATTCACTTTGCAAAAAATTGTCATGTACAAGGAAAATTATACTCCAACTCTGGTCAAAACATTAATGCCCTACCATCCCTCCCTTACACCCCTCTGACTGGTCATTGGCATAAAAAATTCCATTTTTACTAGTGTAGCATCCTTGTCCTAAACAGGGACTGCTATGACAATTTAGTTTTTGGCTGGGCTGTAGTTAGTTCAGACCAGTGGCGGCCTGTTTATTAGGGGTGCACTGATCTACATGCGGGGTGCCGAACACATGGATTCCAATGCGGGATTTTTTTTTTTTTTAAGCACGTGAATCATTTTTTTACATCACAGAAACCTGACATTTTAACAGGGGTGTGTAGACTTTTTATATCCACTAAGTGTTGCTAGTTGGAGCTCTGCTGTAAGGCCCGATAGCCTGTTTTGGGGCCTAACGTGCTGAAGTGGTCCTGAAGTTGTCCTGCCTGGTCTGGAGGAAGCTGGGCCAAGGAGAAGACCCAGGGGAGGCACCTTGCTGAAGAGAGCCAAGGGGAAGGCTAGTTTCTCAAAATGGTCTGGTGACTCACTTGGAGGACAAACCGAAGATTGGGAACGTGCTTACAGTGGCTGAAACCAGGATGGAGACCGACGGGAAATCTGCAGCCGTGGCGCCAGCCCCAGCTGATCAGGATGGGACAGCACTGTTCCTGTGCTTCCATTGTGGTGTCACAAGCTAGTGATAGGACTACAGATACCAGGGTGCCTTGGTGGGGCCTGTAGATTATGCATTTATTTGCAAATGAGTGCAGACTAAACCCCTGTTTTTTAACGCATACTATTAGACAGGTCAATTTGGTTGTCCCCGGGCTGGTCGGTAAGTGAGCTTGGAGTTTTCCTTGGATTTATCCTTGGCTTTTTTTCTAACATATGTTGCCTTCCAATGCTGCTTGCTGCAATGGCCAGTTATAGGTGGGGGCAGTGGCTTCCTTTTTTGTATTATTGTTATATTGGTCAGGCAATGCACTGACACCTTTGCAGCCATTGTGCTATGTGCTGGGTGTTCAGTGTGCCCCTGTACCTTTAAGAAGGGGTGGACTCCCTTCAGTCCATCTGCTCTCCATCTATCCATCAGAATGCATGTGCTTCCATTGTGGAGTCACTCATAAGCTAATGATAGGACTACAGATACCAGGGTGCCTTGGCGGGGCCTGTAGCTTACGCATGTATTTGCAAATGTGTGCAGACTAAACCCCTGTTTTTACCGCATACTGTTAGACCGGTCAATTTGGTTGTCCGCGGGCTGGTCTGTAAGTGAACTTGGAGTTTTCCTTAGATTTATCCTTGGCTTTTTTTCTAAAAATATGTTGCCTTTCAATACTGCTTGCTGCAATGGCCAGTTATAGGTGGGGGGTGTGGCTTCCTCTTTTGGGCCATAGAACAAAGTAAGATCTATATTTTTGGTGCGCATTGATCATCTGGCGGGAGTGCAATCTTATCCAGAGTGATCTGGATAAGATTCGGGGCGGACTTACAGAGACTGAGACCCACATCTCTGCCACAAAGGATCTGACGGCCACTCACAGGAGATGCCCTAGTAGCCAAGTTGGACGACACCAAGAATCGATTGAGGTGCAATAATGTGCGTTTCCTGGAGCTTCCAAAAGCGAAGAGACTCTCCAGCAGAGTTTATGGAATCCTTCTTTTAAGACCTATTAGGTCTTACAGAGTTGTCTCCAATATATTTGGTAGAACGCGCTCACTGTGTACCTATCAGAGGCTACATTCTGGGTAATAATCCTGGCCCCTTCCTGATTTTGTTTATCAACCACCAGGACTGTGACAAAATCCTCTTAGAAGCAAGCGAACATCCCACACTATCCTACAGTAATACCTCTGTATTCCTGTTGCCCGACTTCTCAGCAGAGCTGCAGAGGAAGAGGAAAACGTTTAACGATGTCCGTCGTCATCTCCGGAAGAAGAACATCTAATATAGTATGCTGTATCCCAGTTGCCTCCAGATTCAACACTTTGGATCAGTCCGATTTTTTAAATCCCAAGCCAAGGCGGATGCCTGGCTTTCTACCCTGCAGTAAGCGTGCCAGACTTTCTTCCTGTTTCTGTTGCGAGAGAATCACATGTAGCCTCCCTGGCGGTATAATTATGTCAGATGTTTTAATCTCAAAGCGGTACATTGTTTTGCATAGAAATTTTTCTTTCTTTTCTTTTCGAAACATTGCAAAAAAAATTTTAACATTGTACCACACAAAAACAAAAGTGATTTTGTGGGGTATTAAATTCGCCCCAAAACATCAATGATGTTATTATTTTTTTGAATCACATCATTGATTTTTGTCTTGATGTTTTATTCTAAATTACACCCCATGATCTCCCCGATCAAGATCTGGGCACTTTCTGATGTGAAAGGATCTCGATCCCTAACATCACGATCACCTAAAAAGAGAGAAACCAAACAAAAACAGGTATCAAAAATCTGCCAGCATCCATGTCTTACCTGAGTCTGTGGTCGCAGACACTCACCTGTTGTGGTGCCAATTTCCACCACATCTTCTTCCTCCTCCTGCTCCACTTGGGTTGGGGGTATTTCACCTTCTTCCACAGGTGGGGGGGTCTCTGGTCTCCTCGGATGAGGGGTGTCCTCCGAGTCTTTTCTCCCCTATGTAAAACAAAAATGGTAGAATTAGCACACAGTGATTTGATGGCAGAACTATAAATAAGAAACATTGCTTGGAAGTGGGGTACAATTGTCAATTTTAGCAGAGTTCCAAGATGTCGCTTTTTTATTGTCCTTTGTCAACCTGCAATACTTACCTGTTTAGTACAAGCTTCACAGATGGAGACCCCCCTATAGTATACACTGGAGCACCTGTGTGCCCCCCCTGTAAAAATGGTGTTCTTGTGTCCCACACTAGTGCTCCAGTGTCCAGATGTGAAAACAGCTGCTCAGTGTCCTCTCCTTACACAGAATCTAGTTTGCATTTCATTCTAGTAACAAACCCATCTACACAACCAAATATTTTGCATCCAAGTAGGCCCTAAAAAATGTTGGCAAATGCATATGGCCTAAACAATGGTGTTTTAGAGGGCGAAAAAAAAATGTTTGATACGAACGAATAATGGGCCCATGAACATTAAAATTTACATTTTAAACTGTACAATTAAGAAAAGCATATGGAGCAGCACGAACGTAATAAACACAAAAAGAATAGGAACACAGCACAACTACTTACTTTTTTGCAGCACTCTCCGGATCTTTCGGTACTGCTCGGGCTCTCTTAATTTGAGGTCTGACCACCGCTTCCTGAGCTGATCTTTCGATCGTCGTACCCCGAAATTCCTGTGCAGACTTTTGACCACTTTCGCCATGATCTTGGCCTTTCTGATATTGGGGTTGGGGTAAGGCCCATACTTCCCGTCATAGTCGGCCTTCTTCAGGATGTCCACCATCTCCAACATCTCCCCAAAGGACATATTTGTGGCCTTAAATCGTCTCCTTCTGGATCGGGACGTGTCCGGATCCGGGCTTTCCTCCTCCTCCTCCTCGTTGCTATAATTAGAACGCACCTGCTCTGACTCCGCCATGTGCTCTTCACCTACTGCGCCGAACGAAAAGGGGCGGGGAATAGACTAGAAAGAATGTCAGGGGCGGAGTTACACGCATGCGCAGTGTGTATAAAGCATAACACGCATGCGTAGTACGTACGATCTGTGAGCGGACGAAGGAGCATTGGACGCGCCGATCGTAAGAACGAAGGTAAGAGCCAAACTTGTGCCTATACTGCTTCTACATTGAGGCCTATATTGTAACAAGATTAGGAGAGTTTTGTCTGACATTAGGCTTTGTCTTGTGTTGTGTCTTGCAGTGAACATGGATATCTTATTAAAAGATAATGACTTCATGTCACTATTCATTGATATGTTAAGGGAGCTGCCATGTCTGTGGGAGATCAACAACCCACATTACAAGAACCAAACAAAGAGGAAGGCAGCACTAGATAAATTGTTGGAAATTGTGAAGCAGGTGATCCCCACAGCAGACATCACATTTTTGAAGATCTTAATTGGTGGCCTGAGGAGCAATTTTGTAGGGCAGCGCCAGAAAGTCCTGGATTCGCAGAGATCCGGAGCAGCAGATGACATCTATCTCCCCAGGATGTGGTACTATGACAGGCTGCATTTTCTGGCAGGCCAGACTGAACCCAGGCCATCCCTCTCCAGTCTTCCTTCCACGCTTCCTTCCCCCCCAGCTTAGGCTTCTGACGCCCAACCTGGGCCTTCCAGGCAACAACATGTGGAGGAGCCCAGATTGAGCCAGGTATAGCATTCCTCTAAATAGTTCAGGTTGTCCAATCAATGATGTTAACTAGATGTTAGTTTGGAGTACTAATTTATGATTGTGATTGATGATGCAAAAACTAAAACCATGTCCCTTTTTCATACACAGGGAAGTCGCAGCCAGGAGGTGGCCGGGCCGAGCCGGCTGCCTGATATGCCGGTCCCTCCCCTACACCTGGAAAGAGAAAGTGGCAGGAGGAGGAGTGCCCTAGAGGAGGCTGCCATAGGCCTCTTTTGGAGGGCTACAGAGGCCCTGGGAGCACCACACACCGTGGAGGAGGACATTGCTGCCATCATTGCCTCAAAAATGCAGAGGATGGAGGAGGGACAACAACTCATGTGTGAGTCGCTCATATTGGAGGCTCTTAATAAAGGTATGAGGGGCCAAATTACATCTCAGACACACCTTTGCGAACTCACAGATGGTCCTCCTCCTCCTCCTGCAGGTCCTCCTCCTCCTCCTTCTCCTCCAGGTCCTCCCAGTCGTCCTCCTCCTCCAGGTCCTACTCCTCCTCCTGCCACATCTCCAACAGCACAGCCACAGCCCGGAATGAAGCGTGGAAGGAAGACCAGAAAGTGATGACCCTGGATCCAGTCTGGTCGGCCAAAAGATGCAGCCATTGGGGTACCACAGCCTGGGGACACAGATGTCATCTGCTGCTTTCCGGATTTCTGCGACTTCTGGACCAGACTGCCCTCCCTTACATATGGACTCCTCAGGCCACCAATTTTGATGTTCAAGAATTGTTGTCTGCCCTGGGGGTCCCAGGCTTCGCTAATTTCTCCTGTTGATCCAGTGTTGCCTCCCTCTTTGTTTGGTTCTGAGCCCTTAATAAAGGATTTTTGTTTGGAATTATACTCTCCTATGTGTGTTTGACTTGAAAAAGGACAGTTGGTTTGTGAGGATTCAGGTACATAACAAAAATACAATGTGAAATTAACAAGGGACACCAACAACAAACAATCTCCTTGAGATTAAATAATAAAAGATATCAATGGTGTTGTGGTAACTTGACACACAAAACACACACAAAAATAGTCTGGAGTAAAAATAAAAATAAGATTAAACAAAGATCAGCCTTGGAAAAAATACAAACATAAAATCTAAACCAAAAATGGCTTTAAAGCCAAAAAAAAAAAAAAAAATTCTGTTAGATGTGACAAATAACAATATATTAAGGGAATCCCAAGAAAAAAACAAAAAAAGAAGTTTGTGAGAAGTGTGTGTGAATATGAGCAGCAAAACTACTTAATTCTTGTCACATTATAAAGAAGAAGAGAGTGCGCTGTATTAAACCATTTTTAACATTGCACCGTGACGAAAGTGCTATATCCAATTGCGAACGCTAATGTTACCAGACCGAGCTTTTCCGTGTCGAAATTTCTTCTGAGCATGTGTGGCACTTTGTGCGTCGGAACAGGCCACACACGGTTGGAATTGATGCGATCGGATTTTGTTGTCGGAAAATTTTATCTCCTGCTCTCAAACTTTGTGTGTCGGAAAATCCGATGGAAAATGTCCGATGGAGCCCACACACAGTCGGAATTTCCGACAACACGCTCCGATCGGACATTTTCCATCGGAAAATCCGACCGTGTGTACGGGGCATTAGGAATAACTCACTTAAATCTGTCCAAACAAGAGTCTAGTAGACATCCCATGTATGATGAAGTTTGAAACACGAAAACATAAATTATAATATAATAAATAACTACTGTATACATAATTATAAAAAAATAATACTAAAATGAATTTCCCCACTACTCGCTCAATTCTGCAAGTGTTCTTTTTTACTATCGCTGTTTTCTAGCTGGTCTAAAACCACTTTTGACGTAAAGGGACACTTTTTGGTTGCCATGGACAATCTCAAGTTTCCAGGCAGAAAGAACAGTATATATAATATAAAAGTGCATGCAGGGCACTGGACAAAGCACTAGAGACAAAAGGGATGTGAAATTATTTGATAGAGTAATGTAATCTGTAGGGTTACAGTGTACTGTATGTTTTATGTACTTTTTTAATTTGCCACCAGGCTCCACCCCCATGCGTCGAGGCGCTCGCAGGGAACGGAGCCCAGAACACAGGACATCGGGCGGAGGACCAAGCGGAGGACACAGCAGGGTGGCATCACAGTATCCTGGTGACAAGGTAAATATGCTGCACCAGGATTCTGCAATGCAATACCAAGTGTGGCTCGGGGTTACCGCTAATGGTACTGAAATTTAACCCCGAGCCACACGGGAATACCGCCAGGAAGGTTAAGACATCTCAGTTATTGGTTACAGACACTGCCCAAATTTTGGAAAACCTTCAAATACTGAAATGTTATTCCTATCTCCCTCCTCACTGGGTGCGTAAGCTTGTCCACGCCTGGGTTGTTTTTTTTAGGAGGGAAGGAGTTAGGGTCGCAATGTCTTATGTGTGTTACAGTTTACTTGGTTACTCTGTATGTTCTTACATTGCTGCTAAGCTGTGGCCTGATTTTCGGAGAAGGGGACATTTTTAGGATCCTTCCATTACTGTAGCTCTCTCAGGTGCCCATGTTCTTCCGAATCTTTGGCCTTCTTGTCCTACTCATCTACAACCAATGGAGGGACTTTCGCTGGGTACATTTTGCACAATTCACAGAAGAAGAGGACCTTGTTGAACTTGTTTTGGGACCAACTGACTAGTCAGTTCTGTTGGGGTAATAGCTAGTTAGTAGGGGGTTTATTATGTTGTCTTCACAGTTTAGTGTTACCTGGCAACCTTGTACAATTGTTTTTGGTTGGCACAATTTATCTCTCATATTATTCACATTTTCGTGGCATTGTGTATTGTGTGGCATTGCAGACCTACCTACTAGTCATTCTTGGAACTGTTTACTGACCCAAGCTCCACTTCAACTTACTTTTGTAGAATCTGGAATGGAGAGCATACTACGAGATTACTTGTATGCAAAGCCTTTATCCAATATATACAAAGCCCTCCTTCCATCTATTCATGATGGCCTTGATAAACTGCTGGCCTTTAAAAAGTATGAGATGGGTTATTGCGGGTTAAAAACATGCATAAAACCGCAGGTCAACTCGCTGCTCTTTAGCAAACACTTGGGTGCCCTTAATCCTGATCAGCAAACATGCACTATGCAGTTCAGTGCTGCGCTATTTAAAAAGAAAAAAACGGGTTGGGTATTTCTCCCCATGTTTCTGTGGGTAGGGCAGCCCATTCAATTCAATTTAAATTGAATGGGCTGCCGCCCCCACTGAGAATGCAGATCGCAATAATGTGAACCTAACCTAAATTTCCCAGAACTTATCTGTGCACTTTACTCTTCTACTGAGGTTATGTGTGATATATAAGACAACAAGCCCTGTTCCATGAGACCTTTGGTTTAAAAAGAAAAATTACAGATAAACTGAAAAAGATGAGTCACAAAAAAATGGAATGTCCTTTAGTCCATTTGTAAATGAGATGTTAAAGAGATAAAAATACTTAGAAAAAAATGTATATTACTTTCTTTACAGGTCATGAGAATTTAAAATCATATAACTCTTCAGTGATATGTTATAGAAGATATACCACCTATTTCTGTACTGTACATCGTTAACAAGGCTTGCTACTTTGTGGTCTGATAACGCTTCTGCATCAGTCTTACGGCTTTACTGCTTTTCTCAGTAAAATTTTGAATGCATGTTATAGACTGCCATTTTGTTTTCTTTCAAATGTCTTACCAAGGGTTTGCCTTGGGACCCAGAGGACTGGCGACCTTTGGCCCGGAGGGCAAACACAACTAGATAGCCCTCCCATTGTACAGACAGATTTTTGTGAGCTGCATAAAGAAAAGTGTGCCATGGTGTCTCAATGATTGGTAGGAATGAGGAAAGGTGGGTGCTCCTGAGGAACATGTTTTTTTTGTGAAATTGTAACATATCTTTATCATACTTTTCAGCTGACCTGAATTTGACAGGACAATCCGGCTTTTGAGTTAATTGTCCCATGATAGCTGTTTCACAGCATGAGGCTCGCTAAGTGTTACTGCACATGCGTTGGCTCTCATTGCTGACAGTAATAATACAGTCCACACACTTCATTGCCCAGGACTTCCCTCTCCATCCTTGATGTGCAGTGCCATCAGTGAATGCTGCCTATTTACCAACTTTCCTGGGATCAGGGCCACAGAGACAGCTGCAGTGTCCCTGTTCTAGCACCAAGTTCTGTCATTTATAGCTAGGTAGCTGGCCACCACATCCATGCCTCCCCCTTTCCCACTGAGCACATGCTCCCACTATGGAATGTTACAGTGACTGTAGAGCAAGTGTGCGGATGGGGGGGGGGGGTTAGAGAGGCTGCAGAGGTATGCTTGGGGGGCATTAGTGGCAGAGGTGTGCAGGGGTACAGTGGTGGCAGGGATGTGCTAGGGGATACAGAGTTGTGTGCTGAGGATGTTGGTGGCAGAGATGTGCTGGAGGGTACAGTGGCGGCAGAAGTGAGTTAGGGGTACAGTGGTGTGCTGAGGGGACATTGGTGGCAGAGATGTGCTGGGAGCACAGTGGTTGCACAAGTGTGTTAGGGGGTACAGAGGTGTGCAGGTGGGACAATGGTGACAAAAGATTTGTTGGAGGGTATAGTTGTGGCAGAAGTGTGTTAGGGTACAGAGGTGCTCAGGGGAGACATTGTTGGAAGAGGTGTACTGGGAGTGCAGAAGTGGCAGACATGTGCTGAGGAGTACAGTGCTGCAATGGTGGCTGAGGTGTGTTAGTACAGAGGTGTGTGGAGGGACATTGGTGGCAGATCGATGGAGGGTGCAGAGGTGTGGTTCCAAGACAGGAAGAGGACAGGCATCCCTTAGTAAATATTTCTCCAGGATCCAGCTGCCTGCATGATGTGGGACATACTTTCATTACAATATGTTGGATCACTAAAGCTGTGAAGCAAAAAATAACTTTTAGCTAAATTTCAATTTCATTTTAATGTACGTAGTGTTATTACACTTTTTTACTGTGCAGAATGATTGGTAATGCCTGCGGTCCTCCACTAAAACCTTGGATCTGTGTTTACTGTTTTGTCTATTTTTGCTGTTTTTTTGCCCTATAATGACAGCTTTCTTAAGCCTCTTACACGCTGCTGTTTAAAAACTCACTGTTTTGGTTTTTTTACTAAATGCAGCACATTGTTTTCAGTGTGCCTGTACACACAGATGTGTAAACGTGCTGCATACAGATGGGTATAAAAAATACAAAAATACAAAGCAATCTGAGTTGCTGGTCAGTATGTTGCTCATGCATATCGCGTAAAATTTGGTATGAAAAGGTAAAATTGCATTCTGTGAGCTTAGGTTTATTTTACTTGCGTACACGCATATACAGGTGCATCTCATTAAATTAGAATATTATCAAAAAGTTAATTTATTTCAGTAATTCAATTCAAAAAGTGAAACTCATGTATTTTATTTAGATGCGTTACACACAGAGTGATATATTCCAAGTATTTCTTTCATTTAATTTTGATGATTATGGCTTACAGCTAGTGAAAACCCAAAATTCTGTATCTCAGAAAATTAGAATATTAATGAGACCAATAAAAAAAAAAAGATTTTCAATACAGAAATGTTGGCTTACTGAAAAGTATATCCATGTACAGTATAGTATGCACTAAATACTTGGCCAGGGCTCCTTTTGCATGAATTACTGCATCAATGCGGCGTGGCATAGAGGCGATCAGCCTGTGGCACTGCTGAGGTGGTTTAATAATCATGGTATCACTGTGCTTGATTGGCCAGCAAACTCACCTGACCTCAACCCTATAGAGAATCTATTGGGTATTGTCAAGAGGAAGATGAGAGACACCAGACCCAACAATGCAGACGAGCTGAAGGCCGCTATCAAAGCAACCTGGGCTTCCATAACACCTCAGCAGTGCCACAGGCTGATCGCCTCCATGCCATGCCGCATTGATGTAGTAATTCATGCAAAAGGAGCCCTGTCCCTGACTAAGTATTGAGTGCATACTATACTGTTTTCACTAGCTGTAATCATCAAAAGTAAAAGAAAGAAATGCTTGAAATATATCACTCTGTGTGTAACACAGAGTTCACTTTTTGAACTGAATTACTGAAATAAATTTACTTTTTGAGATGCACCTGTATGTGCAAAATAAAAGGAAGACATTTCAACCAGAAATACTAATGTTCAAACATCAGTACCGTGTACAAGTACCCTTATATATGTGGCATTAGGGAACAATATTCCTCTTGTAGAACTATGCCCATTTTAAATGAATGCCCTGCCCCTGATTAAAGCACATTCTCCACGTATAATGGATGTGCAAAGGTGAAAAAATGGTGTCCCAGAAACACTTTTTTGAAATATTGGCAACTAGGTTTTACACACCTTTCAGCATCAGCGTCTTTTTTTTTTTTCGGCTCTTGGCATTCCATCACATGACATCTCAGAGCCTAAAGAGATTGGTGCTGGAAGACCAGAAGATATCCCTCTGCTGGGTGCTTTGATTGTAGGTTTGAAAAGGGAACAAGAAGCTATAAAATGCCCAGCATGGATCACTAACTGTGGGTCCTGTTCGAGTGATGAAGATTCTCCAGTCCGGTTCCAACTCAGTACCCCCCCCCCCCCAACCCTGCCTTCAACTGTGTGCTTTGGATTTTCTTCCTAGTAGAATAATATTCAATATTTTTCAATTTGTTTGATTAGCAAATTAAAATACATGAAAAGTCCATATGCAGCGCTAAAAAAACAAATAAATGGCAGTCCATAAGAGTTTAGTAAAAGGAAGAGATGAGAACCCAGCAACTGCTTCAGTGTGAGATTGCAGCACACCGCACCGCAGTATAAATTCAATCTCCTTACCAGAAGAAGAGAAAAAACATGCATATAACCAGGATCTGTATAGCAGCACCAGCATCAAGCACCAGATGGATGGCTCCACGCCGTGGCAACACCGATGGGGAAACTTGTCTCTATCCCTTTTTCACCAAACAGGACTCCAATCAAAGACATCTAGTTCTCCGGTTCACTATGCTTAATCTCCCACTCATAAGGACGATACCACCTTTTCGACCGCAGCAGCTCTGCGCTCGGCTTGTTTTTTGCTTCAAACTGGAGCAATTGCTGCAAGGGATTTGTTTTTCACAGGATACCGATCTTCATGCTGCAAATTTTGAATGACTTTTGAACTACATTTATTAAGTCATCGAATGTACTGAGAATTTTCGAACAAATGTTCATATAAATATTTGTTTGAAAATCATCTAGTGTCCTGTCCAGCTTTAGTGTGGCTCTGCAGAGCCCGAGACCTAAATCTAAAACCTTTAAATTTGTTTCTATTATATGTGCATCCATTCTTATACATTCAGTAGTAACTCATTCTCCCTCACAATTCTGTAGAGTAATTTGAGAATCTGTCATCTATAACGAGCTATTTGTCTTCTATTTGCATCTGTGCTTTGCAATGCCTATTACATTTCCACTTACTACAGGCAGTTCTGCTCTAACTCCTCCTTCCCTGCCATTAATGGTAACTATATATTTTGCTGGGAGCACAGGTACCTAGTTTTGAGCTCGGATTGCCTAGGCATTCTAGTTTGCGCCCCCCCCCATATCACCTCCTGGGACATGTCACAGGTCCCAAGAGGCTGTTGGGCCATTTAGAAAGTACAGTACGGCTCGCATATTATCGCATAGTCAACATAGTGGTGCTGGGGACCCAAAGACCAGTGAGGAACTGGCCCGGGTGAGGACAGCGCTTGATCTTTGGGCTAGTAAGTGTCTTTACAATTCAGTGTATTTACAGTACAGTACTTGTAGCTGCAGACTTTACATTTGTTTTTACTGAAGTTCCTAAGATATTCAGGGATCTACTTTGGAAAGGAAGGAGGCCTAGAACAGGCATGTCCAATCGCGGCCCGTATTCTGGTTTTGGATGGCCCGCCTGGTAATTTTGACATGTATATCTTTTGCGGCCCCCAACAAATCCCAGAGTGCCGGGGGCCACAAAAGATATATATGCTGGCTGCCTTGGAGGGGGCGGGAAGAGTGCAGCACATACAGGAGTATTTCCTGTTTACACGGCGGCCTCTGTAAAAGAAAGTCCCGTCTCCTGCGCTGCCTTTGGACGACTGTTCTGTCCATCATAGGAGATGGGACTTTCTATTAAAGAGGCTGCCGAGAGAACAAGAGTTTCTCCTGTATGTCTGTTGGCGCTCATCCATTCCCTCCATGTCTCCTCCAAGGCTGCAGATGGATGGGCATCAATCAGGCTGCACTGATGGCAATGGTGAGTCTGCATTCATGACAATGTGGGTGCTGCATTCATGGCAATGGGGGTGCTGCATTCATGGCAATGTGGGTGCTGCATTCATGACAACGAGGGTGCTGCATTTATGGCAACGGGGGTGCTGCATTCATGGCAACGGGGGTGCTGCATTCATGGCAACGGGGGTGCTGCATTCATGGCAACGGGGGTGCTGCATTCATGGCAACGGGGGTGCTGCATTCATGACAACGGGGGAGCTGCATTCATGGCAACGTGGGAGCTGCATTCATGTCAGTGGTGGGGCTGCATTCATGGCACTTGTGACTGCAGATGGGCACTGATTAGGCTGCATTGATGGGCACTGACCCTTATTTTGCTTCACAGTTCCTTATTTAAAAATTTTTCTTAAAACTTTCCTCTTAAAGTGACGGTGTGTGTTATATGCCGATAAATACGGTATATCCAAATAACACGCCCAAGCTCATCTCTTCAACACACACAGCCACAAAGGCAAGAGAATTCTTGTTGGGCAGTGTATTAGTGCTCGGACGAACACACTTTTAATGGTTTAAAGAATGTCAGGCAAAATGGCTGGCCCTCACGCATGTTCATTTCATCAAATCTGGCCCTCTTTGAAAAAAGTTGGGACACCCCTGGCCTAGAATGAGGCTAGAAGCTCTCCTATCGGCAAAAGATGGTGGAGGACTGGCAGTTCCTTACCCCAAATTATATCATCTGGCCTCCCAATTCCAGCAGATTGCTGGGTGGGAAACTTTAAAGCAGTATTCAACTCAAAACCAGTCATTAGATGTGGTGGCTGCACTCGTTTTCTTTTTTTAGGCTTTTTTCCCTCGGTTTTCACCTGGTGATTTGGCCAGTAACACACCTGTGTTATGCAGACACCAATCTGGATCAAGGAGCAAGGGGGCAGATTTGGACAGCAGCATTGTCAGTCTGGGGGCAGGGGAGGCTTAGCAGTAACAGCAGATTTACATACTCTAGCAAATTGAAGCTGAATTCTAGGTAATCATTTATTATAATTTACAGCTAACATTTTATTTCCTCTTAGGATAAATAAATAAAAAGCTGATCATTAAATGGTTTGTCTTATCCTTATAACTGCAAGAGAGCTTTTCTGTTGAAAAATATCAGCTTTACTGCCTTGATCACCAGATGAAAATAGAAGAAAGCAAGCCTAAAAAAAAAAACTGATGTAGCCATCTGCACCAATTGTATGATAAGGGCATATTGTTGTCTTTCCAATCCATTGTCGACCAATACCAGCTCTCAAGTCACTCTTTCAAATACCTACAACTTCACCACACCTTAGATAAGCAATCACACTCATCCCAGATGGTTTATAATCCTTCCTTAATCCTCAAAATGGTGGCTCTGTCAGGTACTGCCAAAAAAGGGTTTAATAGGGAACATATACTCTACTCTCTTAGTAGCCCTCTAACAAATGTAATCATCAGGCAATCTTCCTCAGACCAGCAGCTGCTATCCACTGCCTCCAGGGGCAGCAGCCCTAAGATAACCTGCCACAAACCCTTGAGGGAAAAAACACGGACCTCCTGCACATTTATCACCTCCCCAGCTGCCTTCTGGACACCTCCTTCCGGGGTTTGGCTGGAGCATGATAAATATTCAACTGATCATTTGAAGCTCCCGGCCCTATGCTCTGGATACTTCTTCTAGAAGCAAGTGGGTGTAATCAAACTCTCAACTCAGGAAACCCAGAACAGAACCCATTCACTGCAATGAGGGCCAAAAACTAAATTTACTTAGCAACTTACTAGAAGAGGGCACTACAGTATCTTAATTCATATGCTCTGGCGGTGTCCTTCGATACTGGTCAACTGTCTTCCAAACTATCAACGACCCGCGCTTCATTCAACTGCTGTTTGACTTTCCTGAGCATTATCCCTGAGGATGTGGAACCATCTTCGTCCAAATTTCTGCTGATGTGTTTGCTGTTTTCTTGCATGCAAGCTCATTGCACAGACCTGGCTGTCTCCGTCCTCCCACCTTTCTACAATGGCATAATACAGGCAACTGCAAATATCATTAGAAGATATGGACTGGGACAAAATACTGGCTGTTTTATACAAACTCTCTATATCTTCTCACGCGCAAGAACATAATTATCGGATCATCATCGGACTATCTAGGTGGTATCACTGCCCTACACTATTACATAAACTTGATCCATCTATCCCAGATACTTGCTGGCGTTGTTTACTGGAGTCTGGCACTATGACCCATATTTGGGGCACCTGTCCAAAAATTATCATATTTTGGGATAAAATATTACGCTTGTTTGATCGATTGTTGGGAGATAGCATCCCAAATACACCTCAGATTACAGTGCTATTCATGTTGCAAGGCTCTTATAAACAAATTAAAAGAAACCTAATTAGGCACTTTCTCACAGCGGCTCATTCTGTGATAGCCAGGCTGAGGCTCCATCAATGGCTGAATGGGCTTGTGAATTGGACAAGATCGAGCTCATGTAATGTATGATTGCATGGAATGATGATAAATCTGACTCACATAAACCTATGTGGACAGTATGGTCTCATTTTAGATTTTCCTCTGACTTTGACTGCTTTATCTCCAACGGCGTCTGGGGTTTCAATTTTGCCCTGGACCTCCCCATGGTACCTCCCTTCCCCCTCTCCTTTTCCTCTTCTTTCTCCTTTCTTCTTCCTCTTTTTCTCTTCCTCTTTTTCTTTACATTATAATTTACACCATTGTTTTTATACCAGTTCAGTGTAAGCTAGCACCAGTGTGTTTCCTGCTAACCTAGATATCGTGTCTATGGCTAAAACGGATATTACTATTGTGGTTCCCTTATAATTGTCTGTCTATACTAATGACTTTATATGCGGGGCTGCAAGAAGAGGGGGGGGGGGTGATTTTTTTGTACTAAAGACTCTACTGTATATGGTATAGGATGGTCTGTACTGAGGACACTAAATGGGATGGGGGTATGGAATGTCTGTTCTGAGGACTATATATGTATATATGATATTGGGGGGTATGACGGGTGTCCGTACTGAGGATTCTGTATGGACTGGGAGGAATGGGAGGTGTCTGTTCTGAGGTTTCCGAATGGGATGGGGGTGGGTGTCTGTACTGAGGATTCTGTATGGAACGGGGGTATGGGGAGTAGGTGCACTAAGGGGTCGGTACTTATGTTTAGGAATGTTAGGGGGGGGCAGTCTGTACAGAGGGGGTTGTGGGGGGTTTGTACTGAGGGGTCAGTGCTGGGACAGATGGCAGTCTTTGCTGGGGGTTTGGTCTGTGCCTGGGGGTTGGTCTTTAGTGAGGGGTCTGTGCTGGGGGGGGGGGGGGCATCTATACTGAGGGCTGTGTATTGGGAAGGGGAGCTGGGAGGGGGGGATTTAGAAATGTTGAGGAGGTCTGTCTGTATTGAGGGGTTTGTGCTGGGGGCATCTGTACTGAGGGGTCTGTGAGGGGGAGCAGTCTGTGCTAGGGGGGTTGGTCTGTTCTGAGGAGTCTGTGTTTAGGGTCGGTCTGTGCTGGACAGAGACCCTGTACTGAGGGGGTAGGCAAGGTTGGGAGATTTAGGAATGTTAGAAGAGATCTGTACTGTGGGGGTGATTTGTACTGGGAAGAGGGGGTAATTTTGGTTGTACTCTGTAAAGTGGCTTATGCGTTCTGCACTCCTGATCCCTGTACTATAGACACTATGTTTTACATTTCAATCTCTTGACTATTGTACTCTAGGTACATTACTCCTGAAGTTCTTCTATAAGGAAGGCTGTGTATAGAAAAACAAGTGTAATGGAACGGTTTCATTTTATTAGGATGTTTGCTGAGGTTTGTATGTGTCTGTTAATCTCTCATTTGTGGCACAGTCAATAGAACATATTTTGTGGGTAAAAGAACTATGGTATATGTGTGTTGAGTATAGGGGGTGTAGGCTCAGCTTTTATTTAAAGTGGTTGTAAACCCTTACATATACCCAGTAAAGTGACTGTCCTCGGGTGATACACAGAGATAAATGAATCCTCCTACATAAGTTGTACCTGTTTATCTGCAGCAATCTCTCCTCTACAGCCATTCAAAGTGCAGAATTTTTACAGCTTGTCTACGCTTTTAGAATGCAGTGGGCGGGGGACTGAAGTTACACACTGCAGAGATCAGCGAGGGGAACTCTGATAGCTGATTAGATGGAAAGGACACACCCCCTTCACATAGCACACAGGAACAGAGCTGAGGCTGTAAGTCACAGGATGTGTGCTGGAGCTTCTTCTCCTGTCACCTTTTTACCTCTTGGTGTCAGGAAAACTTGGCAGATCGCAAAGGAACAAGGCAGCAGACAAAAATGACACTTAGTGCTCTGGATTGAGACAAGTAGATACTATAGCAGGATATGCTTTAACTATGCCCCTTTAAGCTTCTCCCACTGCAATTTAGCCACAGCCATAACTTGGCATGGCATGCAAAAGCGTACTGCTTTAAATGTTCTTGCCAATTTTTCGGGGGAGGGCAAAATGCTAAATTTTTTTTAGCAGCCCTGGTTGGTAAAATGTGCTAGGTACACCACTGGTTACAAACACTCAGATATAGGCAATACTGTACGTAGTGTATATATCCCTCCCAAAAATCAAGAACGTCATTCTGAGTCACTTACACTGGTATGTTCTTTTGCCAGAAAATTATCATATTCCATAATTTTCTAAATGGTAAGTTTGTAATGAACTCACATTCTCACTCATACATTCTGTGCTGATACAGTTAATTTATATATTAATAGGTCACAACATAGTACAAAATGGCATAAAACTCCCAGTTTTTGGAAAATGTAACTTCAAGGTCTTTACAAGCTTTCAGATCAAGATTCTAACCGGGTATATTTTACCTCTTTGTATTGATTGTGATATTGTGAATTCCATTTCTAAATATGGCTAGAAAATACTTAAACTATCATTATTAAATTGTTGTTGTCATCTAATTTTAAGTACATTTATGCATTTACAAATTTCAAATGAAATAATTTACAAGCACTAGATCAAATCACATTAGCTTAGAAGCCACACTTCGGTAGTCATATTATTTTAGTGGAGATAAGAAAATAAAGTATACAATCTGGCTGCTTACATATGGGCCACAATCTTACTTCATTTTCTGTTTCGGGTTTTTAAAAGGAGACAAGCTTGCCAAGTATGCCAGGTATTGACCAATACTCTGTTCAATTACGTACATTATTTATAAAACCAAATTATCACATTCAGCTGAAGCTTTAAGAAGGATAGGACAGGAGCTGTTAGGATGTTTACAACTGATAGATAGTCTGATGATTGGTCAACTGAAAGAGCAGGGTGAAAATGCTGAAGAGCAGTGGCTTAGTGTTGTCAACCTGCAGCAAGCAGTGCTGTTACTGACAGGATCTCCAGGTAAAAAACTTTCCAATAGAGTCACAAAAAATGATTTCCCCAAGAAAACGATATACAGGGAGTCATAATAGAAAGCATACTGAAAAACAAATGTTGGGTGTACATATACTTTAAGGAGAACCTGTAATTTTTTCTCTAACTAGGCAATGTGAGGCATTGTTCTTGAACATAGTGTATTGACAGTAGTCACATGCATGGTGGTAAAACATAAGTTGCTTTACTTCCAAGAAGAGTTTATGCACTGCATTATTAAATGAAAACATTTCTGTCCTCTTATTGGGTCATGCATAGCCTTAGGACCCCGAAAAACAGAATATTCATACAGTATATGGATATACCCTGCTGGGTTTGAAATCTTTCTAGCCTAACAAACATTTTGATGAGGTTTTCACCTCTAATCCACTCTGAAAAAAAATGTTCTCACCTTACACCTGCTGGATTTTTTTTCTGTAATTTGTGGACAGTATAACATGATAAAAAAGTGTTTCCAAAGAGGCAATGTGGGAAGGCTATATTTCTGTGATCTAACCTCAAAGTTTTAGGTAGTCAACCAAACCTGCAGGTTAGATTGACCCAGAATTTAATTACCATTTTAGGTGGACAAATTTTCCAAAATTACTTTCCAATAATAGATGCTGCCATCCGTGAAAAATGCCATCGTTCTCAGTTGTCATCAATTAGTTTGTATACAGCCAGCTCATGTCTGTAATAATATACTGTATATTATTTTTATTTAATCTAAAAACCAATTAGTCATAGATAGAGTTACAATTCTATTTATAAAGCTATGTGGAGTACTCAGGCATAATTTATGCCAGATGTACCTACCACTCTGAAGAAGTAGAACTGCAATCACCACCAGAGATTCAGAAGTACACAACACACACCAAATTGTATGTAAAAGTATGTAGATCATCGATAGATCGTAGATCAGATTAAAGTGTTCTTACCAAGGGAAGCCACTACTACTGCATCGCAGGAATGGGTGATGTAAAATGCTACTGCCAATAAGGTAAAAACAATTGGACGTGTCCCCTTCATCTCTGTACGTTGTAATGGTACTGTAGGTGCATGCACTTTGTTGTTTTCCAGACTGACATTATATAGACTTCCCTCCTATTAAATATCTGTACCGTTAACCATGCAAAATACTCCAATTAACCTTTGGACACCTGTGTGTGTGAGTGTTATAATGCTTTCTTCATTGAATCATCCTCCCAAGTAAGCATTTAGACTTTGACACTGAACTTCATGAAGCAGCAAGAAATCTCATGTTATAGACACAGTTCAGTTAGAATCTCAATATTAAAAACTGATAAACGCTATGAAACAATCATTTTCATTACGAGATAGGTATTTATTTATTTTTTGCTGTAGTGCCTTAAAGTTGTGGTATTTAAAGGTTAATTATATATATGCATTAAATGCTGAAAATCTTTACTTTTTGGCTTGCCACTAAGTAAGCTGGCGCAACCTCAGTCACACATGAATGCAGCAACATAGCTATCTTCCTTACCAACCATTTAAACAACACCTTCACCCTCAGTCTTTATTCCCATTAATTCAAGGATTTAAAGTGTAACTAAAGGCAAAACTTTTTTTCTTTTCATTTTGGATAGAGTAAGGGAGGGTTCTAAACCCTGTCATTTTTTGCCATCTGTGTTCTATTGGGGAAATTTCCCTTCACTTCCTGTCCCAAAGCTAAAATTCGAAGTCAGAGGAAATCCATAAAAAGTGAGGAAATCCCACAGTGCCACCAGGATCACAAGAACCATTGTCCCCATTGGAAAATTTCCTCTTTATTACTATTCTCATGTCAACCTAAAATTTGGGATTTCCTTTTACTTTTGATGATAAAAGTAAACAGGCCAAATAGAGAGCATGAATCTCCCTACTGGGTTCAAAGTCAGCAATGAAAACCTGACAGGTGTTCTAATCCCTCTCCACTCTATCCAAAACTAAAAAAAAAAGTCAATTCTTCTGGACCTTTCCTACCAAGCCTTCTGCAACACTACACTCACCTCTCATCCCTTGACCATGCAGGAGATTTTAATCTCATGCTACTAAGAAACCTAGAGTGTACCTGTAGCCGAAATGTTATCCTTTTAGTTTTAGGCTCGGTTCACGTTAGTGTGATGCGGGAACCCTGCAAATCCACTGCGAGTTCCCGCATCACACCTGACTTGCAGGCAGTTCATACTGTCGTATGCGACCCGCTGTGAGTGTCAATACAAAGTTATTGACAACCCCAGATCAATTCGCATATCGCAGCGCGAATTGTCAATTCGGACAGGAATCGGATCGCCTGGTTGTTCTATGGGCCTACTCCTCGACCTGGACGCCTATTGATCCCTTAGCTGCACCCCCCTAGTAGAAAATGGGTCTTAAGGTGATTTCCCATAACCTTAAAGGTTTTAATTCCCCACACAAAAGGAAAAAAGCATTCAGATCTTATAAAACCTTGGAAGCAGACATACTACTACTTCAAGAAATTTTTCCACACACAATCACCCATCCTACCTAGACAAGTCCTTTAACCACTTGCCGCCCGCCCTATTACCAAATGACGGCCGCAAAGTGGTTTGATATTCCTGACCGGGGGCGCGCATCGCGGCAATCGTTGCGGGGTGTCAGTCTGACACCCCGCAACACCGATCTAGGTAAGGAGTCTCTGACGGAGACTCTTTACCACGTGATCAGCCGTGTCCAATCACACGCGAGTAGAAGAGAGCCAATCAGCTGCTCTCCTGACAGGGGAGGTCTGTGCTGATTGTTTATCAGCACTGCACCCCCTCAGATCCCGCCCAGGACCACCAGGGAAGCCATCCACACTGGACCACCAGGTATGCCCGCTAGACCCCCAGGGAAATACCACTATGTGCCCAGGCAGCTGCCAATCAGTGCCCACTCCAATGCCTACCACTGCCAGTGCCACCAGGGATGCCTATCAGTGCCTCATATCAGTGCCGCCTATCAGTGTCGCCTATCAGTGCCCATCAGTGCCACCCATCAGTGCCGCATGTCAGTGCCCGTCAGTGAAAGAGAAAACTTACTTATTTACAAATTTTTTTAACAGAAACAAAAGCAAAACTTTTATTATTTTTTAAATATTTGTTTAGCAAAAAATAAAAACCGCAGAGGTGATCAAATACCACCAAAAGAAAGCTCTATTTGTGGGAACAAAATGACAAAAATTTAGTTTGGGTACAGTGTAGCATGACCGCGCAATTGTCATTCAAACTGTGACAGCGCTGAAAGCTGAAAATTGGTCTGGGCAGGAAGGTGTATAAGTGCCCGGTATTGAGGTGGTTAAACAATGTTACTATACCACATATGTTGGTTTTTGAATGTACACTCTATACTCTCCACACATTTATATTTTTGTACTTGCTCAAATACATTAATAAAAAGTTTGTAAACAAAAAAAAAAGTCAGGAGGGCCTTCACGATCAGTGGTGCTAATCCATGCCCACCAGTGCTGCTAATCAGTGCCCACCAGTGCCACCTATCAGTGCCTCATCATCAGTGCTGCCCATCAGTATCAGTGCAGCCTCATCAGTGCCACCTGATCAATGCAGCCTATCAGTGCTCATCAGTGTATCCGATCAGTGCACATCAGTGCAGCGTATCCGTGCCAATCAGTGCAGACTCATCTGCGCACATCAGTGAAGGAGAAATATTACCTGCTTGCAAAATTATATAACAAACTGTGAAAAAATGTTTTTTTCTCCAATTTTTTTTTCTGTTTATCAAAAAATAAAAATTCCAGTGGTGATTAAATACCACCAAAAGAAAGGTCTATTTGTGTAAAAAATATTTTAAAAAAATGAATGTGTGCACAGTGTTGCATAACCACGCAATTGTCATTCAAGGTGTGACAGCGCTGAAAATTGGCCTATGTAGGAAGGGGGTGAATGTGTCTAGTAAGCAAGTGGTTAAAATAATAAAATTAAGAGTTTACAATCACTTTAAAAGACACTGACAATGATAACATTATGAGAAAAAAACAGTTATTTATCAATTAATAGACATTAAATAAACACCAAACACACATGTCAAAAGTAATAAATAATATTTGCAATAGAAATCACATCAATTTCTCATTCATCACTACTGTTCTTTCAGTTTCCTATACCTTCTCCTTATTTCTTCTTTTATTATATTTTCTAGCAATTTTTGAGGAGGAATATTTTATTTTATATTATGGAAAATGCAAAAAATGGACAGGAACACCTAAAAAGCGGGATACAGTGACAGATGAATTATTAGAGTGTTCATACTCACAAAGCCACTAAAGCATTCCTTTTGTGTAGAGTGAATTATACCTGGTTGATCCTGCCTTCAGCTGTCCCTCCCATTGTGTGCCCATTGCAACCTGAAATTGAGTAGAAGAGCTGTTGCCATCTACTGAGCATGCTTCTGTTTCAGTTCCCCTCTAAGCTCTTCATTTCCTCCCTTTTCTTATCTAAACAGCTATGGGGGCAGGATATGGTATGCTGATGGATTACATTACTAAGAAACTCATAAAAAAGCTTTGCTTTAATATAAATCAGTATTAAATATAGCTAATGTAATTGCTCATACCTGTAATGTAAAAAAAGAGCCTTGGATGTAGATGCAATTTGAACAAAATAAAAGCGAGTATCACTTTGACCCTGCCTACACCATTATAATGCACAAAAAAATATGCATTTGATGTTCAATAAAGATTTACAGAAAGCTGTAAAACAGTTTTTTGATATTAATAATTTAAATTTGAATTTCTACCGAAATTCTTTTCTTTTTTTTTTTGTCATTGACACCAATCAGGGCAGTACAGACACTCCTAGTGTAGACTAGAGAACATACATCAGCAAAATAATAGAAGCCCCTCCAAAACACCTTCCCTGCAGATGCCAAAGAACAGTAAAATATCATGTAACCACACAACAGCACTGCAGGAATAAGGTAGTTAGAGAAAAAAACTAAAACAAAAAACAGTGGCATGATGTACTATACATGATTTATGTGAATTAATTCTTACAATGAACACATCTCTGTTTAGCATCACTTTGATGCATAAAAATTCCATTGCTGATGTCCCCAAAAACATTTGAGACATCAGGGGCTGTATCAAGCCACCAGGCTTCATTTGTACTAAAAGATCATTTTTGAGTGGAGTGCCAACAAAATTGTATTGTGATCTTATTTTAAACCTGATTGGATTTGAGCTAATAACAATACCATCATTACAATGTGCCCACTTGCAAAAGGTAAACCATGCTGAACACTAGGGTTGTCCCGGGACCGATACCGAGCATTTGTGCGAGTACTTGAACTTGCACAAATGCTCCCGATGCCTAATCCGATACCTGGTAGAGGCGACACAACCGGAAGTCAGCAGGTGGAGCATAGAGCGAGTCCTCAAGCAGTGGAACTAGGTAAGCTGGCAGGGATGCAGGGCGCAGCCGCATTATCCATCAGGATCGGTGACCGGAGCCGTCATATTCGGTAATGGAAGTGACGTTCCGTGTCACCATCAGTGGTTGAACAGCCCGACGCCCCCTCTTGGTGCACCCTGCACTCGGCCGCAGTAAGCCAGCAGCCGACATCTTGTTACACCCAGCCCATATAGTTTGGGCTGGGTGAAACAAGATGTCCGCTGCTGCTTTTATGCAGCCGAGTGCAAGGAGTACCAAGATGGGCGTCGCAGGCAGCATAGCATTCCTTTCCTCTCATGTAATTTATTGCCGGCTGCCTTTCAGTGCCTGCCCATCAGTGCCCAGAAATGCCACCTGTCAGTGCACATAAGTGCCGTCTGTCAGTGCCACCTCTCAGTGCCAGCCACCAGTCAGTGCCCATCAGTCAGTGGCATCTATCAGTGCCAGCCATCACAGTGCCACCTATCAGTGTCCAGCCATCAGTCAGTGCCACCTATCAGTGCCCAGCCATCAATCAGTGCTCATCGGTGCTGCATATTAGTGCCCATCAGTGCCACCTAAACCTATCAGTGCTGCTTAATCAGTGCCACCTATCAGTGCTGCATATCAGTGCCACCTAATCCTATCAGTGCTTAACAGTGCTGCATGTTAGGGCCTCCTCATCAGTGCTCTTCAGTGCCACCTAATCCTATCAATGCCCAACAGCGCTGCATATTAGTAGTGCCTCATCAGTGCCCCCTCATTTGCGCACATCAGTGAAGGAGAAAAAGTACTTATTTACAAAGTTTTCTGACAGAAACTAAGAGACTTTTTTTTATAGCAAAAAATAAAACCCAGCGATGATTAACCACTTCAATACCAGGAACTTACCCCCCTTGCTGCCCAAGCCAATTTTCAGCTTTCAGCGCTGTCACCTTTAAATGACAATTGCGCGGTCATGCTACACTGTACCCAAACAAAATTTTTATCATTTTGTTCCCACAAATAGAGCTCTCTTTTGGTGATATTTGATCACCTCTGCGGTTTTTATTTTTTGCTACACAAATAAAAAAACAAAAACAAATGAAAGGCTGTACTGATGGGTACCTATGGGTGGTACAAATGGGCACTGATAGATTGCACTGATAGGCATCACTGGGGGCACTGACTGGCATTTTTTGGAATATTGGAATATTCCTGGTGGTCTAAGGTGGCATACTTGGTGGTCCTGTGTGGTGGCCATCCCTGGTGGTCCTGGGCGGGCAGCACTGAAAAACAATCAGCGCAGACCCCCGTCAGGAGAGCCGCCAATCAGCTCTACTCTTCTCGCGTCTGTCAGACGCGAGTGAGGAAAAGCCGATAAATGGCTCTTCCTCTTTACATCGTGATCAGCCATGATTGGACATGACTGATCACATGGTAAAGAGCCACCGATGGGCACGCGATCGCGGCTTATCCAGCTGGACAACCCACGTATTGCAGACTGCAAACTTTGTTTGGCAAAATTATCAAGAGAAGGTACAGAAATCAGTTCTTACAATACCAGTAATCTGATAAAGCATTTGAAATTAAAACATAAAAGTGAGCATGGAGAATTTACCGCTATTGCTAGCAGTAGCACTCAGCTGCCAACTCTGCAGCAAACTTTAGCCAGTAGAGAAAAGCTGTCAAGAGACAACCCGAGAGCTGTAAAAATAACAGAGGCGCTCACCCAATTTATTATTCTGGATGATCAACCTCTTTCAATTGTTGATAACATGGGTTTTCATCAATTTCTTAATGTGTTGAAGCCGAAGTATGACATTCCCAGTCGCTACTACAAAACAGAGGTCCTCTTACCACAGATCCACAACGTGTTAAAAAGCACATTACCATCATGTTGCAGAAGAACATAAAGGCAATTAGCTTCACCACTGACACCTGGAGCAGTAGTGAGTCCACTGTCTCTCATCAGCTTAACGGCGCAGTGGATAGATGGCGCATTCTCTCTGTATCAGGTCGTGCTCCACACTATGAAATTTGAAGGCTCCCACACTGGTCAAGCAATAGCAAACATACTTGAGGAAATGCTTCAGACTTGGATGATTCCCAAAAGTTCTGTTCATGTTGTGGTCCGGGACAATGCCAAAAACATGATAAAAAGTTATGGAAGATGCTGGACTTCCCAGTATTTCATGTGTGGCACATACACTGCAGCTGGCTGTCTCAGAGGGAATGTTATCACAGTGCAGCATTATGGATGCTGTGGGAGTCGGGCGCAGAATAATTGGCCACTTCAAACATTCTAACCTGGCATACTCTCGGCTGCAGGACATCCAGATACAGCTTGGTCAGCCAGTAAGACTTCAACAAGACGTGCAGACTTGTTGAAACAGCACATTTTACATTCTGAAGTCTCTGAAATGGGCCCTTGAAGTGTATATGTCTGAACATGAACTCCCTGCCACCATTACTGCAAACCAGTGGAATCTGATGGAGAAGATGATCAAAATTTTGGCTCCCTTTGAACAGATGACTCGCCAAGTGAGTTATTCAGATGTGTTTGCCTCTGATGTAATTCCTGCAGTCACAGTGCTACAGAAAGTTTCTTCAAAAGTGGATGAGGGCCATGGTATCAAAACAATGAAGAACACTTTGCTTTCTGCTTTGCAGAAGCGCTTCTCTGGTACTGCGCAAAACCCACTTTACTATATCGCAACTTTACTCGATCAAGGGTAATGTTAATTTTTCTGCTATTAAATATTTTAAAAAGCTTTAAATTTGCTCATAAATAATGACATAAAAAATGTAATGTTGTTTAACATCATTTTAAAATGTAGCAAGCTAACTAGAGTAATTTTATTTGCGTTATTTGTTGAGTTTTTAGCGTAATGCTCTGACTATTTTTTTCTTAATTCACAGAAAGAATATGCTGCATTCATTCATTGTTTTTTTTTTCTTCATTCTAGGTATAACGATACATTTTTCTGTAATTCAGACACTTCTAGGGAGGCAAAAGAAATGTTCATAGTGGATCTGCAAAACATTTCTAAAGAGGCAATTGTATCTAAGGAGGAGCATGAAGAACCAGCTTCCAAAAGGCCTCACTGTGACCAGCCAGGTACCAGTCTGGACAGTGTCTTTGCAGAAATTGTTGGTGAATGTTCATCTACATCTGAAAGCAGTGCTCCAAAAGCTGCTACTATACAGCTGGAAGCTTACCTGGGAGAGATCACTGTACCTAGTTCAGAGAGACCCCTTAAGTACTGGCCAGTTCATAAAGTGAGATTTCAAACTCTGGCTAAGATGGCCCAAAAATATCTTTCTGCCCCATGCAGTAGTGTGGAAAGTGAAAGACTGTTCAGCTTAGCTTCTAACGTCCTTACTGATAGCAGAAACAGGCTTATGGCTGAACATACAGAGGTGCTTCTGTTCCTTAAAAAAAACTTGCCACTAACGTTTGAGAAATAATAATTCTAATTGCTAGATTGCCTGTTAATCTAGCCCATACCGTTTCCCATGATTAAACAATGCACTGTTATATTTTTTACTGTTTTGTACTTTTGGTTTGTTGTGCGATTTTACATTTTTTATGTTGTTGCTAATAATATATTTTATTGTTGTAAAAGATATTTGTTGTATTTATCAACCTGTCCTGTGAAAATTCTTAGGGTTTTTTGCAACTTTGTGACAAGCAAATAAAAGCGTTTTATTCTTTTATAATATCTTGAGTTACAGTTCTTAATAATTATAAAGACGATATCATTAGACTGTATTGTGCTTTGAAAACTGTCACATGACATTAAAAAAAAGTATCGGTACTTATACTCGGTCTTAAAAAGTGGTATCAGGACAACCCTACTGACCACCCATGAGTAAAAATTTTAAAGGACCCATAGGATATTATAGCAAGTGGTGTGTTTCTCATTAGAACAATTTAAAATATACCCTAAATTTTGCTTTGGACATGTTATACATACTGAATCTTTCTTGAAGTTGCACCCAAAACATTAGTAGTCTTTTATTAAATATGCATTGTGTTATTGTTAATGGTGTACATTATTTTTATTGTAGTATTATTATTAATATGCAGGTTGTATATAGTGCCAACAGTTTGCACAGCACTTTACAATATAATGGGAGACAATATAGCAATAATACAATTGAATACAATAGAGTTGGGAGGAACCTGCTCCTGAGAGCTTACAATTTAATAGGGAGGGGCAAGTGGAACAAAATGTAATAACTGTGAGGGATGAGCTGGTGGGAAATAAAAGATTCAGTAGTTAGCTGAAGGCAGAATAGGCTTTCCTGAAGAGTTGAGTTTGCAGGCATCCCCTGAAAGTGGACAGAGTAGGAGATAGACAGATTGGGGTAGAGAGTTCCAGAAGATGGGAACGGTTCTGAAGAAGTCCTGGAGATGAGCATGGGGGGAGACAAGGGAGCTAAAGCGCAGGAGATCTAGGGTGGAATGGAGAGGATGGTTTGGGCGATATATTGAGGCAAGATTGGTTATGCTATTAGTATTTTGAATTCCATTTGTTACGCACTCAGAAGCCAATGGAGGGATTGGCAGAGAGGGATGGCGGACACTGAGCAGTTGGTTAAGTGGATGAGTCTGGCAGCTACATTCCTGATGGACTGAAAGGGGGATTGCATTTGAAGAGGTAGGCCTATGAGGAGGTGTTTTGCTTTCCGTCTATCTATTAAGGTTCTTGCAGTAAAGTGTATGTCTTGCTCTCTCTCTCTTCCAAAACACAACTCTCTTGTTTCCACCACACGCTTACTTCAAAAGACCCCCAAGCCCCTCCCCCAACTTCCTGTATACACCAATTTCTTATCCTCTGCTCAGCTCCAAAAACCTATCCAACTGGTTTATTTACATATCAATGGAGAGAGCCTTAGCTTGTAACAACATATGGACTAATATATCTAACTCCATATTATGGTTATCAAGTCACTACTAATAGCCATGGCAACATACCACCTCTTGACTTTATAGCATGATATAGGAAACTCCAACATCTCATAAAGCCTTTTGTTCAGGAAAAAGCTAAATAAACCCCCGTATTGTAAATGGGAGAAAAAAATTCCCTTTCGACTCCCGTATCTTCTGGGCAGTCAGACCCTGGAAGGCTGCAACATTACTTTTGAACGGGGTTAACAACAATGTCCTTGGCAGTCTGTGGAAAGAAAGTTCCGGATGAGGTAAGTCCCTTGTCCTCCTCCCTTGTCCTTCTGATCATAAGGAAATGCTCAGATGAAAGTCAGGAAATCCTTAGGTTCTCATCCGATCTTCGGGTCTGCCTCATTCTCATCTGGCCTGGTCATCTGCTCTGCTCCACCTCTCGATGCTCAGTACCTTAAAAGAGTAAGAGACAAAGCATATTATATTTTCCTTCCACCTGTGGCAAAAACATAGCTAACTGCTTACATCTCTCTACCTGCTGATTTTTTAACTGCAAAACTATTGTAGGGTGCCCACTGTTGCCTTGAAACACTATCACGGAAAGGCATTGAATTCCAATGGAACGAATAAACATGCATGTCTCTCCGTGCTGTCCTGGAAACACAGGCCTGGTTTTACAGCATGGCACATTTTAGCAACATGCCCTATTTTATTGCAACAGAAACACTTAAAGTGACTGAATCTACCATTCCCAACCACTTGTTTCCACTTCTTAAGCAATGCTGGAGTGGGAATCCCATCTATTTCCTCTGTAGGGACCCCCACCTTAAGTAAATCACTCCACATGTGTCTCCTGGAAACCATAGGCCTTGCCTTACTTTCATCTGACTCAACTTGGCCATCTCTATTTGAGCTGATCGAATTTCCATGCTTCCCACTTATGGGAAGTACCAGTGGCACATGTCCTACTTTTGCTTACAGGCTTAGGGCCTTTGTCGTTTGTTAGGGCATCATTAGACTTGTTTATGAGGGCTGCACACTGCTCATTAAAATCTTCAGCTCTGCCTACAGGGGTTTGAACACACTTTGAAGCCACTGCAGGTTTAACTTTGATTACCCTACTTTCTAAATCTTTTACCTTGCTTGCAGTTTCCTCCAAACACTTGAATGTCACTGCAAGCTGCTCCTTCAGTAAATCTCTTTCCAATTCTGCCTTTTCCATCTTTTCAGATTCAATATGTAGAGCATGCAGAAAGTGCATACCAAACAGCAACTGCCCGTATCTCTCCCTTACTGAACCCAAAACTTTTGAGACTAAAATCTGAAGAAAGATCAGAGACTCCATCCCCCAAAGCTCTGTGTAGCCTCCCTGATGGTTTTCCCGAGTGTGGCTCGGGGTTAAATTTCAGTCCCCATTAGCGGTAACCCCGAGCCACATTTGGGATTACATTGCAGGATCCTGGTGCGGTGCTACTTACCTTGTCCCCAGGATCCTGCGATGTCCCCCGCTGTGTCTGCGGACTCTGTCTCCTCCAAAGCCTCTCCGTGCCAGGCTCTGTTCCCTGCGAGCGTCGCGACGCACGGGGCGGAGCCTGGCGACAAATTCAAAAAAATTTAAAAACCATAACACATACAGTACTGTAATCTAACAGATTACAGTACTGTATGAAATTATTTCACACCCCTTTTGTCCCCAGTGCTTTGGCCAATGCCCTGCATGCAGTTTTATGTTATATATACTGTTCTTTCTGCCTAGAAACTGGAGATTGTCCATAGCAACCAAAAAGTGTCCCTTTATGTCAAAAGTGGCTTTAGACCAGCTAGAAAACAGCAATAGTAAATTAAAACACTTGCAGAATTGGGCGATAGTGAATCGTGGGGAAATTTATTTTTTTATTATTATATTATTATTTTTTTAATTATTTATATTTATTTATTATATTATAATTTATGTTTTTGTGTTTCAAACTTCATCATACCCGGGATATCTACTAGACTCTTGTTTGGACAGATTTAAGTGTGTTATTGTTAAGAATTACAGACCGACAATATAAAACGCCAAATTTCCATGCAAAATAATTGTACCGCTTTCAGCGCCTAAAATCAGAAATAATCATACCGCCAGGGAGGTTAAAGAAGAAGCATATATAGCCATCTTCTTTGCAACAGACATCCACTGACTATCTCTGGCCCAGGTAGGAAGGATACACGCCTTATCCTTCTGGACACCAGAAACATTTGCAGCCTTATTCTTTCTAAACTGTCTATGTAGCATTTTTCTTTAGCACAAGCTACAAAACACACCACAGAAAAGCCTCAGTTGAATTTTTAGCACAAATCCAGGCCATGAGCCTCCAGTGTGTCAAGAATGGTGTCATCTCCAGTTTCACCTGCTGGTGGCACTATTACATTCAGCACCAAAAGGGTGTAATTCCAGTGGCCACCAGTGGGTGTCTCCCTGCCTGGACTTCAGACTTGCCATCAGCACACCTGTCATGGGTCTGCTGGACTATATAAACCCGCCCTGAACTAAGCCTCAGTGCTTCAGAATTCCTCTAAGCCCTTGTCCCTGCCAGTACCTGCTCTTGTTCCAGCCTGTTCCTGTTTGTTCCTGGACCCCGTTTGTGTATCATGTCCCTGTCCTTGAGTCCTGTTTCCTGTTCCCTGCTCCTTGGTCTGCTTCATTATTCCTGTTTCCTGTTCCCTTGTCGCTTTTGCCCATGCCTTATTTTTTATTTCATGTTTGTTTCCTTGCTCGTGTATTATATTAGTTAGATAGATAGTTAGGTGGGTTTGGGGGTTTGCTGTGTTTTCACCATTTACTTGTTTTTGGTTTGCTGTCTTGATTTCACGTGTGTCTTTAGCATTAACAATAAACATACCTTTTTTATTCATTTACTCGTTTGTCCCTGATTCCTTGGTGCAGCCCAGCGATCTTATAACCTGCATTGGATGTTGTGTATAACATCCCCTGACAGAATTCTGAAGCCATACAATCAGATTGGTTGCACCTGGGAATTGGGGCCTGAGTCCCAGCTATTGTTGAAAAATGGATTTTGAAAGTATTTTGTATTTATCGCTCCTGGCAACTGATGACAGAGACTTTTGTTATCAGACATTGGCTGAGTACACTAGGGAACAATTGTTAGAAGGCATCCGCCTAGCTCATGTTTTTTTTGATCAAGGCAGTTTTTTGTTTGAAGATGTGCAACCATTAATTAAGATCTGTACTGAGCTGGCCCTGTCTGATGTCGCTGGGGGAGGTGATGACTATACAACCCCTTTTAGTGCAGCTCAGGTAGAATCTTTAGTTTGGCTGTTGGAGGATGACTCAGCATTTTTTTTTGAACAATATTCAGCTTGTCCTCAGCAGGTGCTTGCAAAATGCATTGAATCAGTGCAGTCTCTGGTCAGACAAGCTAAGTGCAAACCTGATTCAGTGCAATCATTAATACAGGCCTGGTCAAGTCCATTCAGCTTCTGTTAGCTCCGAATATACCTTTCTACCAATGAAATACCAGTACCCTGTTTCCTCCTGTTGCACCTACCCTGCCTTTAACTCCCCTGCTGCTTCTCAACTGCCTCCATCAGCTCCACTAAATCTCCCTTCAAAACCTACTCCCTCTGTTTTGCCATCTTTTCACTCTTCGCTTCTACCAGCTGCATTCACTACCTACAGCCCTGTACCCACTTATAGATCCCCAGTGACTAAAACCAAAAAGAAGCGGAAGTTTTTTCCAACCCATACCATCATGCCAGTATCCAATCCTGCCTCCCCACCAGCTGATCTGTTCCAGCCTGATGTGTTCCTGTATGCCGCCCAGCCTGATGTTCCGATGCCTGCTGTTGTGCCAGTACCTGCTGTTCTGTCTGTTGTACCAGCACCTGCTGTTCTGCCTGATGTGCCAGCACCTGTGCCCACTGTCCAGTCTGAAGTTCCAGTACCAGCTGCCCGGTTTGAAGTTCCAGTACCTGCTATTCAGTCCACTGCACCTGCTGTTCTGCCTGATGTGCCAGCACCTGTGCCCACTGTCCAGTCTGAAGTTCCAGTACCAGCTGCCCGGTTTGAAGTTCCAGTACCTGCTATCCAGTCCGATGTACCTGCTGTTCTGCCTGATGTGCCAGCACCTGTGCCCACTGTCCAGTCTGAAGTTCCAGTACCAGCTGCCCGGTTTGAAGTTCCAGTACCTGCTATCCAGTCTGATGTACCTGCTGTTCAGCCTGTTGTGCCAGTACCTGCTGTTCTGCCTGATGTGCCAGCACCTGTGCCCACTGTCCAACCTGAAGTTCCAGTACCGGCTGACCGGTTTGAAGTTCCAGTACCTGCTATCCAGTCCGATGCACCTGCTGTTCTGCTTGTTGTGCCAGTACCTGCTGTTCTGCCTGATGTGCCAGTGTCTGTGCTTGCTGCCCAGTCTGAAGTTACAGTACCGACTATCCAGTCCAATGCACCTGCTGTTCTACTTGATGTGCCAGTGTCTGTGCTTGCTGCCCAGTCTGAAGTTCCTGTACCAGCTGCCTGGTTTGAAGTTCCAGTACCTGCTATCCAGTCCAAGGCACCTGCTGTTCAGCCTGTTGTGCCAGCACCTGCTGTTTTGCCTGATGTGCCAGTGCCTGCTGCCCAGTCTAAAGTTCCAGTACCGGCTGCCCGGTTTGAAGTTCCAGTACCTGCTATCCAGTCCGATGTGCCTGCTGTTCAGCTTGTTGTGCCAGCACCTGCTGTTCTGCCTGATGTGCCTACTGCCCAGTCTGAAGTTCTAGTACCTGCTGCCTGGTCTGATGTCTCGGTGCCAGCCCTCCAGCCTGATGTCTCGGTGCCAGCCCTCCAGCCTGATGCCTCGGTGCCAGCCCTCCAGCCTGATGCCTCGGTGCCAGCCCTCCAGCCTGATGCCTCGGTGCCAGCCCTCCAGCCTGATGCCTCGGTGCCAGCCCTCCAGCCTGATGCCTCGGTGCCAGCCCTCCAGCCTGATGTCTCGGTGCCAGCCCTCCAGCCTGATGTCTCGGTGCCAGCCCTCCAGCCTGATGTCTCGGTGTCTGCCCTCCAGCCTGATGTCTCGGTGTCTGCCCTCCAGCCTGAGGTGCCAGTGTTCCAGCCAGAAGTACCAGTGCCTGCTGCCCAGCTTGAAGTGCCCATGCCTGCTGCCCAGCTTGAAGTGCCCATGCCTGCTGCCCAGCTTGAAGTGCCTTTGCCTGCTGCCCAGCTCGATGCAGGTGTACCACTGCCCAGCGTGATGTACCTCTGCTTTCTGCTCAGCCGGATGACATGGTGCCTGCTAAAACTGTTCCTGACTGATGGCCATCTTGCCGCTGTGTCAATCCTGTCTGTCGCCTGGCCTGAATGTAATGCTTCTGTGTGGTCTGCCTCCGATGGTTTCTTTCCCGTTACCCTGCTAATTTTCAACTCTGGATCCAAACTTCCTGACCCGGGTGGTGGGGTGCGTGTCCTATTTTTAGACTCTGATGGCATGTTCCCCAGTGAACTAAAAGACTCTGGCCTTGGAAGTGCGAAGAAGTCCACAGACTCAGTAGGAAAGCTTTGTAGGGTGTTTCTGCACCCACTCGGACTGTCGTACCCAGGGCTGAATGGAGTGTCCGGAGGTCACTCCTTTAGGGGGGGGAACTGTCAGGAACGGTGTCATCTCCAGTTTCACCTGCTGGTGGCACTATTACATTCAGCACCAAAAGGGTGTAATTCCAGTGGCCACCAGCAGGTGTCTCCCTGCCTGGACTTCAGACTTGCCATCAGCACACCTGTCATGGGTCTGCTGCACTATATGAACCCGTCCTGAACTAAGCCTCAGTGCTTCAGAATTCCTCTGCTAAGCCCTTGTCCCTGCCAGTACCTGCTCTTGTTCCAGCCTGTTCCTGTTTGTTCCTGGACCCCGTTTGTGTATCCTGTTCCTGTCCTTGAGTCCTGTTTCATGTTCCCTGCTCCTTGGTCTGCTTCATTATTCCTGATTCCTGTTCCCTTGTCGCTTTTGCCCATGCCTTATTTTTTATTTCATGTTTGTTTCCTTGCTCGTGTATTATATTAGTTAGATAGTTAGGTGGGTTTGGGGGTTTGCTGTGTTTTCACCATTTACTTGTTTTTGGTTTGCTGTCTTGATTTCACGTGTGTCTTTAGCATTAACAATAAACATACCTTTTTTATTCATTTACTCGTTTGTCCCTGATTCCTTGGTGCAGCCCAGCGATCTGATCACCTGCATTGGATGTTGTGTATAACATCCCCTGACATAGTGTTTTGCTTTCTGTCTATCAAGGTTCTTGCAGTAAAAGCAAGGACGCTTAGACTTCTGTAGTGTATTAATGCTTTACTAAACAGAAAAGCTGCACATACAACTGTAGGATACACAATACAACACAATTCATAGCCCACAAAATATGCCTACAACATGCACAAGCCAAGTATCCTTTCTAGCAAAATTTAAGCATGTACAATATGCATGCATTAAGTAAACTAAACAGTTAATCAACTTAGGGTTCAAGATGTAATGTCCTAAAAAGTCTCCAAAACTCTCCAGCTTCTGGCAGCCTCATCTTGCTCTTTCTTTTCCAAAACACAACTCCCTTGTTTCCACCACACGCTTCTTTCAAAAGACCCCCAGGCCCCTCCACCACCTTCCTGTCCTCTGCTCCAAAAACCTATTCAACTGGTTTATTTACATATCAATGAAGAGAGCCTTAGCTTGTAACAACATATGGGCTAATATACCTAACTCCATATTATGGCTATCAAGTCACTACTAAAGTCATGACAACACAGGAGGGAGTTGCAATAGTCAAGGCAAGAGATAAGGTGTGAATCAATGATTTACTTAGTGGTTTCATCAGTTTAAAGGGACAGATTTTGGAGATGTTACAGAGGTGGAGTCTACAAGATTTGGATAGTTATGTGATTTGGGGCTGAAAGGGCAGGTCAGCGTGCAGGATTACACCTAGCAATCTGGTATGAGGGGAGGGACCATCAGCTGTATTATTGGTGTTGATGGAGAAGTTAAGGGAGGGGCCACAGGCAGGGGGGATATTATGAGCTTAGTTCTAGAAAGATTGAGTTTGAGGTAGTGGTGTGACATCCATACCGATATGTCAGTTAATAAGTTAGTAACGCAAGAGGAGACTGAAAGGGGTGAGGTGGGGAGTAGAAAGATAGATTTTGATGTAATTAGCATAGATATGGTATTGGAAGCTGTAGGAGTTTATCAAGTGACCAAGGGAGGAGACGTAGATGGAGAAGAGAAGGGGTCTTAGGCAGGGCCGATCCTAGGGTCACCGACGCCTGGGTGCAGAAATATTTCTGGCGCCCTCACATGGGCGTGGTCATCTAACTCCTCCCCGTTACAAATGTTTCCATGTCAACAACTCAAACACAGAGATGCTCCCCTAAAGAGTCTTCGTTACCCTGGGATCCTCCCATGATCTCTTAACAATAAACAAATTACAGGAAGAGAGTACACTAATGGGGCCTGGAGGGGGGTCTCTCTGATGGACACAGAGAGGGCTTCTGTTAGAAAGTCTAGTAGAAAGAGCCCCTAGACATACCACAGACATAGTACAGGAGACAGTCAGAGACTGCAGACATGATACAAGAAATGGTCAGAGACTGCAGACATGATGATACAAGAAATGATCAGAGACTGCAGACATAGTACAGATGGTCAGAGACTGCAGACATGATACAAGAGATGGTCAGAGACTGCAGATATGATACAGGAGATGGTCAGAGACTGCAGACATGATGATACAAGAAATGATCAGAGACTGCAGACCTAGTACAGGAGATGGTCAGAGACTGCAGACATGATACAGGAGATGGTCAGAGACTGCAAACATGATACATGAGATGGTCAGAGACTGCAGACAAAGTATAGGAGATGGTCAGAGACTGCAGACAAAGTATAGGAGATGGTCAGAGACTGCAGACATAGTAAGGAGATGGTCAGAGACTGCGGACACGATACAAGAGCTGGTAAGAGACTGAAGACATGATACAAGAGCTGGTCAGAGACTGCGGACATGATACAAGAGCTGGTCAGAGACTGAAGACATGATACAAGAGCTGGTCAGAGACTGCATAAATGATACAAGAGATGGACAGAGACTTCAAACATAACCCAGGACTTTTTTCTTCTCAGAGAATAGGTGCAGGTACTCACCCCCCATAGTGCACAGAGTACAGGGTTCAGGAGTGTGCAACACACATTGCTTAGGAGTATTCATTGCACAGGCTGCAGGGCACAGGAGTGTGTGTTACATAGAGCATAGGGATAAGGAGCGCATACTGCACAGAGCACAAAGCACAGGAGTGCGTTTAGCACAGAAAGCACAGGAGTGCGATACTCACAGACAGCAGAGGCTTCAGGAATGCGTATTGTACGGGTGTTGGGCTGAGGTTTGATTGTTTTGCTGGGCTGAGGAGTGCATGGAGTAGAGGGTTCAAGTGTGTGTTTCAGACAGTGCTCAGGAGTGTGCCATTCACATGGCACAGAGGTAAAACACTGGCCAGTGTGGAAAAAATATTGCCCCCTCCCCATTCCCAGTACAGACTATCCCTTTATATTACCCCAATAGAGACTTTTCTCTACTCCTGGCTCTCCCTCAAGTCTTCAGAGATGGTATAGCATACTGTGTGTGACTTACTTCTTACACCCCACTGTCTGTAAGGGGGGAGTGTCAGGTGGACAAGCTGAGAGACTTGCTAATGTGTCAGCCTACTGCTCACCCCTTAGGCTCCATTCACACTAGCGCGTTTTTTGATGCATTTTGCATTTTGCAGAAATGCACGGGAATTTTTTAACATGGGTTCCTATGGAACATGTTCACATCAATGCCTTTTTGTTTCTCTGCATTTTTGGAAAGGGTCAGGGACTTTTTTTCATGCAAAATGCAGCGTTTTGCATGTAATAGAATTCAATGGACAAGCATCAAAAACGCAAGTGCACCGTTTTTGCAGCGTTTTTGCAGCGTTTTTGATGCGTTTTTGCCGTTTTTTTTTTTTTTTAATTTTTAAAAAATTTTTTTTTTAGACTGTAAAAAAAAACTTAAAAAAAAAAAAAACAAAAAAAACGCAAAACGCAAATCGCGGCAAAATCGCGGCAAAAACGCTGCTCAAAAACGTGGCAAGCATGAAAAAAAAAACCTCCAAAAACGCCCAAAAGCAACATGCATAGGTGTGAATCGAGCCTTACAGCCTTCTACATTAATGGTAAGGGTGGCCAAGTCAGGGGGAAGTCAGTGAGGAGCTCAGGTACATTCACTCTCCCCCTCCCCCTTTCATTCCCGGGCTGTTCTTCTGAGCAGCCTGCAGTGTACACAGACATTCTGTCCTGCTGCTGGCAACTGATAAAGTAACAGGCTCACTCACCCGCCCCTCCCCCTGCACATACCTGCAATCACTGGGCACAGCGCAGAGGAAGCCTTCCAAAGTTCCTTTACACTTTACAGACTTCTTTGCAGATCTTCCAGGACTTCATGTCCCATGATGCGCTGCTAGCATCTTCTGATTGGCCCTTCACTGTGGACAATGGGGACGGAAGAAAATCGGGCACCAAGCTGAGCAGATAACAAGATGAGAGCCGCACTCTGCTGACAGGAAAGGGGGGGCGAGCGGGGGAGATACGCTGACATACTGCAGCTAGCCTCCCCCTTGTCACAGCGCGGCCGCTTGTGTTCACTGCACCGCGGCCGCCTTCCCCATAGTGATGCTACTTCACAGAACAAGGAGAGGAGGAGGGAGGGGAGCACTCTGACACTTCAGCACCCCCCTTCTGCGGCAAACGGGTGCAGAGCACCCCGTGCACCCGCCCAGGATCAGCCCTGGTCTGAGGACAAAACCTTGGGGGACTCCAATAGAAAGAGGAGGCGAAGAAGAGGAGACAGAGTTGTAGGCAATACTGAAGGAAAACTGTGATAGGTAGGAGGAGAATCAGGAAAGAGGAGAGTCTTGTAGGCCAACAGGATGGAGTTTTTTGAAGAGGAACAGGTGGTCAACAGTAACAAAGACAGCAGAAAGTTCTAATAGTACGAGTATGGCATAGTGGCCATTGAGTTTTAGTAGGGCAGTTTCTGTGGAGTGTTGTGAGCAAAAGCCAGGCTGAAAGAGTTCAAGAAGGTTGTTAACAGTGAGGTAGGAGCTCAGACATTTGTAGACCAGGCTTTCTAGAAGTTTAGAGGTAAAGAGGAGTAAGGAGATGGGTCTTAAGTTTTTCAGGCTGGTGGGGCCCGGTAAGGCCTTTTTAAGTATGGGGGTAATCATGCATGCTTTAGAGGAGATGGGAAGGTGAGGGAGGGGGGGCCTTGGATTTATCAGGAGGGTGATCGCAGTATTTGCAAGGGAACAGAATCCAAAGGATTAGAGAAGAGACCGGTTGAAGTAGCGAAGGTTTCTATGGGTAATCATTTGCTGCCTGGAGTTGACAGGGACACAGTGAATGTGATGAGATTGTGATCAGAGAGGAAAGCATGGATTGGTCAGGTTGACAGGGACACAGTGAATGTGATGAGATTGTGATCAGAGAGGAAAGCATGGATTGGTCAGGTTGCAGGGAGTGCAAAGATGGGAGAATACAAGATCAAGTGTGTTACCATCTGAATGAGTGGTGGACTGTGTCCATTGTGTTAGGTTAAAATTTGATGATAATTTGAGAAGCTGGGATGTAGCCAGACTGTTAACATTAACGAGGATGTTAAAGTCACCAAAAATGATGGTGGGTGTTTCAAAGGAGAGAAAGTAGGGAATTTAGGCAGGGAAGTCATAAAGAAGCATGACACAGGTCCAGGGAACCGATAGATTACTGCAATCCTTAGATTCCGGGGGCATTCCGAAGGGCACTTGGGGGGGGGGGGGGTTAATTTTTGGAAGCAGGGGGATAGAGGATAAACTAAGTGGATTGTGGCTGTTGGCAGAGGAAGGAAGATTCTGGGTTTGAGGGTGACAGTAAGAAAATTAAGGGCCAGGATTAGAGGAGATACCCTCAGAGATTAAAGAGGGTGAGGAAAGTAAGATGAGAGCGGGATGTATATGAGCTCACATACAGTACCTCATTGTCCTGGTGTTTGGGCGGCCAGCATGCGGGTTAAGTATTTGCAAGAGGCTAGGAGTGAGGGTGATATATGTAAGTTTGAGGTGGAGAAGAAGGGTAAAGTAGAGGGAGTAAGAATCAGACTTGTAAGAGATGCTTTACAAAATGTTGGTTTGCTTGCAGCCTGTCCAGAGTTAAACATAGTTGTTTCTTGTTGTATCTTCAAGCAGTATTTACCACAGAGTGTCAGTACATGGCATGGAGATGGTAAACATGATGTTTCAAACAGCATTTATCATAATAATTGCATAAAGTCAGTACATAGCATGGGGATGATTAAACATAGATTTTAAAGCAGCATTTACCATAATGATTGCACCATGTCAGTACATAGCATGGAGGTGGTTAAACAAAGATTTTCGAGCAGCATTTACCTGTGAAGGAGCTAAGACGACATGATGAGAGAGTGACAACTTCTCAACTGCTTAATACTGGTGCAAAAGATACTTAGGCAAAAATGTCCTAACTGTGACTTTATACATTATTAAAGTGATACTAAAGGTACACTTTTTTTCTAAAAA
This sequence comes from Aquarana catesbeiana, assembly GCF_042186555.1. Classification (NCBI taxonomy): domain Eukaryota; kingdom Metazoa; phylum Chordata; class Amphibia; order Anura; family Ranidae; genus Aquarana; species Aquarana catesbeiana. Next base: position 267,323,924 of record NC_133327.1, read on the forward strand.
TAACAAACATGCCATACTTATCTGCTCTGTGAAATGGTTTTGCACAGAGTAGCTGCCTCTTCTTGGATCCCCTGCCGGCACCCCTGGCTCCTCAACCCCTGCTGAGTGCCCCCATAGCGTGCTGCTCGCAATGGGGTCACTCGTGTGTTATATAACAGGCCAGGCTGTCCAGCAAAAGTAGTAGTTAGAGGGTTGAATCAAACCATTTAACACTGGGTGCATACGTTTTACTTTATCCCAAAAGGAAAAAAAATCACTGTTGCTGTAACTGCTTAAAAAGTGTTTCTGAAGGCAGAAGGTTTTTTTATCTTTATTTTTTATTTACCTTAATGTATTCTCTGCATTAAGGTAAAAAACCTTCTGTGTTCAGCAAGCCCCTGAGCCCGATCTCAATCCGGCACTGTGACTGAGAGCAACGTCTCTCTCTCCTTACTGGCCATAGAGGTCAATCACAGCCAGTGAGGAGAGAGCGGGAGCAGGGCTAAGCAACGCTGTGCGTGTCAATTGAGACACAGAGCAAGGCTCAGGATTGAGCCCTCACGAGTGCCCCCATAGCAATCGGCTTGCTATGGGGGCACTCAGCAGGAAGGAGGAGCCAGGGGCACCCCAAAAGGGGGCGATCAGGGTTGCACAAAGCAAGTATGACATGTTTGTTATTAAAAAAAAAATGTAGGTTTACAATCACTTTAATCTGCTAGTGCTTCAAAAAATAACCTGTCCCCAGACGGACAATGCTGCATCCGGTGGAGAGGAGCCATCCTATATAGGAAGCGTGTTTTTGGCCAGATTACCAGGTGAAAGTAAAGGGAAAAAACCTTAAAGAAAGAATACAGCCAGAACATTTAAGAATTGATTGGTTGCAATATATTACATTTTGTTTTAGGATTTAATACCACTTTAATTTCATAACAATCACAAGGGGCTGACAATGACAACCTGAAAGACCCTCTTTAGTGACCTGACAGTGGTGAACCTGGAAGTGCTCAGAACACCACTATGGGATTACAACAGTGGAAGAATCTGTGAACATATGTTCACCAATCATCCACCCCTCAGAGCTGAAATTTTTCCAGCTTCCTTGTCGTTAGCCTTGAGAATTACTCAGACTTGGAATTGTGTGTAAAAAGGGTTACCCTTAGATACACTTTGGGGTGGATTTACTAAAGGCAAATAAACTGTGCAAAATAAAAAAAAAAAAAAAACACATTTGTGCTTGCACATGATTGGATGATGGAAGTCTGTAGAGTCCCCTTACTAAGCTCTGGAGCAAATGCCTTTCCAAAGTTCAACTGCACTTGTAAAGTGCACAATCTATTTGTCGTCAGTAAATCAACCCCATTGGGTTAATCTTTTTTACATACTATTTAAAGACTGAGTAATGCTCAGGGTTAACACTAAGGAACTTAATACCTTTGCTATAGAGTCTCCAAAGATCAAAAGTATCAGTAGTTATGAAGAAACCTAATAAAGCAGTAGATACCATAATACAGCAGTTAATATTTACCCAGAAAAGTAAATGATAAGATGTACTTAGTTCTGAACTTTTGTTAGTATGTGGTTCGTGTAATAACAGTCACAAATGAATAATAAAAAGATAGAATAGAAAATATTTTTAAAAGGTCATAAACGTGCAAAAGAATACATTCAAAGACAACTAATTTCTTGCTAGTTTTAACAAATAAAAGCTTTAATGTGCTTGCATGCAGACTAGGAGAGTCTATATAAAGTCAGAACTCCTATTCTACATACTTGTTCAGTGACTGGGAAAGAACTAAAGCCATTTAATCAGCATGACAGCAGGGTATTAATATTTGTAAAAGGAAAGGAAATCTTCTGCTTTTATTGTCATCACTAGAACGCAATAGAAAGGACAGTAATACTATCTTATTATGAAAAAAATCATGCATCAAAATGAAAGTTTTGGCACCTACATACAACACAAAAGCAGCAGATACACACATCAGATAGTAACCCAAGTCCTCGCCCAGTTCAGTCCTACGTGTTTTTTATGTGACCCCTACAGTTGGAAGAAGAAATGTTGAGTAATGTTGATGTAGTGGCTCTTCTCAGTGGGTTTTTCTTTTAATTAATACATTTTAATAAAAATGTTTTATATACATCAGAGCTGCCCCTCTTTGCATGCTTTATGTCTAGGAATAACCAAAACTAAGTTAGCCTTTTCCTGAAATTTTGGTGAAAAGTGGGGGATTTTATAGGGTGAAAAGTTTGGGCACTGATGGTTACGGAAGATGCTTTCAACTATTCTGGACATGATCTTGTACTAAATAAAAAAAATAAAAAATAACTCACTACCCTCAATATTTTACATGTTTACACAAAAAAACCCACAGACAGTGATTTTTTTTTTTTCTTTTAATGTCAGTACATGAAAAGCATGCAATCTAAAACTAAATTTATACAACAAGCAACTAGTACAAGAAAAAGGAAAAAAAAATAACCAACAAAAAAATGCTAAACAAAATAACCGACACTATCCTAAATACACCCTCCAAAAAGACTAACACCCCTAAACTAAACATAAAAAAGCCATTTCCACCTGAGCTCACTTAGCAAAATTGAGAATTTCAGCTTCAGCAAAATTGTGGGGGTGCTGTTTTTTTAAATGTAGCAAACTCTAGAGTGCTAGAAGTGAAGCACAAGCAAATTTATTTGACTCATGGCAAGTGTGAGTCTGTAATCTGTTCAGGGTTTATTGCAGGTCAGGCTGGATGACTTGGATGACTCATACAGGCAGATCTCTGGTGCCTCCCCCTGGTTCTGAAAGTTTGAAGAAATTTTGAGAAGTTGCGCAGAGGCCAGAAGGGTTTATCTGCATACTTAGGGGAACTTGGCCAATCCTCAGGCAGTGGGCCTGGCAGAGTGGCTGAGTGAGCCCTTAAATATGGATGGGTCATGCCAGGGGGGGGGGGGGTTCGTGGAAGGAGGAGTGCTGAGGAGACTGTCGGTGGCCTAGGAGGGATCTCCTAGGTCTAGGCGCGGCCCCAGCTCCAGGCTGGGCTTGGGGTGACTCAGGGAGATCCATTCAGAAGTTTGACATGGAATCTTGCCTAAAAAGCAGTGGGAGCAAGGAGGACAGTGTGAGTACATCAGCACACCCAGGGACATTCAAAGGGAGAGACTGCCATATGTAGCGAGCTTGCTAAAAGGACAGCGCTGTGCTTAACCCTTTTATTACCTTGCCCTGAGATATCTTCAGGAGGGCTGGTAGTGACTACAAGCAGTGTAGCTGGGAGCAGATTGACACAAGGAGAGGATACACTCCTGCATGCAGTTGGTCTCATCTTTTTGTGCGATTTCCAAGAGGGGCTGAGAGCTTCTAGTCTGTAATGGACTTTTGCCACCAAATCCACTAAGGACTGTGTGTATATACAGGAAGGAAAGCAGTCCAGGACCTTTTATACAGAAGAAGGAAGTTGTCCCCTGTTGTTATTCTTGATTAAAGTTGGGCATTCCATAAGTCCCTTCACCCATCCAAGCTGTTACCCCAAATAGAACATAAAAACAAAGCCAAGTGACTGACTTCTTGTGTCTGGATGCAAGTGAGGATGCATGTTGCCTGGCTGTGCAGGAGTAGGAGAGCCACTTACCAAGCAGCCCCTATTGGGGTAGTGCTACGTAGTGGATAGTGTGCACTGTGTGCATTGCACTGCAACACGCCAGCTGAGAAAGTGCTTATTTTTATGAAGCAGAACAAGGGGAAGGGGGGAGGGGTCAACTGCCCTCCGTGCAGTATTTTCATGTTGGGAGGGAGAGGAGTGAATGGCAAGGCCACCTGTCATATTTGCTACTTCTGCTGCTCCTGTTTTTATTTGTCCCACATTCTGGGAAAATCCCTGGGTCCAATAGACTCTAGGGTGATTCTATTGTGCCCCACTTACTATAAGTCCCTCTGCACATTGCTGTAATCACATACTAAACCAGAGGATGGGGATGCATCATGGCATCTTCTACCTGGGCACTGAATGACCTTTTCCCAGCACTGATGGGGACCAGTAAGCAAGCATTACAAAGATGTGCCCAAACCAGACGGTCCCCACCTGTCACCTTGGGCTGACATGATTGCTTTTGGACCCAAAGATGAGCCCATCGCTTGAAGTCCAAAACACATATGTGGTGACATGTACACCTGAAGAAGGACCCTGCCTCCTGTGCATAGAACAAAGACTTGGGACTTGATTGTCACCTGGCTATGAATTTAGCTGAGCTAAAGCAGCATTTAGGGTATATTTTTATTTTATGCCAGGGATTGGGTGAAGAGAGGTGTAGTCCAGGGTTTAATTTAAATATACATTTTTAGATTTTTTTAAATAATAGTCCTAAACTATTACAAGATGACCCGTATAATTACATCAGAGAGGGGCCTTTTTTTTCGGTACTGCAGGTTTGAGAATGAAGAGAACAGTCTGCCCAATCGTTTTCGATTGTTCCTCTCCAACCTATCTCATCCTACCTCATCCCCTCCCCTTCTCTCTTCCACTCTCCCTTTTTTTACCTTTGTTAATAGAACTTGTTTCTGTTCATCATGATGTGACAACATTGTAGCCTATGTTCGTATTTGTACACAGAGATACTGTTTTTGTTATGGCAAGTATTATTCTTTTTGTGCAAACTCTTGGATAAATGCAAGAAAAAATATAATTTACAAAAGAAAAAAAATAATCAATACAACTGTTACACAACATTGTGTACAAAAATGTAATGTATATCCTCATGTATGTAGGATAAAATGTAGAAAGACAAATGGGCAGAATAACCAGATTAGTAGAGAGAACATCAATTTCAACAACCTGTATGCACACCAAAATAAACTTGTGCATAGATGGCCACACTTTACCTACCAATGGAACAAGATTTTATTGGCAATGCTGAAAGGTATTTTTTTTAAATTGGGACGCATTTTTCAGGACCAAGTCTCAAAATGTTCATTAAGGTTAGAATAGAAATGATAAGGCTAGATTACAAGAGAGGTATCAACAATGTTCTATAGGGTACAATAAAGAGCAATGATAACATGCAAACTGAAGAAACTCACAACTACAAACCAGAAATCATCTTTAGGAATGTGCTGCCTTCTACTGTTAACTGCTAATATCATAGTTATGTATAACTATGTATTAGCACTTCCTATCTCTGAGAGGCTGGCTTTGAAACCCCAGGAGGAGGAAGTGGAGACAGAGAACTTCTGAGACCACAGGTTCTGTTCATTTAAAATATGCTAAGTCCAGACCAGAAGAGATTAATAGGCAAGTGCTCCTATTGCTTGATAGTTTACTATTATTGCCCATAGTTGGGAACACATACAGTGGGGACGGAAAGTATTCAGACCCCCTTAAATGTGTCACTCTTTGTTATATTGCAGCCATTTGCTAAAATCATTTAAGTTAATTTTTTTCCTCATTAATGTACACACAGCACCCCATATTGACAGATTTTTAAAAAAAAGAAAAACTGAAATATCACATGGTCCTAAGTATTCAGACCCTTTGCTGTGACACTCATATATTTAACTCAGGTGCTGTCCATTTCTTATGATCATCCTTGAGATGGTTCTACACCTTCATTTGAGTCCAGCTGTGTTTGATTATACTGATTGGACTTGATTAGGAAAGCCACACACCTGTCTATACAAGACCTTACAGCTCACAGTGCATGTCAGAGCAAATGAGAATCATGAGGTCAAAGAAACTGCCTGAAGAGCTCAGAGACAGAATTGTGGCAAGGCACAGATCTGGCCAAGGTTACAAAAAAATTTCTGCTGCACTTAAGGTTCCTAAGAGCACAGTGGCCTCCATAATCCTTAAATGGAAGACGTTTGAGACGACCAGAACCCTTCCTAGAGCTGGCCGTCCGGCCAAACTGAGCTATCAGGGGAGAAGAGCCTTGGTGAGAGAGGTAAAGAAGAACCCAAAGATCACTGTGGCTGAGCTCCAGAGATGCAGTCGGGAGAAAGCTGTAGAAAGTCAACCATCACTGCAGCCCTCCACCAGTCGGGGCTTTATGGCAGAGAGGCCTGACAGAAGCCTCTCCTCAGTACAAGACACATGAAAGTCCGCATGGTGATTGCTAAAAAAAACACCCGAAGGACTTGAAGATGGTGAGAAATAAGATTCTCTGGTCTGATGAGACCAAGATAGAACTTTTTGGCCTTAATTCTAAGCGGTATGTGTGGAGAAAACCAGGCACTGCTCATCATTTTGTCCAATACAGTCCCAACTGTGAAGCATGGTGGTGGCAGCATTATGCTGTGGGGGTGTTTTTCAGCTGCAGGGATAGGACGACTGGTTGCAATCGAGCAAAGATGAATGCGGCCAAGTGCAGGGATATCCTGGACAAAAACCTTCTCCAGAGTGCTCAGGACCTCAGACTGGGCCGAAGGTTTACCTTCCAACAAGACAATGACCCTAAGCACACAGCTAAAATAATGAAGGAGTGGCTTCACAACAACTCCGTGACTGTTCTTGAATGGCCCAGCCAGAGCCCTGACTTAAACCTAATTGAGCATCTCTGGAGAGATCTAAAAATGGCTGTCCACCAACGTTTACCATACAACCTGACAGAACTGGAGAGGATCTGCAAGGAGGAATGGCAGAGGATCCCCAAATCCAGGTGTGAAAAACTTGTTGCATCTTTCCCAAAAAGACTCATGGCTGTATTAGATCAAAAGGGTGCTGCTACTAAATACTGAGCAAAGGGTCTGAATACTTAGGACCATGTGATATTTCAGATTTTCTTTTTTAATAAATCTAAATGTCAACAATTCTGTGTTTTTCTGCCAATATGGGGTGCTGTGTGCACATTAATGAGGAAAAAAAATTAACTTAAATGATTTTAGAAAATGGCTGCAATATAACAAAGAGTGAAAAATTTAAGGGGGTCTGAATACTTTGTCCCCACTGTATATATGTATATATATATATATATATATATATATATATATATATATATATACCGTATTTATCGGCGTATAACACGCACTTTTTTCCCCTTAAAATCAGGGGAAAATCGTGGGTACGTGTTATACGCCGATCCCCGCTATTTTTGTGAGCGATCGCCGCCGACATTCACATAGCGTGTATTTTTAAATATGGCGCCGCGGAGTTTGGAGGGACTCGGCGGCGCTCGTTCAGCTGAACGAGCACCCCCGAGAACACAGTGACTGAAACCCCCAAAAAATGCAAAAAAGTTGGTAAGCTGTGTAAAATCTTCATTAAAAAAAAAGAATGCAATGGTTTGCAAATCTCATAAACCCATATTTTATTCACAATATGAAATAGAAAACATTTCAAATGTTTAAACTGAGAAAATGTACTATGTTAGGGGAAAAAAAAACGGTAATTGTTAAACTGATAGCAGCAACATGTCTCAAAAAAGTTGGAACATGGAAACAAAAAACTAGCAAAGTAAGTGGTACTAACAAGGAAGAGGTAGAACAACATTTTGCAACTAATTAGATTAATTGGCAAGGTCAGTAACATCATTGGTTATAAAAAGGGCATCTTAGAGATTCAGGGTGTCTCAGAAGTAAAGATGGGCAGAAGTACACCAATATGTAAATAGGGCATCTTAAAATTGTCAAATTATTTCAGAATTATGTTCCTCAATGTAAAATTGGACTTTAAAGACTTTAAAAATATCATCTACAGTACATAATATCAAAAGATTCTGAGAATCTGGAGAAATCTTTGTTTGCAAGTGGCAAGGCCAAAATGCAATATTGGACGCCCATGATCTTCGGTCTCTCAAACAGCACTGCATTAAAAACAGCCATGACTCTGTGATTGACATCACTGCATGGGCTTAGGAATACTTCCAAAACTCACTGTCTGAGAACACAGGTTGCCGTGCCATCCAAATGTAGCAATATGAATCATGATTGCAACAAACTGCTATTCCCTGCCCTATCTGTATATCATATTATCCCTCTAGTGCCCGGTGTTATTAAACTGACATCATATTTGTGAGCCCAACCAAGGGGATTGTGGGATTGTAGTTCCACCAGATGGCTGTTCCCTTGCATGACTATACGCTCGGACTACCTATTCCAGGGATCTTTGCTACCATTGAGGAGATTGCTTGGAAGAGCTATAAAAGAAACCAGAGACCCGCCCCAGGCTCTCTTTCCAGGGCCTCGTGTGTGATGGATCTCTCTGTGCAGGGAGAGTGAGGTCACAGCCTACCATGTGGATGTACATCATTCCTACCCAACCGAGAAGGGGTCCAGCGCTGCCTGTTGCTCATCGGACATCTGACCAGCACCAACTCGACCATACAGTAACCCACACTGTGTACTTCACAATCAGGGGGTCATCACAAGCGAATCCCCCGCCAGGACATCTATGCGGGGGTCGCTGTCTGAAAGGCGTTGAATCGGCCTGGTCGTTGGTGAGAGGGCAATTGCCCACCTTTGCAAGTCTTCCCTTGGTTATTTTACTGGGACACTGTGTACAGACAGCTTTACCTTGGGAACACTGCATTTCTATTCGAACACTGTACATAGGCATCTTTAGCTACACTCATCATAAGATATACTACCACTCTTGTTACGAAATCTTATTGGATATAGTTAGTGAGCTCCGACTGCCGGTGAAGACCATCAGATCTGCAACTGGAACATTGCTGCTTAAAGGGCCTTCATACCATCCTTGTTTAGCATCATCTCTCATTAGGATAACAGATTGAACAGGCCGGCCTGAGTTCCTCTCTAGAAGTATTGTCAGAATTGATGCTTAACCTTTGCTTCTCCTTTCAGGTTATGTCCAAGTGGTGCCCTATTGTACATATGTATATATAATACTCTGTTTACAAACTACCTTGAATGCCATTTTTGGAGGAATCATTCTACTGAGTTTGCTCTGTTATTCAAAGCTCAGTTGAACCATTACCTCCCTTGTGCAGTAATACCTTATCTGAAGTATTCTAGTAAACGTTAATAGAACATAAACGCATTGAGTGTTGTCTCATCACTTAAAGGTGCTGCAACGATGTCTGAACCCAGTGTCAGGTGGGTTGGAATGTTTACAGGGTCATGGCGATGCAGATGAGCAGGTAAATCCAAGCAGCCCCAAGGGGGCCATGCTACACAAAAATGCACTTTAAATCTCTATCATGCAAAAAAGAAGCCATATCTGAACATGATCCTGAAACATAGCCGTCTTCTGTGGGCCAAAGCTTTATTAAGGACCTGTTCACACTGGCATTAAAAGAAGGCATTTGAGGTGCATTTTTAACACTCCTAAAACACCTAGTAAAGCAGCCTGCAATTAATAATATAGACAACGCACAGTTTTGGCCACATTATTAAAACATGAAGAGTTTGCGTTAAGTCACTGCGCTTCAAAAATTAAGCTACATGTTGAGTTTGGAAGGAGTTAAAGCATCAACTCTTTTCATTCAAGTTTATGGTAACATGCCATAATTAGGCTGGCACATGTTTGCAGCCTGTTAGGCCTTGTTCACACGCAACAACAAAAAAATGGGGGCCTGGGGTGCATTTTTAACACTCCTTTATCGCATGTCAAATGCGCACAGGGCATTCGGACAACGCACAATAATGTTATAGGTGCATTTGTTCAGCCTTATCATTTTGAGCAAGTGTTGACAAGGCCTTAAAATGGTCTGTTGCAGAGTGAAAAACTGTTCTGTGGTCAGACTAATTGAAATAGTAATATTCTTTAATGGCAACCATGGCCGTCAAATCCTCCAGACAAAAGAGGAGGGGAACCTTTGGGCTTGTTATCAACACTCACAGTTCAAGACCCAGAATCACTGATTGTATGGGGGTGCTTTTTGTTGCCCTGTCCCAACTTTTGAGAAGTGTTACTGCCATCAAATTTCAAAATGACCTTATTTTTTTTTCTAAAAATTGTATATTTTCTCAGTTTAAACTATTTTCTATTGTGAACAAAATATGGGTTTATAAGATTTGTAAATCTGCATTTATGATTTTACACAGCATTCAAAGGGGTTGTATATATTTATGATTAAAGGGGTTGTAGAGGCTGGACATTTTTTACCTTAATGTATTCCCTGCATTAAAGTGTTACTAAACCCACAACAGTAAAAATCAGTCTGTATGTGCAGTAAAGCATGCTTGTTATACTCACTGTGGAACCTAAGGGGTTAATCATGTGCATTTTGTAAAAAGGCTGTTTGATCCTGTCTTATTGGAAGGGTGCATGTGATCAGCACAGGGTCATGCAGCCTATAGGACAGGCAGCGTAGAATTAAAACTCCTCCTACAAGCTTTATTCACACACTGATAGAAGTCACAAGACTGCTATATACTGCTAATGAAAAAAGGTATTTAGCCGTTTATATTTACTAAACTAATTGTATTTCATGCTCTGTGTACTGTGGGAGACCAGATATAATGAATGCAGTGACCTGGGTTTAGTAACACTTTAAGGTAAAAAATGGCCCTGTATCTGTATCACCCCCCTTATTCTTACCTGAGCCCAATCTCAATCAAGCACTGTGCCCATCTGCAGCGCATCTCTCCACTCTCTTTGCTCACAGAGGCAGCAACGGGAGCCATTGGCTCCTGCTGCTGTCAATTAAATTCTGTATGCAGGCGTGGCCAAGCCACATACCTGTGTCTATGGATGTAGGCAGTGCAGCTCAGGATTGAGCCTGCATGTATGCTCCTATAGGAAGCAGCTTTCTATGAGGGCGCACCAAGAAGAGGAGGGCGAGATGGCAGGGGACCCAAGAAGAGGAGATTCGGGTCCACTCTGTGCAAAACAATTGCACAGAACAAGTATGACCTTTTTTTTTTTTTTTTTTTTTTTATTTGAAGCTTTATAATCACTTTAATATATGCTGGATGCAATACTTCCTCTGTTCCCAATTACTTTGTTTAGAGTACTGGTTTCTTTCCCAGCGATGAACTCCACTTTGTTCACAGAGGCCTTGTCCTGGGTGGAGACACTGACAATTTTATTATCAAACCCACTCGCTCTTCCACTTAGTGAAGGTTCTGGTTATCTTCTTTACCTACAGGTTTGACATACTATACTATTTGGGGAGGGTCATTTGTCACCCACCACTGGTGAAATCCAGCTAAATGAAACTTTATTTGTGCTGTCGATTAGTAGAGATGAGAAAAGTAATTTCCACAAAATTACTGATATCATTGACAGTGAAAATTTGCCATGGCAGAAAGTCTTGGTTTTGCTCACTGAGCTGCTAAGTTGAAAAATACTTGAAAATGACTTATTTTTTTTCTTTTTTTAAAGAGGGTTTTTGGGGGATGACGGCATATATGGGTTACTTTAATTTAGTGTGCTTGGCATTTGTGTGTTTTTTTTTGTGTATTTTGCGATTTCTGTCCTGTTTTATTTTTTATTCAACGTTTTACTGCTGGATGTTTTTTTTATTTCTGCGAAAAAAAATTAAAAGAACCCTTCTGTAAACCTCAGGATCCATTTAGAGATCATTTCACCTTTCAAAACCACTAAATTCTCTACAATTGTTTATCAACATTGTATATCCAGCGTGTTCACTCAGGAAAAAAAGGAACAAAAAAGAAAAAACACCAATAAGCACTATTAACATTGCCTTTTGCTTTGATTCCAAAATGACAACATTTTGCTGAATTTACTAGAATATTGGGGAAACTAAACTCAAATTTGTTCATCCCTAGTATTTATCATAAGACTTTGCATATCATCATTAGTGTTTTTACTACTTTGGTATTAACATTTTTTTTTGTTCATGGTATAAAAAGTTTACTATCTTACCAAACCTTTAATAAATGTTACTTTATGCATCTTTTTTTTTTTTTTACTAGTTAGACGGACAGGTACTTTCACCTGATCTGTTAATTCCAGCTCTGATCGCTATGCTCATGGCCTTGCGGAATGCAGTGCTCATTTATTGTACTCTTCTGCCCCACAGTGGAATTGCTGTAAAATTGCACTGTTTATACAGTATTGGCAGCTATATGGTGAAGCTTCTTTCTAAACAATTATGTAAACGTAATGAAAATCAATTGGGGATACAAATTAAAAGAAGTTCAGACTTTCCATTTGTCATAACTAATACATTTCATCATCATGTGCGCTCGGGATTACTTGTTCATTTGCAAAGTGTCAAGAGAGGCCTGTGGTAGACTCGCATGGTGTTTGCATGTGTGATTAAGCCTCCATTTCACTGTAAAATATGAACACTTATCTTTGGAATGAAATAAGCATTTTATTGTTTCAAAAAAATTGCAAAATATCCTCTTATCAATTGTTACATGCGTGAAAAAAATAGAAATAAAAAGTTGAAAACATGAGAAAACTGCCAATTATGGCTTTCTGCTGTCAATACCAAAAACAGCTCCCAACCATCAACCTAAAGCATGTTTAGTTATGGGGAGAGGCAGATTTTAACTGTATACAGTCTGTATAGGGCTCCAGACAGGCCGCATAGGCCATCACATGGGCAATGTAGTTCTGCTCGTGGATGCCATGGAACAAATGAGCAAAGGGACCTTTAGCCATGATGGCCACATCCTCTCCTCCATGTGATTCTGAAGAGAGGGGGACAGCCGCCTGCTGTCTGTAATTGGAGGCTTCTGTTGAAAAAGTATATTAAACAATAAATTAGATCATGTAAACATTACATTTTCAAGCCCTAATAAATACTACAGTGTACCAAAATGCATTTTAAGCATGAAATAACCTGAAAATAGTAACCAATCAAATTCTAGCACTAATTCAGGTTTCTTGCATGTGAACAATTGACTCTGGTTGATTGTTATAGGCAACACTCCCTAAAAAAAAAAAACTTTTATACATAAAACCTATAGTGTTTTATGAGCTAAATTAACACACATAAAAGACAGTCCTGTTCACTTACAGAAATGTTCTCTGAAGATAAAACCACGTTTATATTACCCAATGGCATACCTAGCATTTCTGGCACCTGGAGCCAATCATTTCTCAGCACCCCTGCCCCCCCCCCCCCCCCGCCCAAAAAAAAAGAAAAGAAAAATAATTATAAGAATAACGTGGCAAAATTGTGCTAATAGTGAGAGAGGCTTAAAGGGCCATGGTTTAATAAAACCTGAGCCTACTTACTGTATAAACAGCAAACATATGCCTTTATACCTACACTCTCAGGAGTGCATAATCCTCAGGGGTGTGTAACTCACAGGCCACTGCACAGAATACAACCCAAAAAAAACCCACAGCCCATATCTCTCACAATTAGATCTCAACTAACATCCACAATCTCTCCCAGTACATATCTTCCCCCACAGCTCTGAATTTCCTCTCAGCAATCCACCAAAGACTCCCCCTTCCTCTGTATAGTCCCATTCAGTACAGACCCCTCTTCCCAGACTAACCCTTAAGTACAAACTCACCCAGTCCAGACCCCCCCCCTTCCAGCCTAAACCCTTCAGTACTGACCCCTCCAATACAAACTCTCCCAACCTAACTCTTCAGTACAGACCACTCTTCCAACCTAACCCCTCAGTACAGAACCCCACCACAGTCCCCCTTCCCAGCCTAAAAATCCAGTACAGACCCACCTATAAAGTCCCTCTCCTAGCCTAACCTATGAATACAGACCCCCTAGTACAGATCCCCCCTCCCTCCCGGCCTCACCTTTCAGTACAGGTTTCCCCTGTACAGACACTGCCCATACAGACCCCCCCCCCCCCCAGTAGGCAGACACTCTTCAGTACAGTCACCTCACCCAGCCTGATTCCCAGTATAGTCCCCCCTTCCCAGACTACCCCAGTATAGACACCCCCTGTAGAGTCCTCCTCCCAGCCTACCACTCAGGACAGACCCCCCTCCCAGCCTAACCCCTCAGCACAGCCTGCGCTGTACAAACACCCTTCTGTAATCAGAACATAATAACATAATTCAGTCTAATCCATCAAAACAGGCTGCCCAGAGAGTTTCCCCTCCCAGCATAAACCCTCAGTACAGACCTCCCAATACAGTCCCCCCTCCCAGCCTAACCCCTCAGTACAGACATCTCCCCCAGTATAGTAACCTCCCAACCTAACTCCTCAGTAAAAAAACCCTAGTACAGTCCCCCCTCCCTAACCCCCCAGTATAAACCCCTCCCCTCAGTACAGTCCCCCTTCCCAGCTCAACCCACAAGTACAGACTGCCCAATTCATATCCCACCAGTACAGATACCCCTTCCAGCATGGACTCCAACATAAAAAAAACAGAGTGCTGGTTCCTGGTCTAGATTGCACCCACCCGCATTCCCCAAGTATGCTACTGATACTACCATCTCACCATTATATATATATATATATATATATATATATATATATATATATGTGTGTGTGTGTGTGTATATTTATAGAGCACATTGCCAGGTGAGTGACGCCTTTTTCTTGGAGTAGCCCTGCAAGTTTCCGTCTACACTTTTCAGCCACTGTTGTAATGTCATGAAGTGAAATTATTATTGCTTTCTCGTTTAGACTCTTTGTTTGCACTATGTCCCAGTTATCCTTCCCAAAATTTGCATGTTTTGCATATTTGCTGATAATGTAAGTTAGAAGCTGACAACCTTTCTTTTGGTCATGCCAGATTTGCCCCCTCTAAGACAAAGCAAGGGCCCATTCACGCCAGAGGCAGCTTTTCCCAGCCAGCCCCAATGCTAAGAAAAGGCAATTTGCCTTGTTTACAGTTCTAGCAATTTACACTGCAGATACAAACATCACCTTTTCATCCACCTTCTGAATGCAGCCAAAGCTTGTATCCAAGTCTTTTAGAAGAAAAGCAACTCACCTACAATTTCCTATTGGTTTTCTAGTGCAGCCAAGGCTTTGCTACTATAGTTACAGTGGAACCTCGGATTACGAGCATAGTCCGTTCCAGGAGTAAGCTCGTAATCCAAAGTACTCGCATATCAAAGCGAGTTTTCCCATTGAAGTCAATGAAAACTAAAATAATTTGTTCCGCATTGACTTCAATGGGATGCAATATCGCATGCGGCCAAAGGTGGGGGGCACCGGAGAGCCTCGGAAACGGCTGAAAAGGCCCGAGCACACTTTGGCTGACCTCGGCAAACCTCGGAAAGACTCTGTTCACGAGCCTTTCCGAGGTCTGCTGAGGTAAGCCGAACTGTCCACGGGCCTTTCCGTGCATTTCCGAACACCGGCGATCGGTGCTGTTTCGGCTCCAGCGCCCCCCACCTCAGGCCAAAAGCGGTACTGCACACCGCTTTTGGCCTAAATCCTGCTTGTTTTGCGAGACAACACTCGCAAACCGAGTTAAGATTTTTAGAAATGCAGTGCTCGTTTTGCGAAACGCTCGTTAACCGCCTTACTCGCAAACCAAGGTTCCACTGTATTATAGTTCAACAGTTTGTTGTTGTTTCAAATGAGTTTGGCTCCCTCTAGTGGCTGCTGGGCTCTGTTAGGATTTTTTATTTATTCCTAGAGAAGGAATGCAGTAAAGTATTGTGAGAGATGTAGTTTGGAGGAGGAAGTGACTCTGTTAGCTGGATCAGCCCTGAACTACAGGAGAGACAATGCAAAGCATGCAGCACTGCCTGCTGTGAGGAGTGATAAAAGGACCAGTGCGGCCTACTTTCAGCTCTCTCTGGACGCCATTCAACACCTGCCAGCTGGAGGTCTGTGTGTGACCAGGAGTGAGAGTCTACAGCCTATACAGCAGAGAGCCGGATCGCCTGCCTCTGAGGGATCTCGGAGTACAGCCTTGCCATCCTAGCAAGCGGACCGGCCTGCGCTTCAGAAACTGGAAGCTCCTGCACTTCAGCCCATCGGGAGTTGCAGCACTGCTTGGTGGCGCCATCTTCACCAGATGGATACACCAGGAGGGGATTCTGGATGGAGCCTCACAGCCATTGGAGTCCATTGTGGTGAAAGGGCACCTGCCCATTCCAGTAGAGAGTACAGTATTGCTGAGTGAGTTCTTTTTACAGACTGCTGGTGAGACTTGTAGTTCCACAGAGGTGAATCTACTTCACAGGCATCATACAGCTGGACTTTGGGGCCTTGTCTTTTCCCCTGTGCTTTAAGGTCAGTACTGTATTTGCAGGGCCGGATTATCATAGGGGCTGGTGGAGCTGCAGCTCCAGGCCCCTCCCTCAATATAGGCCCATGGCAGTGGCTTATCAATTCCTGTGTGCCTTCCTGAAGGAAGAGGAGCCCTCTGTGCACACATGGAGGAGACAAATCAGTGCAGCCGAGTCCTGTCTCTGTCGATGCCTCCTGACCCCTATCACAGGATCTGTTCACTCACACAGATCCTCAGTGTCTGGGGGAGGGGCGCTTATGTCCTAACCAGCAGGAGCCCGGGAGGAAGGACATCTCTCATGCTGTTATGATAAGGTCAGTACATTTGTTAGGGGGATGTTGTGTAATTATTGTGCTAGGGGACAGACTGCTGCTTCCCCTCATGTAATGTGCTCTCTTGTGCCCCCCATGTCATGTGCTGTGCCCACCATGTCCTGTCATGTGCATTGCAGTGCCCCTATGTAAAGTGCTGTGCCCACCATGTCATGTGCATTGCAGTGCCCCCCATGTAATGTTCTGTGCCCACCATGTCCTGTCATGTGCATTGCAGTGCCCACTATGTAAAGTTCTGTGCCCACCATGTCATGTGCCTTGCAGTGTCCCCATGTAATGTTCTGTGCCCACCATGTCATGTGCCTTGCAGTGCCCCCCATGTAATGTGCTGTGCCCACCATGTCATGTCATGTGCCTTGCTGTGCCCCCCCATGTAATGTGCTGTGCCCACCATGTCATGTCATGTGCCTTGCAGTGCCCCCCCATGTAATGTGCTGTGCCCACCATGTCATGTCATGTGCCTTGCAGTGCCCCCCCATGTAATGTGCTGTGCCCACCATGTCCTGTCATGTGCATTGCAGTGCCCACTATGTAAAGTTCTGTGCCCACCATGTCATGTGCATTGCAGTGCCCCCCATGTAATGTGCTGTGCCCACCATGTCATGTCATGTGCCTTGCAGTGCCCCCCATGTAATGTTCTGTGCCCACCATGTCCTGTCATGTGCATTGCAGTGCCCACTATGTAAAGTTCTGTGCCCACCATGTCATGTGCGTTGCAGTGCCCCCCATGTAATGTGCTGTGCCCACCATGTCATGTCATGTGCCTTGCAGTGTCCCCCCATGTAATGCGCTGTGCCCACCATGTCATGTCATGTGCATTGCAGTGCCCACTATGTAAAGTTCTGTGCCCACCATGTCATGTGCGTTGCAGTGCCCCCCATGTAATGTTCTGTGCCCACCATGTCCTGTCATGTGCATTGCAGTGCCCCCCCATGTAATGTGCTGTGCCCACCATGTCATGTCATGTGCCTTGCAGTGCCCCCATGTAATGTGCTGTGCCCACCATGTCATGTCATGTGCCTTGCAGTGCCCCCCATGTAATGTGCTGTGCCCACCATGTCATGTGCCTTGCAGTGCCCCCCATGTAATGTGCTGTGTCCAGTATGTCATTTGCTGTACGTTGCAGTGCCCACCATGTAATGCGCTGTGCTGAACAATGTCATGTGCTGTGCATTGCATTGCCCTTCATGTGATGTGCAGTGCCCACTATGTCATGCTGTGCCTTGCAGTGCCCACCATGTCATGTGCAGTTCCTAACATGTAATGTGCAGTTGCATTTCCCACCATGAAACGTGCTATGCCATGCAGTGCCCACCATGTAATGTGTTGTGCCCACCATGTCATGTCATGTGCCTTGCAGTGCCCCCCATGTAATGTGCTGTGCCCACCATGTCATGTCATGTGCCTTGCAGTGCCCCCCATGTAATGTGCTGTGTCCAGTATGTCATTTGCTGTACATTGCAGTGCCCACCATGTAATGCGCTGTGCTGACCATGTCATGTGCTGTGCATTGCATTGCCCTTCATGTGATGTGCAGTGCCCACTATGTCATTCTGTGCCTTGCAGTGCCCACCATGTAATGTGCAGTGCCCACCATGTCATGTGCTGTGCCTTGCATTGCCCACCATGTAATGTGCAGTGCCCACCATGTCATGTGATGTGCCATCCAGTGCCAACCATGTCATGTGCAATGCCCACCATGTCATGGCTGTGCCTTGCAATGCCCGCTATGTAATTTGCAGTGTCCACCATGTCATGTGCTGTGCCATACAGTGATCCCACCATGTAATGTGCAGTGCCCACCGTGTAATGTGCAGCGCCCACCGTGTAATGTGCAGCGCCCACCATGTCATGTGCAGCGCCCACCATGTCATGTGCTATGCTGTGCCCACCCTGCCATGTGCTGTGCCCAGCATGTAGTGTGTTGTGCCCACTGTGTAATGTGCTGTGCTGTTTAACAGTGCCCACCATGTCATGTGCAGTTCCTAACATGTAATGTGCAGTTGCATTTCCCACCATGAAACGTGCTATGCCATGCAGTGCCCACCTTGTAATGTGTTGTGCCCACCATGTAATGTTATGTGCCATTCAGTGCCCACCATGTAATGCGCTGTGCCCACCACGTCATGTGCTGTGCCATGCAGTGCCCACCACGTAATGCGCTGTACCCACCATGTAATGTGCTGTGTCATGCAGTGCCCACCATGTCATGTGCAGTGCCCATCATGTAAATTGCTGTGCAGTGCCCACCATGTCATGTGCTGTGTTGTGCCCACCATGTCATGTGCTGCACCATGCAGTGCCTACCATGTAATATGCTGTACTCACCATGTTGTAATGTGCTGTACATTGTCCACCATGGCATGTGCCGTGCAGTACCCACAATGGAATGTGGTGTGCAGGGCTCATCATGTCATGTGTGGTGTCCACCATTTAATGTGCTGTGCTCACAATGTAATGTGCTGTGCTGTGTCATGCAGTGCCCACCTTGTCATGTGCTGTGCAGTGCCCACCATGCTATGTGCAGTACCCACTATATAATGTGTTGTGCCCACCATATAATGTTCTGTGCAGTGCCCACTTGTAATGTCCAGTGCCCACCATGTAATGTGCTCAGCTGTGCCTGCCATGTCATGTGCTGTGCCCACCATATAAGGTCCTGTGCCCACTGTGTGCATGAGCTGTGCCCACCATGAAATGTGTTGTGTTGTGCAGTACCAACCATGTCATGTGCTGTGCCCACCATATAATGTACTGTGCCTACCTTGTAATGTGCTGTATTGGGCAGTGCCAACCGCGTAATGTGCTGTGCCCGCCATTAAATGTGCTGTATCCACCATGTAATGTGTTGTGCCAACCATGTGATGTACTGTGCTATTACCCCCCCCCCTCCCGTGTAATGTACTATGCTGTGCCCCCCACAGACTCACCCCCTCACTCCCACCCCCCTCTCTCTCTCATCCCCTCTCTCTCACCCCCTTCACCCCCTACCACTCTCTCTCTCCCTCTCCCTCTCCCTCCCTCTTTAATTTAAATTTCACAAAAAATTGTTTGCGTTTTCATTTTATTTATTTTCATAAAAAGGCCCACCAACATCCTTAGCACCAGGCCCATGATGCTCTTAATCTGGGCCTGTGTATTTGCACTCACATTTAAGGAAGAATCTACAAGTGGTGATATTTCTTCAGTTAAGCAGTCATCAGCATATCTTTTGTTCTAACAGTAATTTCTTTTCCTTTGCTTTTGTGGATTACAAATACTGCAGACAGTTTAAACATCAGGCTAGCTGAAGATATCTGGAGTTGAAAGAACTTTCATCATCTTCCTCTTTTACCAAGCATTGCTGCTCTACTTATAAGTTGAACTCTGAATTATAGCCTAGGGGGAGCCATTAAGTATATGCCAGACTTTACACTGTGTTCTTGAATGTGAAGAATATATACTGTATTTTGAGGCCTCAGGGGGAAGGTATTTAATACATGTTTTGAAGATAATGAGTACTTATCCCTCTGTACACCTGTTCACATATACTCCTTAAAGCGAATATAAGGTTATAAGTTCTGTATATTATATGTGGATTAAGTGATAACAATTGCCAATTATAATTTGTGTTTATTCATGCTCTTCATTGTGTTCCATTACTTATCTTAGTAAACTTTTCTGAGTGGTTCAGTGATATTGTATGAGTTTTTCATTGTTAACGTCACATTACAGAATGGAACCCAAGGTGTGAGAGGTAAGAGAGGATCTGCAGAGTCGGGGTAGCCAGTGGGGTATAGAGTCAATCAGCAGCCCTCACGTTGGTACCGCTACACTAGAATTACTGATGTTATTTTAATGGCAGACATTATGAACTCCCAAAGAAAGCAAGAAAAGTGATTTAGAGGAATACCTGGTTTCAATGAACTGACTTGACAACTCCCAAGACTATAAAACTCATATAAACACACACTATATAACTCATATAAACACACTATAAAACATGTTTGAGCAAGCTATTCTAATGGCTTATCACATGTATACTAAGTAACCACCAGGATCTTCCTAACCTATAACCAGTCATCCCATGCTTGTCCCAACTATTTCTTCTCTTGTTTTTCCAATCTACTTCTACTTTTCCTTTCTTTCTCCTCACTCTAAAGCAGGGGTCCCCGGGGGGCCAGATGCAGCCCTTTGCTTGCTTTTATGCAGCCCTCGGGGGCACTGTTTCATTCACTGATACCAACAATGGGACATAATCCCCCCCCCCCACTCCCACAATTGAAGGGACACAATTCCTCCCAATTACACCAGAGATGGGGCACAATTTCTTTCAATGACACCAATGATGGGGTCCAATTCCCCTAATGACACCAATGATGGGGTCCAATTCCCCTAATGACACCAATGATGGGGTCCAATTCCCTTAAAGACACCAATGATGGGGCACAATTCCTCCCAATTACACCAACGATGGGGAACAATTTCTTTCAATGACAGCACAATGATGGCACAATTCCTCCCAGTGATTTCAACAATGGGGCACAATTTCTCCCACTGACACTAATGATGGGGCACAATTTCTCCCAGTGACACCAATAATGGGACCCAATGACACCAATGATGGGGCACAATTCCTCCCAGTGACACAAAAGATGGGGCACAATTCCTCCCACTGAGACAAACAATGGGGCATTATTTTTCTCTCACCGATGTTGGGACCTTTTCTACTCCCAATAGCCACAGTCTGGCTCCCCTAAAATCTGAAGGACAGTAAACTGGCCCTTTGTTTAGAAAGTTTGGAGACCCTTGCTCTAAAGCAGTGTTTCTCAATTCCAGTCCTCAAGGTGCACCAACAGGTCATGTTTTCAGGCTTTCCATTATTTTGCACAGGTGATTTGATCAGTTTCACTGCCTTAGTAATTACCACAGCCATTTCATGAGGGAAATCCTGAAAACATGACCTGTTGGGTCGCCTTGATGACTGGAATTGAGAAACACTGCTCTAAAGGCTTGTTCACACCAGTGGGTACTGGTGTGCACTGGGAGACACAGTGCTGATGCACAAATCTCTGCACATTCCTTTTTTTTGCAAAACTTTAATAACATGTCATGAATGATCCCCAGTAGAATGGCGTTGCGATGCAGTGGTTCACAAGCAACAGCGATTAAAATAAGTACTGCATGCAGAACCACAGCAACATTGTATTGTGAACAGACACCATAGGAAGCAAGGCATTTTGCCTTGTCTATGTGTTGGGGCCCTACAAATAGCTGCCAGAGTAGCCCCAGCACATCTGGTGTGAACAAATCAAAGTAGAATTCCTACCTAACACTCACTATATTTAAAAATGTTCCATCCCCCCTCCTTCTACATATGCTGCCTAACCTGTGTAAAACAAATGCGTATACCCTACTTATTTTCAGTACAGTTGTGTGATCCACAGCTCTGGCTCCTGTGTCACTTAGCAGCTGCTGCAGTGGAGAGGAGGGAGTACTGAAAATGACTGGGACCTGGGAGCCTATTGACGATGTTACCACCCCCGAAACTCCCCCTCGTCATTGTTGAGCGCTCCCAAATCTACCCTGTAGTTGCCACTGACTGACACAGGGGACCACGTGACTGAAGCAGGCTGAAAATGGTTAAGTATACACATTTTTTTTGACCCAGGTTAGGGAGCATAGGTAGCGGGGGGCAGGGAGTTGACATTTTTAAACATATTAGGCAGGGGTCCCAGTTTAGTCTGTCCCTTTTATAGTTCCCAATCCCCTACCTAAATTTGCGGGGTCAGAATTGTGGGACAGAATCGCAGGGATTCCGCCCGCGATCATGTGTGAATGCAACCTAAGAAGAAAGCAAGCCTGACTAAGCAGAACTACAATTCCTTTTGTAGGTACAATAGTAAACATACTGGCTAATTTAGAGTTGTGGTTTGGGGAAGGCATTAAAAATATGCAGTTGAGTTGCATTTTTAGTGCCACCCAACTGCCCGCTCTTAAAGTGGAAGTTTACCCATAACAATTTGATAATAAATAATGTTCTCGAGCAAGGAACATTCACTCCACAATAATAGTTATGCTACCAAAATTAGTGTGTGCTGTAAATTGCCTCCAGCATTGCTCCTGTATTTTCTTGCTGCCATTTTGCTGAAGCCCAGAGCAGCATTATTATTATTATTATTATACAGGATTTATATAGCGCCAACAGTTTGCGCAGCGCTTAAAACTTTTATTGTAGAGGACAATCTGCTGACAGCTTAAAACCTTTAAGCTGTCAGCAGATTGTCCTCTACAATTTAGGCACAGTGCTAAAAAAAAATAAAGAGCAACTGAGCATGTGCAGAGCAGGGTGAGACAGTGTGCTACTGAACTTTATAAAGAATGGGTGCTTATTTTTAATAGTTTACATATAGCTATACCTGCAAAAGGGGCCAACCTGAAGTGATCTAACAAGACTTAATTTTCTGACTCAAGTTCCACTTTAAGCTCCATAGGCAGCAGACGGGGGTGTTCACATGCCACAGTCGTTATCCTTTGCTTCACACCCATGGCAAAAATGATCAATCCTGTCGCATTTCCCAGGCAGTACCACCACCAACATGACCCATTCAAGCAAATAGGGAAGTACCACAAATGCCCCTAAACATAGCCTGTAAGTGTATTTCAACTGTTTAATTAGCTGCTTGCCTAGAATTCAGTTTAGAGTAAGTTAATGCTACCATCATTATCTGAGGCTTTTACTATGATTTGTAGTCTATATGGAGACACAAATGTTCTTTAACATGTTGCTATTTTTACATCTTACAATTCACTTGTTGCCCCATTATAATTTTTTTTTTTAAATGTTGAATTACACCAACCTGATAAGTCTTGTCAGCATTATTAAGTAACAAATTATAGAAAAATAATAAAGCATTGTTTTGTTGAATGGAAATCTATAGTTATGAAATTTTGATAACAGCAGAAAAATAAGGCCTTTTATCATATGCAGGCGATTCATACCAGTATCGATGGCAGTGATATCTTCTCGCTGTCCATTAGTGAGCTTGAATCCAGGACCATTCGCATACAGCAAGCTGGTAAAGGGTTTGAGGTCACTGGCTTTGTTTGGTGCCAAGCCTACAAAATACAAAGTAAAATAAAGCTTCAAGGATTCTTGGCAGCCATGTTATTTAATAAATAATGATTTCAAATAAACTGGCCATTTTAAGAAATGATTACTACTGAATAGAGTACACTAACATTTTTTTCTATCTCTGAAAAGCACAAAAACAAGGGCAGAAATAAATTGTTAGGAGAAAATGGTCTTAGAGGGACCCATCAGTTACTGCATTGCAAAAGAACAACCTAAAAGAAATATCAGTCAACAGCGAAAAGCTTTTTATAGTATCCATGACAACGTACATGAGACATATGTTGTGAATATGAAGAACTATGTTTGAAAAGCATGCTAAAAATCATAAAAGTATAAATTGGTATAGAAGATCTTCACAATTATGTTAATATTATCAAAGGATTTACACTACAAGTCAGTCGGCATTCTACAGTCAATATCAGCCAGTCCACTGCAATCTGCTTGCAACAGTACCTACCAGTCAGTGCACTACAGTCTGCCTGCTACAGTACCTACCAGTCAGTGCGCTACAGTCTGCCTGCTACAGTATCTACCAGTCAGTGTGCTACAGTCTGGCTGCTACAGTACCTACCAGTCAGTGTGCTACAGTACCTACCAGTCAGTGTGCTACAGTCTGCCTGCTACAGTACCTACCAGTCAGTGTGCTACAGTCTGCCTGCTACAGTATCTACCAGTCAGTGCGCTACAGTACCTACCAGTCAGTGCGCTACAGTCTGCCTGCTACAGTATCTACCAGTCAGTGTGCTACAGTCTGCCTGCTACAGTACCTACCAGTCAGTGTGCTACAGTACCTACCAGTCAGTGTGCTACAGTCTGCCTGCTACAGTACCTACCAGTCAGTGTGCTACAGTCTGCCTGCTACAGTATCTACCAGTCAGTGCGCTACAGTCTGCCTGCTACAGTACCTACCAGTCAGTGCGCTATAGTCTGCCTGCTACAGTGCCTACCAGTCAGTGTGTTACAGTGTGCTAAAGTCTGCCTGCTACAGTACCTATCAGTCAGTGCGCTATAGTTAGCCTCCTTCAGTACCTACCAGTCAGTGCGCTATAGTCTGCCTGCTACAGTATTTACCAGTCAGTGCTCTAGAGTCTGCCTCCTTCAGTACCTACCAGTCAGTGGGCTATAGTCTGCCTGCTACAGTACCTACCAGTCAGTGTGCTAGAGTCTGCCTGCTACAGTGCCTACCAGTCAGTGCGCTAGAGTATGCCTGCTACAGTACCTACCAGTCAGTGCGCTAGAGTCTGCATGCTACAGTGCCTACCAGTCAGTGCGCTAGAGTCTGCCTGCTACAGTACCTACCAGTCAGGTACTGTAGCAGGCATACTCTAGCGCTAGGGTCTGCCTCCTACAGTGCCTACCAGTCAGTGGGCTATAGTCTGCCTGCTACAGTACCTACCAGTCAGTGCGCTAGAGTCTGCCTGCTACAGTACCTACCAGTCAGTGCACTATAGTCTGCCTGCTACAGTACCTAGCAGTCCTGCTGTGGTCCACTACTAGCCAATCTAGCTACAGTAAGCTACCAGTAGTCCCGCTATGATCACCATTATTCATTCTGGCACATTATGCTTACAAATCCACCTGTCTGTCTGCTACCATTCACAAACAAGCCAGTCCGCTGCAGTCTACCTACTACATTCACTACCAGTTTGCTACAGTCACTACCAGCCAGCCCGCTACAAGTTTGTCTACTACAGTCACTGCTAGTCAGTGCACAACAGTCTGCTAGCAGAGTCCAACTGCTATAATCCCTAACAGTAAGTCTGCAACTGTTCTCTACCAATCTGCACACCACAGTCAGCACTAGTCAGAGTGCCACAGACTGTGTGCTACAGTCGCTACCAGTCAGCCTGCTTGTTACAGTCACCAACAGCCAGTCTGCCACCAGGGTGCCTTCTACAGTTACTACCAGCCAGTCTGCTTAGCAGCATGCCTGCTACAGTCCCTACCAACCAGCCTGCTACAGTTCACTACTAGCCAGTGCAGCCAAGTAATCTACCAGTAGTTTTGTCACAGTTACTACCAGCTTTAGTCATTACTGGTCAGTCCATCAAAATGCCAGTCTGTCTGTTACAGTTACTACCAGTCAGTTTGCCACACTCTGCTTGCTACAGTCTCTAGCAGTCAGTTCACTAAAGTCACTACCAGTCAGTCTTCCACATTCTGCAACCAGTCTGCCTACTACAGTCACTGCCAGTCAGTCAGTTTGCTACCGTTACTACCAGCTAGCTAGCTCTGCTACAGTCTGCTGGCAGTAGTGCTATGGTCCATTATTAGCCAATCAAGCTATGGTTAGCTACAAATAGTCCTGCTACAGTTTGCTATCAGTCAGTCCTGTTATAGTCGGTCACCTATCCACCTCCACGTCTATGAGTACCTATTGGGTGACCTAGGGATAGCTTGCAGATAAGCCCAAAACTCCTGAGGGGATCATTGAGTACTAATTGTCCCTTTAGACGCCACCCTCTGGGAAAGCAGTCACATCCAGTAACACCAACACTTGGTATAGCAGGTCAATACTTGCAACTGTGACATCCAGTACTATGAGCCTCCTGCAACAAATCATGACCCAGGACAGATTTTCACAGAAAAGGGGAAGCTCTTCAAGACCCTCTGGTCGTGTAGGCATGCAAGAGTACCTGCTGCCTTCTAACAATGTTATTACATTGAATAATAAACTGAATATAAATTTGAGTTCTCGTAATAGTGCAAATACATACGTCTCTCTCTCTCTCTATATATATATATATATATATATATATACACACACATACACACACACACATACGAGGGTTCTTCAAAAATTTTCTGCACTTTTTTTAACTCTATTATATATAAAAGTGCAGAAACCTTTTGAAGACCCCTCATGTGTGTATATGTATGTTTATATATATATATATATATATATATATATATCCATATATATAGATATATATCCATATATAGATATAGATCCATATATATATATATATATATATATACATATATATATATATATATATATATATATATATAGAGAGAGAGAGAGAGAGAGATATACACACACACAGTATATACATCCTGTATATGTAATTGCGCTATTAAAAGATGAGTTGTTTATGGATTAAATATTTGGGCTGCATAGTTGAAAAAACAGTGCGATAATATATCTGCACTCTGTTATTGTAGAGGAGAGAGGGAGAGTCCTGCAGTCATGAGATAATCTTCCTGAAAAAAAAATGAAAGACATTACAGAGGCTAGATTGGATTGTGAAGAGGGTTATTAAATAGTTACTACCAATACTATGGTAGTTTGACTTTTTGGATTTTTTGAATATTACAATGTCCTGGAAGAATCCATGATTGATCAATCAACTTGGTAATTCAGCCTGCCAAAACGTGGTTCAAATCTTAGCCGCTTCCTTTCTTTTATTGTACAGAAGTATACTTCCATGGCAAAACTACCTTTGCGCTCTCCAATGGGAGTCTGCCCTTGCCTGACTGCATTCTTTTTAATACCCATGGTCCAGCACAGCTACATTGGTGACCTGACCACAGGTACCAATCCCAAGAAAGAGAACTCAGGATTTTCTTCAGGCACCTTTGTTTATGGTCATCAACATCACATAATATAATAACAAAGATACACCAACACCAAAATCAAGCATCTCTAATAAATAACACTGTATACATAAAGCATAAAATAGCCACAAAGGAAATTCTGCAGAATTATTAATTGCACTAAGATGCAAGTTCCTTTTAGGTGGCTGCTTTGCACCTCCTGCTCTTAAACCGCTGCATTATAATAAACTAAAATAAAAAACTCTTTGGAAGTAAAAAATACTTATCTTGCCCTCAGGCTTTCAGGGGACTCGTCTAAGCTAGGTGATGCCAGTGGGTCTTCTTGGGGGATCCTGAAAAAGTTGAGGATCCCGAATCAGGTGAGAACATGCTTCTTTACAGTGCTGTAGCATCCTTTTGCAAGATATGGGTCCTGAACTTTTCCAAAATCTCTCTGTGTGGTCCAGTCCTGCCAGTGACTATGTGAGTATTTTGAATCCCTCTTCTTTCAAAGTGTTTTTCTTTTTTAATTTCAGTAATCCACTGTTTTGTCAACAGGTGGTGGTAGCCACATATGCAGACTTTGCATTTTAGTGCAAGATTCACTTTAATAAAGTGCCTTACCAAAAATACTGTTACCACGATCTGTGTACCCTCCAAAGGTGAAGACATGAGAATGGTCAGCAGTCACAACAGTTAGTGTGTCAGATTCTGAAGTCAGCTGCCCAGCTGTGTGAATGGCTTTGTCAAACTCAACAGCCTCAGTCAAGGAATTCCTAGCATTGCCATCATGATGGCCATGGTCAATTCTGCCACGTACAATAAATGCAAAAACATTAAGCTGTAGCAAAGATTCTATCATGCAAGACCATCATTTAGTATTTTGTACACAAGAACTAATGCAAGAATAAATTTTAACAGGTGGCGACTATATAAAAAGTCCTAATATCATCTATTACAAATATAAAAAGACCATACACTTTGTACTAGACGATATTATTTCTAAATATATATAAACAATCTGTCACCTTCAAATGACTTTGTTTTATGGGTATGGTACTGCCCTATGGCAGCTTTTACTAAATATATTTTAGATGATTATTATTTCATAAAATGGTTTCCTTTGGAAAAAGAAAATAATGATAGCAGAGGTGTGCCATACATTAGCACCGAAACATCTCATCATTTATAGCTGATAAACATAATAGAAATAAAATAGTGTCACAAAGAATGTTGTTATAGTCTTGATATCTTGTATGTTTAAAGGGATTCTGTGACAACATAAATCACCTGTCTTAGATTTATCTTTATAGCACTTTGAAGACAAAGTTAAAAGAAGTTGCTGGAAGCCAGTGGCGTCATCTATAGCCATAGCAGCTTGTGCATTTGCCATGGGCCCGGAGAAGAAGAGCCCACTAGGGAGGCATGTTGAGGCAACAAACACAGAAAATCAGTGCGCCTCTAAAGATAACACAGATCCAGTACTGTATGGTTTAACCATCTTCTGAAATCTCCTTTCCAGAACAGCTGATGGTAAGGACGTGTCTTTGGGATCATGCTGTGGCTAATCATAGATCTCGCTTTCTTCATGTGCATGTACAAACCTTTATTAATAAGCAGTACTTTTTATTTTTGGATTTACTATTTTACGTATGAAGGGCATTTTTAACTACGAATAAGGGTTTATAAATAAATACATGTGATTAAAGTTTTTCCTGTTTTGGCGCCCAGCTTGATACTTTGGGCTTGTTGTGGTTTTGATTTAAATATATTAATACAACACTGAGACTTCCCTGGGATTTCAAGTATTCTCTGTATTGCTAGTCATTATGCAGAATACTGTATGTTCTGCTGATCAAACAAAATGCAATTTTGATCCTGGAACAGTGTGTCAATGAATTACACTAAATGGGAATTAAATGTTCTCAAGGCTAAATTTTAATCGCAGAAAAAATACATAATTAGTACCAAATGTCGATTAACTATCAACATCTTGTCAACAACAGCCTTTGAATCCCAGCATATGCCAATTTCTTGTCAGGACTAGCACATTCCCTTAATTCTGTCTGCGTGAATAAATAAATCCTTGTGCTACAATATGTACCATTCTATTTATACTTATCTTCTACAAAAAGGAAAAATCCATTGGGATTCTTGCTCAGGATCTTGATTGCCTTCTCAGTCATCTCTGCTAGGGATGGGTCAACGGAAGGATCGCGACTTAGTTCATATTTCATGTCTTTTGGTTCAAACAGCCCTAAAAAAGTTGGAAAAACATGTTTAATGCATTTATAGTTCTATATAACTGAAATAAACTGTCAAAAGGTTCAAGTTATTATGGAAACCTTCCCTAAGTGAAATATGCAGGCTGCTACTGAGAAACTTCTTTCTGAAAATGTTAATTGACTGGCTGCCCTACTCTTCCTGTGGATTTCATACTTTCTCAGTGAGTTTTATAGAACAAATATTGCTGAGTGATTAAGTCTATGGAGTAGAAGAGAGGAGATGAAACACTAATACTTTCTGCAATGTGGTTAAATTGTAGCCTCATACAATCCTAGGAGATCAATCACTACTAAAATCTCTTAAGTAGAGATGACCTTGTGTTTGTTCAGAACTGGATTCAGATTCAAACCCAGAAGTATGTGGTCAGTCTTGCCTATATTCCCATTGCACACATTACTGAATCACTTGGCTCATCTGTAGCAGGTGCTGTAGCGACTACCAGCTGGACATTGGATATCACAGATCAATGTACATACTTGCCAGCACACCATGGATCCTCAAATGTAGTCCAAAGCTTTTATTGCAGAGACTCTACATCACAAAAGTACAAGTACAATGTTTCAGAGCTGCACAGGACCCCTTCGTCAGGCATGTGTCATCACATGTAGTTCCATATATGTAAATTGTAATTTCTTCAGCACTAATTAATGGAATATTAGATGAAATTGGACATGCTGGCGAGTAAAGTAAACTCTCTTATATAAAACGTAATCACTGGAATTCATAAACAGTGCAGTAAACACTCTTCAGAATTCTGTTGGACCTCCGCACCACAATTGTTGGTGCTTTGGGACAGATTCACGTACCTGTCAGAAACTGGTACATTAATCTGTCGCACTGAGGGTGGCACTAAGGTCAGAGTGTCCATACCATACACTCTGTCCTCAGTGCAACTCAATAACACCCAGCCTGGTCACTACGTCTGTGACATTTGACAGGCTGAGGAGTTTTGTTGTGAGGTGGGCCTATGGAAAACTCAGACACTAGTTCCCCATCAGGTCTGCCACCCTTTCTGAATTGGGCACAGAAAATTTGAAATAGACCAGCATAGTGTCACAAATGCTTAAAGGAGAAGTGTGCTGGCTGTCCCATGTTGACTCAAAGACTGAGAACTGAGCAATCACATGACAGCTGATCATTCAGCTCTCGGGCATCTTGGAGCAGAGATCAGTGATTGTCAGTCACTGCTCTCCACTCTGCTCCTCCAGCACTCACTGGAGCACTGGCCTAAAGAGGGGGCGGGCATAGCTGGCTTTGGCTCCCAGCAGTGCGCTGAGAGCCAGAGGCAGCTGTCAATCAGGTAGCTTGGTGTATCCCAACAATATGGTCAGGATCTTTCTAGAGCCTGAAGCAGCTCTGTGATGTCAGCTGACTGTAGGCAATAGCCCACTATAAGCTGTCTGGGAGTCAAAGGAGCACAAAAATATGTACAGTCATGTGACCCAAAAGAGATGTATGACCAAAAAAAAAACTTTAGCATATTTCTCTTTGAATTAATTCCCCCCAATCTGTGCTGTGAAACAGAATATTTTCACTTAATTGATACTCTACCCATCAAGTAATCTGTTGTGGTTTCATCCACAGCATCAAAGGCTTGTTTATTCCACACATACTTGGACCCCTGTTAAGAAAAAAAATGAAAATTACACATTAGTTGTCAGAGATGTTCATTATATGCTTTATTTTGCCAAGGGGAAGACCTGGTCTTTTATGATACTTAAACCAGTATTTTGGAGTAGGCAGAACCATTTTGCTCAGCGAATAAAACTGGATTTTGTTTTTCTGGTAAAGAGAAACCTGAAGTTTATTTGAGGGTTATCAAGAGGGCTGGTAAATGCAGCTCACCTCATCTTCCTTCATGTGAACACTGCTCCTCCCTAGGCTAGTATACAAATTCTTCCCTCCAAAAACACAAAGGAATTCTGGGTAAAGCTATATTTTTTATGGCAACCCTACAATTACCAGTGTTTTCAAATGTTTTTTATGTTAAAATTATTATTTTTTTGAATCAGTAAGGTTTTACTTTGGAATGGTTTAATGGTAAAATGGAACACTGGTTAAAAAAACACTAAAAATATATTATTACAGGTAATTTCTGAAATCATTTTGTTGTCTATCTACAGACTATTCGTTTAGTGTCCCGGCCTTATGCTAGATGACAGATAATAGCTATGATAATAATCCACAAAAAATCATCCATACCACCAGTTTGAATAATCTGATTTCATGATGATCCTTGTCAGATACTGTTTTTCCTCTTGGAGACTCTAATAAGGGTCACTGTCTGCTTGGATAAATACTGTTTTATTGAAAGCTGACATGAGGTGGTATGAATGGCTTTTGTAAATTACTGATGCAGATGAAAAATAGCCATGTCCCCCAGTGCAGGGACAAGGTCATTTAGAGCCCAGGGCCAACATGACAAAATTGCACCTCCCCCCATATGTATGAGCAGAATGTGTCAGCAAAGATCCCCAGCCCTATAAAAATATGCTTACCCCAAAGCATAAGTTCACCCTCCTCCCAGTACATATCCGCCCCCCTACTGAAATTCCCTCCTTCCCAGCACATATCTTTGCCCCCCCAGCTAAAATCCTCTCTCCCCCCATATGCCCCCAGTACAAATCTCTGCCCCCCCCCCCCAGCACAAAGCCCTCAAATATCCTCTTTTTTTTTTTTTTCAAATAATTTTTATTATACATTAAGTTATATACATACAAAGGACAGTAGTATTGCATGTAACCAAGTGCAACTGGAGGACAGTCAATCTGGTGATCAGTAAACTTCAGAATATAATCATCCAAGTACAGTAGTGGCATAACACATTCCATATCTTCTACAACTGTCAACCAGCAGATATCGTTGTTAATCTGAATATAATCTAGCATTGTAAGAAATGAAAGAAGATAAAGGAAGAAAGAAGAAAAGAGGAATAAGAAAAAGGGGGGGAGGGGGCTTAGCCGCCAGTCTAGGGTGGGTCCTCTCGCCTATGCCAATCCTTCCAGACCTTATCATGTGCCTCCAATCTATTTTGTAGTCTGGCTGTCATTTTCTCCATTAGCTCTATGTCTTTTATTCTGGTATAGAGGTCTGTTTGGGTAGGCGGGGCCTGTCTCTTCCAATGGAGGACTACCAGACATCTCGCTGCTGTAAGAACATGGCCAAGTAATTTCCTGGAGTGTCGAGATATACGTAATCCAGACACTCCAAGAAGAAATAATTTCGGGACTCTAGGAACCTGCACGCCCAACAGGCGATTCAACAATAATTGCGTTTCCGTCCAAAAGGGAACTATTTTGGGACATAACCAATAGATGTGATATAAGGTCCCTCTTTCTTTCAGGCACCGCCAACATTTGTCTGAACTAGAAGGGTAGATGGTGTGGAGAACATCAGGTGTCATATACCATAAAAAAAGAATTTTATAGGCGTTCTCTTAGTACAGCGTACAGAGTGAACTCTTGGCTGCCTGAGACCAGACCGTCTTCCATGTAGACTCTGGGATTTCCTCGCCCAAAAACCTCTCCCAGCGGAGCATGTATGCGTGTTTACCCTGGTCAGTGATGTTGTAGGAATTTAGTATCCGGTAGATATCGGAAATTAGCCCACGTCTAGCCGAACCCTCTCAAATATCCTCTTAAAGCACAATTACTTTCCCCCCAATTCCCCAGCCTAGCAAAAATACCCCCCCCCCCAAAGATCCCCAATCACCATTAATAGCACAAAGCCCCCCCTCAAAGATCCCCTCTTAGCACAAATACCCCCTAAATATCCATAATAGCACAACCCCCCCCCCCCCAAGTTCCCCTCTTGGCACAAATACCCCCAATCATCCATAATAACATAGTCCATAATAGCACAATCCATAATATCCCCTCAAAAAATACCCCTCCTAGCACAAATCTCTTCACCCCACTACCATATCACCTTTTCTACCACAACCCCCCCCCCCAAGTGCCTCCTCCTAGCACAAATCCTGTCCCCCCCTCCCAACACAAGTCCCCCTAAATCATCACTCCTAGCACACATCCCCAAATGTTTCCTCCTAGAACCATTCTTACCCCCTGCTGCCCCCCCAATTTCCTCCTCCTAACACAAATCAACCCCCCCAATCGCCTTGTGGTGCCCCCCACTTTACATGACACCACAGTGCCCAGGGCAGCCACCCCTCCTGCCCACCCCTTGTCCCGGCCCTGGTGTCCCCATTGCCAACATAGCTTGTTTGTGTAAAGAAAGAACTGTGGCATGCAAGAGGCATTATCTGCCACAGCAACTTATGGGAGTGGACATGTTTGTGGTATTAAGGAGCTGGGCTTATAGTGACACAGCTTTTTGTCAATGTGTACAATGTAAATTTGCATATTAGCATTATTTTATGCAGGACAATTTTACAATACAGACAACTTCCACACAAATTAAGCACTCTTATTTTAGTAGAAGGTGATGGAATACTCATTCAGAAATATTATGTAGATGAGAGGGGGTGTTCTGCAGTCCAGTAGAACTTAGGCAAGGTTGACAATACTGCTTGGGATGTCAGTGCAACAGAGGCAGTATTATCAGCTCAAACAAGAGGTTAGGATATCAACTGATATCTGATAGGA
This sequence comes from Aquarana catesbeiana, assembly GCF_042186555.1. NCBI lineage: Eukaryota > Metazoa > Chordata > Amphibia > Anura > Ranidae > Aquarana > Aquarana catesbeiana. The sequence continues at coordinate 267,357,816 of NC_133327.1, forward strand.
TCAACAAGTAGTTTCCGTCTTTAGGCAATTGGACACTGGGAAAAAAACTTTGCTAGGGACACCCCACCAGCATGCTCAATTAAATTCACCTGCCCCAGGAGAGGCAGTTTTTTGTCATTCTTTTTTTCTTTTGACGCTTCTATCAAGATCTGACTGCTTATTGCCCTGGGCTATCTAGCAGTTTCCGATCAGTACCCCTAGGTTCAGTATCTTGGGGACCGTACCCAGACCATACTGTGTGGGCATAGCCTGTAAGGTTTGGTTTGTGCACTGGATCCTGCAGTAGGCGTTCACCTTGGAATTAAGAGCAACATGTGTAGTTAGCCGCAGGGTGCTATACAGGTTCAGGGCCATAGTCCACCTCTATGATTCCTAGACCCTGAAGACCCCTTTGGGGCTATGCCCACCATGATGGGTGAAGTCTGGACCCCTAAAGTGCCCAGCAACATGGATAAGTTAAGACGGCTTTTGTGTGTTTTGGGACCATTTCCTGGGTATTAAGAGACAACCAGCAGTGCCTAGCACAAAATCCAAAATACAAAGGCAGAGGAATTGGGAGATATTCCCATTATTGTGTTACTCCCCGATATATTTGTCTCTAATGTTTTTGGTGCCATAGGTAATTTAATGCCTCATGGCTGGCACACTGTTGCCTGCGATATTAGCCAAGAAACACACAAAGCATTTTTTCCTCCTGCCTTCTGCTACAGAGACGCACCAAAGGAACTTGGTCAGTCCTTGGATTATAGCAGCTCTTGCAGTTCAGACATGTAAAATCCCATTCCTTCTGAATCCATTCCATGAGTCCCCCCAAGGGATCTTTTTTGAGCCCTTACCTTGTAAAACAACACATTCAGTTTAAATTGAAAATGCAAAGTAAAACATTTGAGTATATATATTTCTAAATTATTATTATTTTTTTTTACAAGTGATCACATGACCTCAGACGTAGAGAAGGCTTGTAGAGGTGGGGGTGGATACTGCAGGGGGATGTGTCAGCAGGAGAGAGAGGAACAGCAGTACACTAATTTTGCCCATGATTAGCTGGGCAGGCATGTCAGCATGTTTAACCATTGGAATAGAGGCATGCTGTGCTCCCAAGTAGAATACAAAGAAGAAAACTGACCATGCTGGGGTGATGTGCTATCTTGTCTGGCATGATCAGTTTGAAAAAGGAAAGCAGGGGGAATGGCAGGATCACCAGGTATTTAACACAAAGGAAGCAATGCAAAGATAACAGGATTTTTTTTGACACAAGTACATGATACCACAGATACATATCAGGAATATGAAATGTTGGGTTAACATACACTTTAAGCAGTGGTGGATAACAGGCACAAGGGAGCTGGTCAAAAGGGATGAATAGCACACTTTCTGCTGATGGCCTACAGAAAAATCTAAACACTGAGTTCCAGACCAATGTCCTTTTTTGACACCACTAACCTATTCACATAACGCAGCATTACAAAAGAGGATTTTTCTGCCACTAGATTTGATTTCCTCAGAAAACTTTCAGCACATCTAGAACCTTCCGTTACCAGGAGCCATAAATCCTAAGCTTCCTCTCTCCCCCTGACTCTGGATCAGAATTAGAGCCTACAAACCTGTTTGATGATGAAACAGGGAAAAGCAAAGGGGTGCAGATATAGTAGCAGAAACTGCAGAGGATTTTGCGACCCCTGCATTTTATGAGCTACAAGCTATGGCTTCTCGACCAATGCTTTCCACTTTCGACATACTGATTGACGCTGTGCAAACTAGTCTTTGTCTAGCAGCATCTGAGTCTCCAAACCGAAATCAATCCCCTATGGACACTAAGAGGCTATCAAAATCAGAAAAGACTTATCATCCACACACAAATTGAAAATGCACTACATATAGGGATTATCCTAATCCTAAAAGTGTATTTACTACTCCTATGCTCTTTGCTGAAATGTATCCTATAAAAAAAGAAGGAAGATGGGCTGTTCTGGTAGTAGACCCTGCCATTTCAGCCCTCAATGAACACCTTACAGTTCCTATTGTGAATTTATTGATATACAATTAAAACTTGTTAAAAATAGATACATAATTATATAAATACATCTCGTTTACAATATCACAATATAGTCACATATACATAGCGGTGTACTCAACAGGTTTTGCTCATCAGGGAAACATCTGCCACATAATACATTGTATTACATCAATCATATACATTGCTATCATATACATCATTTATTCAGTATGTCGGATCATCAAAGGCTTACCCAAATGGAAAGTGGAATGGTACTTGGACAAGACCATGCCCAGTAAAGATGGATGGTACCGTAAGACAACCCATTGTCTCTAGTTGCAATAGCCTTACGGAAAATGCTAGCTGCCTAGTTGATAGCCATTTAAACCCTCATGTCACCTCTCTGTTTTCCTATATCAAAGATACAATAGAACTTCTAAAACTGATTGATGGGTCAATCAGTAACGCTATCCCCCGTGATAAAGGGCACTTACAAGATAGAGGTCAACTAGCCCAGGTCTACATCCAATTTATTCTTGATTTATTTAAATTTATTCTTACTCGTAACTTACTCATATGCCCCATCGTATGCCAACCTGTACCTGGGGAGGTGGGAGAGGGACCTTTTCTCACGTGATGACCTTTCTGAATATTTGGCACATATTATACTGTGGTATCGCTACATTGATGATGTTCTTTTTTGGTCTGGCTCTTAGCAAGAGCTGATGCACTTCATGGCCATTATTGGCAAGAATAAATACAACCTAAAATGTACTATGACATGATCTATCTAAGAACAGCTTTTTGGATGTGAAAATCTGCATAAATCTTCTATTTGCTCCTCCCTTTTTAGAAAGCCCGCCGCAGGCAACACAATCCTGCATACTGCAAGCTCACACCCCAAGCCTTTTAAAAGTATACCATACAGTCAATATCTTCAGTTAAAGAGGAACTGCAGCAATGAGGAAGACTTCCTAAGAGAGACCAATAATCTATATACACTTGCAATAAAAAGTATGTGAACACTTTTGGAATGATATGGATTTCTGCACAAATTGGTCATAAAATGTGATCTGATCTTTATCTAAGTCACAACAATAGACAATCACAGTCTGCTTAAACTAATAACACACAAAGAATTAAATGTTACCATGTTTTTATTGAACACACCATGTAAACATTCACAGTGCAGGTGGAAAAAGTATGTGAACCCCTAGACTAATGAGATCTCCAAGAGCTAATTGGAGTGAGGTGTCAGCCAACTGGAGTCCAATCAATGAGATGAGATTGGAGATGTTGGTTACAGCTGCCCTGCCCTATAAAAAACACACCAGTTCTGGGTTTGCTTTTCACAAGAAGCATTGCCTGATGTGAATGATGCCTCGCAAAAAAGAGCTCTCAGAAGACCTACGATTAAGAATTGTTGACTTGCATAAAGCTGGAAAGGGTTATAAAAGTATCTCCAAAAGCCTTGCTGTTCATCAGTCCACGGTAAGACAAATTGTCTATAAATGGAGAAAGATCAGCACTGCTGCTACTCTCCCTAGGAGTGGGCGTCCTGTAAAGATGACTGCAAGAGCACAGCGCAGACTGCTCAATAAGTTGAAGAGCAATCCTAGAGTGTCAGCTAAAGACTTACAAAAGTCTCTGGCATATGCTAACATCCCTGTTAGCGAATCTACGATACGTAAAACACTAAACAAGAATGGATTTCATGGGAGGATACCACAGAGGAAGCCACTGCTGTCCAAAAAAAACACTGCTGCATGTTTACAGTTTGCACAAGAGCACCTGGATGTTCCACAGCAGTACTGGCAAAATATTCTGTGGACAGATGAAACCAAAGTTGAGTTGTTTGGAAGAAACACACTACACTATGTGTGAAGAAAAAGAGGCACAGCACACCAACATCAAAACCTCATCCCAACTGTAAAGTATGGTGGTGGGGGCATCGTGGTTTGGGGCCGCTTTGCTGCGTCAGGGCCTGGACGGATTGCTATCATTGAAGGAAAAATGAATTCCCAAGTTTATCAAGACATTTTGCAGGAGAACTTAAGGCCATCTGTCTACCAGCTGAAGCTCAACAGAAGATGGGTGTTGCAACAGGACAACGACCCAAAGCATAGAAGTAAATCAACAGAATGGCTTAAACAGAAGAAAATATGCCTTCTGGAGTGGCCCAGTCAGAGCCCTGACCTCAACCCGATTGAGATGCTGTGGCATGACCTCAAGAAAGCGATTCACACCAGACATCCCAAGAATATTGCTGAACTGAAACAGTTCTGTAAAGAGGAATGGGTCAAGAATTACTCCGGACCGTTGTGCACTTCTGATCTGCAACTACAGGAAACGTTTGGTTGAAGTTATTGCTGCCAAAGGAGGTTCAACCAGTTATTAAATCCAAGGGTTCACATACTTTTTCCACCTGCACTGTGAATGTTTACATGGTGTGTTCAATAAAAACATGGTAACATTTAATTCTTTGTGTGTTATTAGTTTAAGCAGACTGATTATCTATTGTTGTGACTTAGATGAAGATCAGATCACATTTTATGACCAATTTGTGCAGAAATCCATATCATTCCAAAATGGTTCACATACTTTTTATTGCAACTGTATACACTGCTATACCATAGAGCAGGGGTCTCAAACTGGCAGTCCTCCAGCTGTTGCGAAACTATAAGTCCCATGCCTCTTCCTGTGGGAGTCATGCTTGTAACTGTCAGTCTTGCGATGCCTCATGGGACTTGTAGTTTCGCAAACAGCTGGAGGGCCGCCAGTTTGAGACCCCTGCCATAGAGGATATAGTCATACATGCCTTAAGAAAGCATTCAACAGGGTCAAAAAACAGGACTGGAACTCTCTCATTTATTCTACCAAATTCAAGATACTACCCAGCCTGTTAGAATTATTATGCAATATTCTAAACCAGTGGTCATCAACCCTGTCCTCAGGGCTCACTAACAGGCCAGGTTTTATGTATTACCTTGGGGAGATGCAGACTAGAATACTGCAATCACTGAGCAGAAAATGATATCACCTGGGATGTATTTCAGTTATCTTGCAAACCTGGTCTGTTAGTGGGCCCTGAGGACAGGGTTGATGACCACTGTTCTAAACAACATCAGCAAATAAAGAGCATTTTGGGCAAATTTTGGTCCCTTTTATCTGCTGATCCTGTCATTAGCAAATATGTCAAGGAACACCCTGAGATTACGTTTAAGCAGGCACCCTCTTTAAATGAAGGGATCAATTAGTAAGAAGTCAGTACAGTACCACAAATGTTAGATATCCTTTACAAACAGGAACCCTTAAATGTGGTAATTGTAATGTTTGCCACTTAGAACTGAATGTTCATGAAGTAGCATTTCCAAATAGGCAAACCCATTTAATAAGACATAGGGTAACTTGTCAGACCATAGGTGTGGTCTATATGCTGAAATGTTTTTGCGGCTATTTTTACATAGGAAAAACAAAACGCCAATTCTTTAAACGCATCAGAGATCATGCCCTCATTGATCAAAAACAACTGATGGAAACATGTCAGTGTTGGCCTATACCACAACTTTGATCTGCACATGATCAAGTTTGTGGTATTAGAGCATGTTCCTACCCATGTTCGAGGAGGAAGTATAGATCAGAAACTATTACAATTGGAGGCTCGCTGGATTCGTACTCTGACTGCTACTATCTACCCAGGCCTCAATTAAACCCTGAGTTTCAAACTGTTCCTTTGATTTGACATTGTTTCCCTATTCAATGCCACCCTTCCAACCAGCCACCATTAAACACAATATTTATTAACTACTAGTTGGAGATTGAATATTGATTAATGTATAATATTAATTATGTTCTGTGAATGAAGGATTGGATATGATATGTACTCTATTTTGTTCTCATCTTGTGATATTGTTCATTTGTTATTTGTGGTATTTTCACTATGTTGACTTTTCAAAGGCTTGCCCCTTTCTCTTGGCTTTTAGGTCACCATTGGACCAGTCCTATCCCCTTTATCGATGTGGTGGATAGAGGTCTTTCCCCATTTTTTTCCCTCTCCTCCTTTTCAACTGTGCGACTGTATGGACGCCCAGGGCGTCCTTGGGAAAGTTTCCCTTTGGATGCCCACAATTTGCCGCCGCATGCTCTTTTGAGCCCTAGCGCCTCCATCTTTTCCATCCACTGTTCGATGTTCCATCTAGCCCACACATACTTTTATCCCATCACATTCATTATCCCAGCCTTTACATCATGGGATTCTGCCTAGGCATGCATATGTTGGCCGATATAATGATCGACCGTGGCGTTGTGTAAATTCCATTGGGCTCCAGCGCCTCTATCTATTCATCATTGTCTGCATGTCACTGTGTGTGGTTAGGCATTGACATTCTTCCTCCTGTGGTGGCGCTGTTATCCTGGCTGCCGGTTCCTCCAGCACAGCCTGACAGTCTTTGTAGTCTAAGCTACATTCCCGGGCTCCGGTGCATGCACAGTGGCATTCCTAACATCCGCACCGGTCGGATACACATGAAGCCAGCAGCTGCAGTGGCTTTGCTGCTCGAGCCAGGGGGGTGGCTGTGATCCCCAATACATGCTGAGTCCAAAGGTATATCTATATACATTTACATGCTTAGTTGAATATTACTGCTTAGGAACTCCTTATCTTCATCATATTGATTTTTTTGCTCAGTATTTGGTCAGGCTGTTATACCAAAGACCTGCCTCAATTTCTTCATACATGTAATCGCTGTAATAGATGCAGATTTGTGGATTGTTTGGGCAATTGTACCAATTCATTTCCCCACTCTACTAACAACTAACTATTTAGAGCTTATAATTTTAGCCCTGATTGTTTGGCAGGAGCCTAATTGTAACTAATAACTATTTTTTCATATCAACCTAAGCTACTCAAAAGTCTCCTACACCTATTGCCTCTACTCAGCAATAAGGGACCAAACCAAGGTTTAGTACTTCCCCTTTTCACAAGCTTTGTCCCCCTAAGTTCACCAAGCCTGCCTAGAAGACCTCCTCACAATGGAGCGTCCCCACTTCTCGAAGTAAGGGAATGTCGGATGATATTTACACCAGTCTGGATCCAAGATGTCTCGACCTCTGGGTCGAATCTGTCATTTTAGAATTTTTCTCTGTCCCCTCTTCAGTTCCTAACCTTGAATCTGCCAGAATCAGCTCAAAAACAAGCAGATGTACTGGCAACATTGTGCCAACTTCAGCCACAAGGAGTGGTTGTACCTGTCCCTTCAGCGGAAAGGTTCCATGGTTTATTCAAACTGATTCACAGACCCCAAACCTAATGGAGGCATCTGCCTCTTATTGGACTTAAATCCCTAAATCAGTATCTTAAGGTACCAAAATTTCGCATGTAATCAGCAAGATCTCTCATTGCTTTTCTCAGACGTGGGAAATCTCTGGCATCAGTAGACATATTCCCTTCATCAACGCTGTCTGCGATTTGCTGTGGGAGACCAGCACTTCCAATTTGTAGAACGACCATGCAGACTCTCCTCTGTGTTCCAAGTTTTCACAAAACTGCTTGCCGCTCTTCTTGCTCCTCTTCATACCCAGTACATTCATGTCATATGGCACTTAAATGGCCTTCTGCTAAAGGACTCCTCAGCCCAACCTTGTCTGTCAACATCCAAAAGATAATTAAAGTTACCCTTTCAGGAAGATTTATATAAAATCCCCCTATGTGATTCTACATGTAAAAGGCAACACATACCATAGCTCCTCCTGTTGGAAATGAAGGTCCTCCCATTTCTGATGCAGCTGTTTTGGGTCCCCTCTGGGAAAAAACACTGACTCCTCATAACGCTCCATCCTGCCATTTGCAGGACAGGCTAAATTTCACTATACAGCACCCACAGCATATGTTCTGGGCTTTTCAAAATGCACGCCTGGGCAGCGAGACCTCTCATGTTTCCAGCTAACCTTAGTAGTGGTCTCTCTGGGCTAATCATTAAATGTAGAATTGCATAGTATGGTTTTCTAAAAATCTTCCTGAAAGGTGAACAGGTAAAGCTCCTTCAAACCTTTGACTGGTTAATCAACCTTTTAAAGTCTACCCGCCAGTCTTCACACTGTCTGGAGTATCTGGGTCTAATATTGGTCACAGCCTAAGCCAGAATTTTTCTTCCTCCAGAAAATATTATTTCTTTGTACAACTGGATCTAAAAGGCATGCCTCAGTTTGCTTCTGCATGATGGTTCTGGGCCTAATGCTAGCCTCCTTTGAAGTATTTTCCTTTGCACAGTTTAATTCCAGGCCACTCCAACTCATCCTCATGTCTTTGAACAAACAGATCAATTCTGGTGGGAGCTTGCAACTCCTTAATGGTTCAGGGGACCTGGTCTTCGGAGAAGTTGAGACTCCCGATCAACATTCTGAAACTGAGAGCCATCAAAGTGATCTCTGCAATCCAAAATCCACCAGAATCTCTGTCAAAGGTGGAGAAAACCAGATGTAGACATTCTGTCCTGCAGGTTAAACAAGTTATACTGATTTTCAGCCAGGATCAGAAATCCTATATAGCCTTTGCCGTTGATGCCCTGAGCATTCCTTGGACTCTATTCAAGCAGATATATTCTTTCTTTCTGATAAAAATTCACAGTGACTGCTAAGCAAGACAGAATAAATAGGGTTCCAATAATCCTCATTGTACCAAATTGGCACAGAAGGAAATGGTACACATACTCCTGGTAGACTCTTATAGGCTTTAATGGTATGGCTGTTTAAATACAAATCCTGAAGTATAGGGGTATTTCTGATTCTATTATCTCCACCTTACTCAGAGCAAAAAGGTCTACCTCACAAAATCTATGATAGCACATAGAAGGTTTACTTTCCCTGATGCAAGGACAGGAAGCTGAGTTGCAGCGAATACTCTGTTAGTATTTTGGCCTTTCTGCAGTCTAGACTTGACCAGCGATTGGCACACACTTAAGGGACAGGTTTTTGCTGTATCCATTCTTTTTCAAACACTTCTCATGTTGTAATCTTTAATCAAGTCTTTTCTTCAGGGAGATGCTTATATAATTCCCCCAGTATAGTCCTGTGTCACCTAGAGATCTCAACCTGGTGCTCTCTGTACTTCAGAAACCCTTTAGAACCAATTAGAGAAATCCCCTTGGAAGACTTCACATGTAAGGTTGCCTTCCTGCTGGCCATTACATCTGTTAGGTGCATTTCTGAGCTGGTAGCTATTTTTTGTTAAGAACATTTTCTCGTTTTGCACAGGGCCAGGGTGGGCTTGTGACCAAGACCACCTTCTGTACCCTTGGTGGTCTCTCTCCCTTCAACCTCAATAAGGATATCGTCCCCCCTTCCCTCTGTTCTATGCCATATAATGCCAGGGACATTTTTCTACACTGTTTGGATTTTGTCACAGTTCACCTGGCAGCCATAGCTTCTGTTCACAAAACGGAGTACCTTTTTGTCTTAGTCAAGACCTTGAAGAAGACATCCTACCTCCGGCTCCACTGCCAAAAGGACCAATGTATTTTCAGGGCCTACATTCTTAAGAAAAACATTCCTCCTTTCCCAGTCAGCGCTCATTACAGCAAATTTGTTGGTGTCTCCTAAGCTCCTCAGCATCAAGCATCTGTGTCCCAGATTAACAAGGCCACCACATGGTCCTCTGTTCACATGTTCTGCAAGCTCTTCCAGATGGATGTTTAGGCTTTGCCTGATGTAAGCTTTACCTCACAGTGCTATAAGCTTTCACGGCTGGTTTTTGGGTTCCATTTTCATGTTTTTTTGTGAGCCGGCTAGCTGTTCTGTTTGCTATGTTGTTGCCCTCAGTTTACTGCTTGGGGACGTCCCTTAGTCTATAAATACAATCCTCCACTGTACAATAAAGATAGTAGGAATTTTGTCTTACCTGTAAATGCTGGAGTACAGTATTGCTTGCATAAAACTGGTCTTACAGAGTGAGTGGGGTTATAAAAGCTTGCAGTAGGGGTGGTTCTAGGAAAGTTTTTTTTTCCATTCACCTGAAGGTAACTTCCATATAACCTATGGTCTATGAATACAAGTGCTGTGCCCTGAACAGTATACCAAGATATGGAACGTACAAGTCAAAATTCCCATTTTTCTAATTTTCCGAGACATACATCTTAAATTGTTGGCACATGCTGCAAAAATATTGACAGTTGGTAACTATGACCTTATCAAATCATTTTTTTTTTTTTTTTTAATCCGTTTAGACGTAAGCTGCAACAAAGTCAGGATTTAAGGACAAACAACACAATACTTTACAGGGTTTATGTTCCAGAGAGAGACTGTTTATAAGCAAACAAAATCAACAAAGTCCTTATAACAATCCAGTAGCTGCGTAAACAATTCTACAGAATGTTTTATAGTTTGAGAAATAGAAGCTCACACCTACCGGCCTTTTTTTCAGCCATATATCAGTCAAATTAAGACCATCTCTTCGAACAGCTTGACTTGATGTACTGGTTGGGTATTCTGGGTCAGGTGTCCCCTTGGCATTCATATAGACTCGTCCGCCTCCCAGAATCACCTGCCGATGACAGAAATACTCTAAGAGGTTGGAAAAGTTGAACAACCCATCCACCTTAACTAAATCTCCTGTTTATAATTACATCAATGTCTGTGTTGTGCACAAGCTGGTATGCAATATCCTTGCAGCCACTATTAACCATATTCGAAGTCATCTCATTGTCCGAGTACCAATTCCGATTGGCAATGTGAGCATAGGATGCAGCTGGAGAGGCATGCTGGACACGCGTGGTTGTCACAATACCCACTGACTTACCTGCAAAACATTGTAATAAGAAACACTTATTTCAAAATGTTCTGGGACTTTCTTTATATGAATTATAAATATTCTACAGGGATGGACATTGTAAAGTTGCATGAGTGTAAATTTCTGCACGCAGGAACTCAACTCAATATATATCGGTCATTAAATGCAACATTTACATATATTTTATATATACACACATATATATATATATATATATACACACACACACACACACACACACACACACACACACATATATATATATATATATATACACACACACACACACATATATATTATTATTATATTATTATACAGGATTTATATAGCGCCAACAGTTTGCGCAGCGCTTTACAACATGAGGGCAGACAGTACACTTACAATACAAATGAATACAGGAGGGATCAGAGGGCCCTGCTCGTTAGAGCTTACAATCTAGAAGGGAGGGTCAAGTGGAAACAAAAAGGTAATAACTGTGGGGGATGAGCTGATGGAAAAAATGAAAATACAGTTAAGTGTGGATAGGGTAGGCTTCTCTGAAGAGTTTTCAGGGATCGTCTAAAAGCTAATAGAGTAGGGGATAAGCGGACAGATTGGGGTAGGGCATTCCATAGGATTGGAGAGGCTTTGGAAAAGTCCTGGAGGCGAGCATGGGAGGAGGTGATGAGGGAGCTAGAGAGCAGGAGGTCTTGGGAGGAACGAAGAGAACGAGTAGGTTGATATTTAGAGACTAAGCTAGTGAAGTAGCTGGGGGCGAAACTGTAGATGGCTTTGTACGTAGTTGTTAGAATTTTGAATTTAATTCTTTGGCCGAGCGGAAGCCAGTGGAGGGATTGACAGAGAGGAGTGGCAGACACAGAGCGATTGGTAAGGTGGATGAGTCTGGCAGCGGCATTCATGATGGATTGAAGAGGTGATAGACTATGTAGAGGTAAGCCAATGAGAAGGGAGTTGCAGTAGTCGAGGCGAGAGATGACCAGCGAGTGAATTAAGAGCTTTGTTGTGTCATTGGTTAGAAAGGGGCGTATTTTGGAGATGTTGCGGAGGTTGAGGCGGCAGGATTTGGACAGTGATTGGATCTGTTGCTTGAAGGAGAGTTCAGAGTCAAGGACTACACCTAGAACCTTGGCATGTGGGGATGGGATTATAGTTGTGCCATCGATTTTGACAGAGAGATCAGGGGAAGGGGCATATGGGGGAGGAAAAATTATAAGTTCGGTTTTGGATAGATTTAGTTTGAGGAAGTGGTGTGACATCCAGACTGATATATCTGATAGTAAATTAGTGATACGTGAGGAGACAGAGGGAGTGAGCTTAGGGGTAGAGAAATAGATTTGGGTGTCGTCAGCATAGAGGTGGTTTTGGAAGCCATGGGAGGCTATCAGTTGACCCAGAGAGGCAGTGTAGATTGAATATAGGAGAGGTCCAAGAACAGAACCCTGGGGGACCCCAACAGAGAAAGGAAGAGGAGAGGAGGAAGTAGAGTTGTAAGAATCACTAAAGGTGTGGTTGGATAAGTAGGAAGAGAACCAGCGAAGTGTACAGTCACGGAGACCAAAGGCGTGTAGTTTTTTTGAGGAGGAGGGGGTGGTCAACCGTATCAAAGGCAGCAAAAAAGGTCCTGGAGTAAGAGTACAGAATAGTGTCGATTGGTTTTGGCCGTTAGTAGATTGTTTATTAGTTTTAGGAGAGCAGTTTCTGTGGAGTGTTGAGGACGAAATCCAGACTGAAGGGGATCAAAAAGGTTATCAGTGAGGTGGACGCTCATTTGATTGTAGACCAGACGTTCGAGGAGTTTGGATAAGAAGGGGAGCAAGGAGATGGGGCGTAGGTTGTTAAGATTGAATGGGTCCAGTGAGGGTTTTTTAAGTATGGGCCTAACAAGTGCATGTTTTAGAGAGTTGGGGAAGATGCCAGAAGAGAGGGAGAGATTGAAGATGTGGGTTAGAGAGTGTAGCATAGGGCCAGAGGGTGAACATATCATTTGTGAGGGAATGGGATCCAGAGGACAGGTGGTAAGGTGGACATTAGCAAGTAGTTTAGCAACTTTGTCTGTAGTGGTGGGGTTGAAAGAGGGAAGTAATGATTGTGCCTGTGGGCATGAAGTGTAAAGCGTGGAGGGTATCGGAACAGTAGAGAGCTCAGCGCGAATTGTATCAATCTTCTGTTTGAAGTGATTGGCGATCTCCTGGGCAGTGAGTGAGTTGGCGGGTGGAGGCGGTGGAGGACGAAGTAGAGAGTTAAAGGTGGAGAAGAGTTGACGGGGACGGGATGATAAGTTGCTAATGAGAGTGGTAAAATAGGTCTGCTTGGCAGAGAGAGGCTGGAATTATATTTTTGGAGGGCAGATGTATATTGGTTGAAATCTCTCTGAGACTTAGTCTTACGCCACAGGCGCTCAAGAGCACGACTACGTTTTTCAGACTTCTAGTATCATCTGTTTGCCAAGGTTGAAGGGGTCGGGGCTTGATTCTGTGTGTAGTGAGGGGGGCCAGTGAGGCTAGAAGTGAAGCCTTGTAGACAGAAGTGGCTAGATTGGTGAAGGATAGGGGTGAGATTTTGTCATAGAGGTTGTTGATAGAGTAGAGAAGAGAAGGGTTGAGATGACGTATGTTTCTGCGGGTAACTTTAAGGTGGTTGGAGGGAGAGGAGGTGAAGGGAGAGAGTGAAACTAATAAGGTGGTGATCAGAGAGAGGCAATGGATAGTTAGAGAGGATGCATGGAGTGCAAAGGTGAGGGAAAATGAGGTCAAGGATATTGGATTCTGAGTTAGTAGGAGCATGTATCCACTGCTTCAGGTCAAAGGAGGATGTTAGGCTGAGAAGTTTGGAAGTGGCAGGAGTGTTAGTATTAATAGGGATGTTGAAGTCCCCGAGAATGATTGTGGGGATTTCAGAAGAAAGAAAGTAGGGTAGCCAGGCAGAGAAGTCATCAAGAAAGGTTGATACTGGTCCAGGGGGCCTGTAGATCACGGCTATCCTTACAGAGATTGGAGTGAAAAGACAAATACAGTGTGTTTCGAAAGAGGAGAGTGACAGAGAGGGAAGTGGCTGAAGTACCTGAAAGGTGCTATGTGGGGCTAGAAGGATTCCGACACCTCCTCCCTTACGTCCACTGGATCTGGGGGAGTGAGTCCAGAGAAGACCACCATGGGATAGGGCAGCAGAAGACGCAGTGTCGGATTAGTGGAGCCAGGTTTCGGTAATGGCGAGTAGGTTAAATGAGTTGGCGATAAAAAGGTCATGGAGAGAGGTGAGTTTGTTGCAGACAGAGCGGGAGTTCCAAAGGGCACAAGAGAAAGGGAGTCTGGTCTTGGGAAGAATAGAAATGGGAACTTAATTGTGTTGATTGTGGCTACTGCCAGAGAATGCAGGGTGATGGGTGCATGGGGTACAGTTAAAAGATGGAGGCAAAGGGTTTGGGGATATATCTCCAGAGGTTAGGAGAAGCAAGAGGGTGAGGGAGGTAATATAGGAGTGGGATTTATATGAAGGGACATGGGCCAGGGTCTTGAAGATTTTTAGTGTGTGTGGATTTAGAATTAGCAGGAGTTGGTGGGGACAGTAATAAGGAGAGGACAGAAGTGAGGGTGATATATATATATATATATATATGCTGTGGGGGGGAGAAGAGGGGTGAAGGAGAGATAGTTTTAGGATAGAGGACAGAGTTGTCAAAAGGAGTGGTAGAGAATGCATGTTACAATGAGAAAGAGCTAAAGGATTAAACAAGGTCACCTGATGTCTCTGTGGTGGTTTTCAAATTGTTCATCTTGTGTGACTTCGCTTTGTGCATTCGCTGAAGTGCAGAGTCAGAAGTGCATTCCACTTATAGAAATCGTCTCTTTGAGAAAGAGCCAAGTTGCAAATGTGTACCCCCTGCAAATGCTTCCCCCAAGAGAAGCTTATATTTAAACTGATATGGGTGAGGTGTGGGTGGATTTCAATTATCACTTAGGAGGTAATAAAGCTTGGCTGGTTAACAGGGCAAAATTCCTATTTCAAAAACAGACTAGCAAGAGGGCACTAAAGTTAAACAGGCCATAATTTTGGGTAAGACAAGGGAGATAATAAAGCATTGTAATGTGGACAGGTCTACAGATAGTTAAGTAAAAAAAACATACCAGCATTATTAGAGACACATAAGAAAAGCAGACAGCAGTTTTTGGGTGGCGTTGCAGCAGTAAGAGCATACCAGAGTTAAGAGACATAGGAGACCGTTTTCAGTAACGCAATTCTAGCTGGAGTTGCAGCAGTAAGAGCATACCAGAGTTAAGAGACATAGGAGATATATATATATATATATTTATATATATATATATACACACACACATACAGTATCTCACAAAAGTGAGTACACCCCTTACATTTTTGTAAATATTTTATTATATCTTTTCATGTGACAACGCTGAAGAAATGACACTTTGCTACAATGTAAATTAGTGAGTGTACAGCTTGTAGAACAGTGTAAAGTTGCTGTCCCTTCAAAATAACTCAACACATAATGTCTAAATCGCTGGCAAAACAAGTGAAAATGTCCAAAATAGGCCCAATTAGCCATTTTCCCGCACCGGTGTCATGTGACTCATTAGTGTTACAAGGTCTCAGGTGTGAATGGGGAGCAGGTGCGTTAAATTTGGTGCTATCGACTCTCACTTTGTCATACTGGTCACTGGAAGTTCAACGTGGCACCTCATGGCAAAGAACTCTCTGAGGATCTGAAAAAAAGAGTTGTTGCTCTACATAAAGATGGCCTATGCTATAGTAAGATTGCCAAGACCCTGAAACTCAGCTGCAGCACGGTGGCCAAGACCATACAGCGGTTTGACAAGACAGGTTCTACTCAGAACAGACCTCGCCATGGTCGACCAAAGAAGTTGAGTGCACGTGCTCAGCATCATATCCAGAGGTTGTCTTTGGGAAATAGATGTATGAGTGCTGCCAGCATTGCTTCAGAGGTTAAAGTGGTGGGGGTCAGCCTCTCAGTGCTCAGAGCATACGCCGCACACAGCATCAAATTGGTCTGCATGGCTGTCGTCCCAGAAGGAAGCCTCTTCTAAAGATGATGCACAAGAAAACCCGCAAACAGTTTGCTGAAGACAAGCAGACTAAGGAAATGGATTACTGAAACCATGTCCTGAGGTCTGATCAGACCAAGATAAACTTATTTGGTTCAGATAATGTGAAGCGTGTGTGGCGGTAACCAGGTGAGGAGTACAAAGAAGTGTGTCTTGCCTACAGTCAACCATGGTGGTGGGAGTGTCATGGTCTGGGGCTGCAGGAGTGCTGCGGGCACTGGGGAGCTACAGTTCATTGAGGGAACCATGAATGCCAACATGTACTGTGACATACTGAAGCAGAGCATGATCCCCTCCCTTCAGAGACTGGGCTGCAGGGCAGTATTCTAACATAATAAGGACCCCAAACACACCTCCAAGACGACCACTGCCTTGCTAAAGAAACTGAGGGTAAAGGTGATGGACTGGCCAAGCATGTCTCTAGACCTAAACACTATTGAGCATCTGTGGGGCATCCTCCAATGAAAGGTGGAGGAGCACAAGGTCTCTAACATCCACCAGCTCCTTGATGTCGTCATGGAGGAGTGGAAGAGGACTCCAGTGGCAACCTGTGAAGCTCTGGTGAACTCCATGCCCAAGAGGGTTAAGACAGTGCTGGAAAATAATGGTGGCCACACAAAATATTGACACTTTGGCCCAATTTAGACTTTTTCACTTAGGGGTGTTGGGTGTACTCACTTTTGTTGCCAGTGGTTTAGACATTAATGGCTGTGTGTTGAATTATTTTAAAGGGAAAGCAAATTTACACTGTTATACAAGCTGTACACTCACTACTTTACATTGTAGCAAAGTGTCATTTCTTCAGTGTTGTCACATAAAAAGATATAATAAAATATTTACAAAATTGTGAGGTGTGTACTCACTTTTGTGAGATTCTAGTGTATATTTTTTTCCATTAGGACACTGAACTGGAAGAAACATCCTGCCAGTACAGGCTGAAAAGTCCTGTGTATTTTTTCCATGTCATTGAAGTTGAGATCAGAATGTCAAGTCATGTGCCCAATAGCAAACAACATATTTCTATTCTCTATTACATTGAGCAACTGGTCCTTTAGGCCATTACACATTTGTTTAAGGCTGCTATTGCTGGGGTTTCACTTTGACAATTGTTGTATGTTCACACTTTGTGATAAAATAGCATAACAAACATGTATGTTTACATCTCACCTGCTAGTTTAGCTCTATGAAGGATAGAGGTCACCTCATTTCCATTGGCAGTAGTGCAGACTCCATATTGAGCAGCAGCGCTTACTCCCAGAGTCCCAGAATTGGCTTTAACTCCACATAAGTAGGCAGTTCCTGTGCCTGCACTGTCTGGAACCTGTGCATCTACATTGTACACCTATATAGCAATGAAGATATATTGATCAGTACCTACAGTACCGAATGTATGAGACTCCTACAAGGAGAAAGTCTTTGAATGGAATTGCCTTTAAGGAATACAGACAGTTATGGTTGGAAAAAAGGGGTGGTAGGAAACCATGGAAAATACAATAAAATGTACTGTGAACATAAAATGCTAGGGACCGATTTTTCATATATTCAAGCTCTTAGGCAGAATACTCTTCATAATAGAAAGTACCAATGTGTGACTCAACTAGTAAAACCACATGCGCTGGCAGAACGTTGAAGCCCGATTTACATTTAGGGTCAGAGTTATGCTTTTTTTTTTCCAGGTCAGTTATGTCCAGTGCCCTAATGCACCTTGTCCATTTAGGGTTACATTACATACTGTTGAATTCTAAATTCCGTGTTGTATATTACATGCTCTGGACCATTAGATAGAGCTACAGACTCTCTGGTTCAGTGACTCTGGGACCTTGAGTCTCCAAACAGTAACTTGCCTGCACTGAAACCCAGGCCCATATGCATTAATGTCATTGGTGAGGGTGGGTTATTGTCCACTAGTTGAAGCCTTGGTGTGAGCTAGTAAGGGATAAAACTAGAGCCTCCTCTACTAATTCAGGGCAATGCACAAGGCAAAAGGGATTTGCAGGTCTTTAGTCTTTGTAAGCCTAAGTAGCAGTGGGTACCTAATAGACCTAGACTCTAAAGTGGACCTTGCTGGCAATCATGGTGCCCTAGCCCAGTGTTTCTCAAGCTTTCTTCAGTCAAGGCACCCTTTAAAATTTTTGAAGAGATGGGGGAGGACAAGCTAACTTAGGTTTTTCTTGAAAAGACAGTGCCACATCCAATAGACAAGATACATATGAAAAAGGGTTCCCCTAGGCGGACTTTTAAGGCACTTAAAAATTACATATATTGAAAGAGTATAACAAGGTATGTGTCAATTAAAAATAAACAAGATTTTATTTAAAGACAAAATGTGTTAAAACATTGTATATATTAACGTGACATTAACATATTTAGGAGATTCATTACTATCACCAAAGGGTAGGTATATGGAGAGACTCTTCTCACACCCAACATGTTTCGGGATATAAAGTGTTTAGTCCTTCTTCAGGGGTGAAGAAGAAAGGAGAAGAGAGATTCATCTAGGGTAATTTATCTTGACTTCAGGTTTTTAATGCAATTTAACAAAACATAATAACTACCTCACCACCCAATACTATGTAAGTGATTTGTTGATTATATAACTTTGAGTGGATAATTTTATGTTTCTACATGTTATGGTAATTCACTTATCATTCTACACTTTAATTACCCTAGATGAATCTCTCTTCTCCTTTCTTCTACACCCCTGAAGGACTAAACACTTTATATCCCGAAACGCGTTGGGTGTGAGAAGAGTCTCTCCATGTACCTACCCTTTGGTGATAGTAATGAATCTCCTAAATATGTTAATGTCTCGTTAATGTATATAATGTTTTAACACATTTTATCTTTAACCACTTGACAACTGGGCACTTAAACCCCCTTCCTAACCAGACCAATTTTCAGCTTTTGGTGCTCTCACATTTCGAATGACAATTACTCAGTCATGCAACACTGTATCTATATGAAATGTTTGTCCTTTTTTTCACACAAATGGAGCTTTCTTTTGGTGGTATTTAATCACCGCTGGGTTCTTTATTTTTTGCGCCGTAAAAGAAAAAGGACCGAAAAATCTGTAAAAAAATACATTTTTCTTCATTTCTGTTATAATATTTTGCAAATTAGTAATTTTTCTTCATATATTTTGGCCAAAATTTATATCGCTACATATCTTTGGTAAAAATAACCCAAATCGGTGGATATTTGGTCTTTTTGAAAGTTATAGAGTCCAAAAGCTATGGTGCGAATATCTGAAAATTGATCACACCTGAAGTACTGACGGCCTATCTCATTTCTTGAGACCCTAACATGCCAGAAAAGTACAAATACCCCCCAAATGACCCCTTTTTGGAAAGAAGACATTCCAAGGTATTTAGAAAGATGCATGGTAAGTTTTTTGAAGTTGTCATTTTTTCCCACAATTCTTTGCAAAATCAAGGTTTTTTTTTTTACTTTTTTTTTTTTCCACAAAATTGTCATATTAGCAGGTTATTTCTCACACAACGCATATGCATACCACAAATTACACCCCAAAACACATTCTGCTATTACTCCCGAGTATGGCGATACCACATGTGTGAGACTTTTACACAGCGTGGCCACATACAGAGGCCCAACATGCAGGGAGCACCATCAGGCATTCTAGGAGCACCCAGGCCAATTCTGACATTTCTCTCCTACATGTAAAAATCATCATTTATTAGCTAGAAAATTACATAGAACCCCAAAACATTATATATGTTTTTTTAGCAAAGACCCTAGAGAATACAATGGCGGTCATTGCAACTTTTTATCTCGCACGGTATTTGCGCAGCAATTTTTTTAACGCTTTTTTTTGGAAAAAAAAAACTGTTTTGTGCTTTACAAAAACCAAAACAGTAAAGTTAGCCCAATGTTTTTGCATAATGTGAAAGATGAAGTTACGCCGAGTAAATAGATACCCAACATGTCACCTTTCAAAATTGCACGCGCTTGTGGAATGGCGCCAAACTTTGCTACTCAAAAATCCCTATAGGCGACGCTTTAAAATTTTTTACTGGTTACATGTTTTGAGTTACAGAGAAGGTCTAGGGCCAAAATTATTGCTCTCGCTCTACCGATTGCAGCGATACCTCACATGTGTGGTTTGAACACCGTTTTCATATGTGGGCGGGACTTACGTATGCGTTCGCTTCTGCATGCGAGCACACAGGGACAGGGGCACTTTAAAAATTTTTTTTTTTTTATTGTTCATTTTACTTTATTTTAGTTTGATGCTTTTTTGCAAAAAAAAAAAAAATGTTTACCACTTTTATTCCTATTACAAGGAATGTAAACATCCTTGTAATAGGAATATGGCATGACAGGTCCTCTTTACAGTGAGATATGGGGTCAATAAGACCCCACATCTCACCTCTAGGCTGGGAAGCCTGAAATTAAAAAAAAAAAAAAAAAAAAAAAAAAACGATCCTGGCTTCGATCGTAGCGGTGAGTCGGTAGAAGCGCAGGAGGGGGGGACATCCCCTCTCGCCTCCCGTAAGAACGATCAAGCAATGGAACAGCCGCTATGATCGTTCTTATGGTGTAGGGAATCGCCGGCTGAAAAAGCTGATATCTGAATGATGCCTGTAGCTGCACCCATCATTCAGATATCCCCGCACAAATTCGAGGACGTTGTATGACGGCCGGCGGGCGGGAAGTGGTTAAAACGCATTTTTTTTTTTAACACAAAGTTGTCCATTTATACAATATTTCTACCACATAGCATGTACATTCCAAAAATGACACCCCAAAATAGATTCTCCTGCTCCCCCTGAGTACGGCGATACCACATGTGTGAGACTTCCACAGCCTGGCCACATACAGAGGCCGAGTACAGCCGAGCATGGCTCAGCATGGCAGGGTATGGCTGGGTATGGCGGGGTATTGCAGAGTATGGCGGGGTATTGCGGAGTATGGCGGAGTATGGCGGGGTATTGCGGAGTATGGCGGGGTATTGCGGAGTA
Organism: Aquarana catesbeiana; assembly: GCF_042186555.1. Lineage (NCBI taxonomy): Eukaryota > Metazoa > Chordata > Amphibia > Anura > Ranidae > Aquarana > Aquarana catesbeiana. The sequence continues at coordinate 267,378,651 of NC_133327.1, forward strand.
TGGCGGGGTATTGCGGAGTATGGCGGGGTATTGCGGAGTATGGCGGAGTATGGCGGGGTATGGCGGGGTATGGCGGAGTATGGCGGAGTATGGCGGGGTATGGCGGAGTATGGCGGGGTATGGCGGAGTATGGCGGGGTATGGCGGAGTATGACGGGGTATGGCGGGGCTTTGCAGAGTAATGTGGGGGCTTTGCAGAGTAATGTGGGGCTTTGCAGAGTAATGTGGGGGCTTTGCAGAGTAATGTGGGGGCTTTGCAGAGTAATGTGGGGGCTTTGCAGAGTAATGTGGGGGCTTTGCAGAGTAATGTGGGGGCTTTGCAGAGTAATGTGGGGGCTTTGCAGAGTAATGTGGGGGCTTTGCAGAGTAATGTGGGGGCTTTTCAGAGTAATGTGGGGCTTTGCAGAGTAATGTGGGGCTTTGCAGAGTAGTAGGGATGGCTGAGCATGGATGGATGCATGGATGGCTGGATGTCTCTGTGCAGCGCTGTGGGCACTACACATCCAGCCCACAGCGCTGCAGCCATCCATCCCCCTCTCCGCTCACAGTGTACCAATCTGTACACAGGAGGGGAGGAGAGGAACCGGCGTCATCAGATGACGCTGGTCTCTTTACATGTGATCGCGCCGTCATTTGACGGTGGGATCACATGGTAAACGGCCGCGATCAGCGGCCATTTACCGGGATCCGTGATGCGCCGGGTCCTCCGGACCCGGCGGTCACGGATGTGTTCGGGTGCGTGCCCCAGGGGGCGCGCGAGAGGGGAATTCTGGGAGGACGTCATAGTACGCCCTCCCAGAGTTATCCAACCGCCCTGCAGCCGTCATTCGGCTATGGGCCGGTTGGTAAGTGGTTAAATAAAATCTTGTTTATTTTTAATTGACACATACCTTGTTATACTCTTTCAATATATGTAATTTTTAAGTGCCTTAAAAGTCCGCCTAGGGGAACCCTTTTTCATATGTACCCTTTAAAATTTTGGACAATCTCGCAGCACCCTCCAAAATTATTGTCAGTCTTGAGGCGCCTCATTCAAAAATGTAAAACATTTTCAAATTGTTTTACATAATGGAGCAACATCAATACATGTAGGACACCCAATGAAAAAGGTGCTATATTCTTCCAACGTAAATACACTTTTGCAAACTGGTACTGACTAGTATTCCAGTGTTTCTTTTCTCCCTCAGTATTTCTCCATCACTTAGCTAATGAGACCCCAAAGCTGATGGTGAGAGGCAAGGGAGGGTCAAACAAGGATGATATGCAAACAGACATCCTCATCAACTGATGATGTCATTGGTCGCTAGAAGGTTAGTAGCTACAAGGTTGTAATGGTGTACAATGAAAATCAATGGGTTTGTGTAACTAAAAAGGCAGGTTTTAGCCACCCATGGGCTTGTATACAATTTTTTGACATTTTCCCAAGGCACTGTACTTATTTGAAAAAGGCTGCCCTAGCCTATGGCTTATGTGGTCTAGTTCTAAATCTAGACCTGTCCACACATACCTTGGAGAGAGCCACATGTGGGAACTTTTCCATCTCCAAAACATTCTCTTCTCCAGGTTGCCCAGCCAGCTGTCCCTGGTATATACGAGCTGCTGTAATTGTGGCCACGCCCATTCCTGAAATAAAGAACAGACGTCCCTGATGTATTACTGTTCCTCTATCCATTTTGATATGTTAAGTATTTGTAAACTTGTAACAATAACTGGTGCTCAGTTGCTTATTTCCAACTGACTCTTCAATGAAAAGGGTTTTCTAGCATTAAGGGCCCATTCTCGCTGACCAGAAATGTTAAACACTGAACCCATTTTTCCACACTGTGCTGCTTCTCACCCAGGGGCTCTGTCACAATGAGAACAGGGCACATAGAAAGAAATTGTCTAGCACAGAAAAACTCAGTAGAAAAGCAATTAAACTTGAGCTCTGTGGCTGGCTGATATGCAAAGACAATGGTGAACAGTACACATTAAGGTTATGGAGGCTCTATGCACTGACTGACTGGTGGGTAGGCCAGAGGTCTGCATCTGGACTCTGCTAATACATTTGGGAATTTAAGGAAGTGCAAAGGGGGTCACATATGCAGGAGGTGAATTTAAATTTCAGTTATCCTGTATAGATATTGTGACAAACAGCCTCTTTGGGTCTAGTTCATTCTCATGGATAGGGTTTACCGGTTTACTAGATCATGGCGTTTTATGAGCCAAGTTGGTGGTAGGGCAGATGTGTAGTGGTATGCAAGGTGTTAGACACTGGCCACACCATTTTCCCACCTTGGGCATAGTTTAGGTCAGGGATATGCAATTAGCGGACCTCCAGCTGTTGCAAAACTACAAGTCCCATCATGCCTCTGGGTGTCATGCTTGTGGCTGTCAGAGTCTTGCTATGCCTCATGGGACTTGTAGTTCTGCAACAGCTGGAAGTCCGCTAATTGCATAGCCCTGGTTTAAGTCTTCCCAAGGATGAGCAGTGTTTTGTGTATCAAATTAGAGACACTGCATGTAGGCTGTGCTGGTACAGTTTGCAGGTCTAAGCAAAACAAAATGATCTCGCAGCTAACCAGGAGGCTGAAAATGTTGTTTATTGGACTGTGCTGACAAAGACCCTCTGCGAGGGAATCTCTTTGTTGTATGTTTTATGCAATATACCTACCTTAGGACATCCTTAAACATGCTTTGGAGTCCGGACTACCTCTCTGCAAGCTACATGTTTGTATCCTCCATTAATTGTAGGGGTCAGCTTCAAAGGGCAAAAGTGGAACTCACTCTGCTGATACCTGCTGAAGAGTGAGTTTTCTTTTCGTGAGCCTGCGCCCACTCCAAACAATCCCGCATACCTCTGTTGCCTAACTTCCAGTAACAGAATGGAGTCCCCCCCGAGCACATAGCGTTGAACCCATGCATGCTCTTTAAGTCTTCACTTCCCGTACCTCGTGACACAGGTTCAGATCCAATTGCTTTTTGATACCAACCGCTAGGGAGGGAGCTAGACAATGACCCCCTCGCTGCTGGAGGACCTGTCACCTTACCAGGTACCATGCCTAATGACTGGTTGCTTGGTGTCTTGAACTTGTGCTTGGTTACTCTTAGCAACAGCAATTATCTTCCTTGTCTTGTCAACCCTTATATTACGATGTTTCTTCATACCCCTTTGTTCATTACAGACCCTGGTTCTATAGATACACCAGAACCCACATTCACCCCATTGAATAACTTCAGACCAGGCTTAGAACAGTTAATGGAGCTTTACTGGAGAAACTTCGACATTACTGTCCAATATGAAAAATGTCCAATTCCTAACCCTAACTACAGTTGTGTGGCTTCCCAGGCATACAGTGAAGGAAAAAAGTATTTGATCCCCTGCTGATTTTGTACGTTTGACAAATAAATGATCAGTCTATAATTATAATGATAGGTTTATTTTAACAGTGAGAGACAGAATAACAAAAAAATCCAGAAAAACGCATTTCAAAAAAGTTATAAACTGATTTGCATCTTAATGAGTCAAATAAGTTTTTGCTCCCCCTTCGCAAAACATGACTTAGTACTTGGTGGCAAAACCCTTGTGGGCAATCACAGAGGTCAGACGTTTTTTTGTAGTTGGCCACCAAGTTTGCACACATCTCAGGAGGGATTTTGTCCCACTCCTCTCCAAGTCTTTAAGGTCTCGAGGCTGACGTTTGGTAACTCGAACCTTCAGCTCCCTCCACATATTTTCTATGGGATTAAGGTCTGGAGACTGGCTAGGCCACAATGTGCTTCTTCTTGAGCCACTCCTTTGTTGCATTGGCCGTGTGTTTTGGGTCATTATTATGCTGGAATACCCATCCACGACCTATTTTCAATCCCCTGGCTGAGGCAAAGAGGTTATCACCCAAGATTTGACGGTACATGGCCCCATCCATCGTCCCTTTGATGCAATAAAGTTGTCCTGTCCGCTTAGCAGAACCCCCCACCCATGGGGATGGTATTCTTGGGATCATAGGCAGCATTCCTCCTCCTCCAAACGCGGTGAGTTGAGTTGATGCCAATTTTGGTCTCATCTGACCACAAAACTTTCACACAGTTCTCTTTTGAATCATTCAGATGTTCATTAGCAAACTTTAGACGGGCCTGTACACGTGCTTTCACGAGCAGGGGGACCTTGCGGGAGCTGCAGGATTTCAGCCCTTCACGGCGTAGTGTTACCAATTGTTTTCTTGGGGACTATGGTCCCAGCTGCCTTGAGATCATTGACAAGATTCTCCCATGTAGTTCTGGGCTGATTCCTTACCATTCTCATGATCATTGAAACCTCACGAGGTGAGATTTTGCAAGGAGCCCCAGACCGAGGGAGATTGACAGTTATGTTGTGTTTCTTCCTTTTATGAATAAGCGCACCGTTGTCACCCTCTCACCAAGCTGCTTGGCGATGGTCTTGTAGCTTATTCCAGCCTTGTGTAGGTTTATAATCTTGTCCCTGACATCTTTGTATAGCTCTTTGGTTTTGGCCATGGTGGAGAAATCGGAATCTGATCGATTGCTTCTGTGGACAGGTGTCTTTTATACAGGTAACAAGCTGAGATTAGGAGCTCTCCCTTTAAGAGAATGCTCCTAATCTCAGCTTGTTACCTGTAAAGAAGACACATGGGAACCAGAAAGCTTGCTGATTGATAGGGGATTAAATACTTATTTCACTCATTAAAATGCAAATCAATTTTTAACTTTTTTGAAATGCGTTTTTATGGATATTTTTGTTGATATTCTCTCACTGTTAAAATAAACCTACCATTAAAATTATAGACTGATAATTTCTTTGTAAGTGGGCAAAAGTACAAAATCAGCAGGCGACCAAATACTTTTTTCCCCTCACTGTACCTCCATGATGTGATAGTCCAGGCTGGTATTCTCCATGGCTTGGATGTCCTCTGGAAACCCCGGTGCCTTTAGTGGACTTCAAGGCACAGCACTCCCAGTACCAAGAACAGGAACAGAACCGACCAAGAGCCCTGGACCTCAGCCTTCCCCTTTTTTATATCACAGGTGGGCTGGCTGGACCCAAAAGCCCAGAAACTAAGCACACATAGCTTAAACTTTTTCCCCAGTCTGGGTCAGCTGGTAACTCACTGAACCAGTATAGACACAACCTGATTACAAGCGTGCATGCTAGACCAGGAAGCCTGGTCACCTGAGTACATACTCGGGCTCATGGAACCTAAACAATTGAACCAGAACAGGAAGGGTATTATTTGTAAACTGTGACTGGAAGTGCCCTGCAAGCTGTATCTCCATCCATAAAATGAAAAGTGTTACTTACCCCAGGACCCTGCATTCACTATATCATACATACCAAACTGAGCATGTGCAGAGTGCCTCCTGGGGCTCTGTTCTATTAGCAGATGAATTTAGTAAAATAAGGGGAGGGTCAGAGAAGACAGGATCAAAAAGCCTTTTTACACAATGCAGAGGATTAACCCCTTAGGTTCCACAGTGTGTATAACAAGCATGCTTTACTGCATATACAGACTGATTTTACTTTTATGGGTTTAGTAGCACTAAGTCATCACTGGGATGAGCAGTGTGTGGTTTGTTAGAGAAATTGCCTGCAGGCTCTGCTGTAACCAACACTTCCTGGTGTATTGACCTACTGGGTCTTAGTGGTTCCTCTTGATAACTTCGGATTCACTACTGTGTTCTGCAATGACATAAAGGTTAGAGGAAGGAAGCAGTGAGAGCTGCAGATAAACCAGAAGATCAACACTCCTGGAAGTGTTGGTTTTACAGAGTATTTCAGGGGACAATTTCTCAGGATCGAAGCAGTGTTAGGCAACATAGGGAGCAGGTAAGGTAAGCATTTACTTTCTTCATTCACAGGTAACATGGCTTTTACTATTAATTTATTTCAGAACAGGGTCACTTTAAGATAACATATTAGCCACAAAAGGAGTGTTTTGTTTTCTATTTAGCAAACTCATATACTTACTTTGTAAGAAAATTGGTAAGACTACTTGCATCATTGTGATTACATTTATATCTAGTAACTTAAAAGATTCTACATTTGCTTTGAAATGTTAGCTTGTCCCTTCTTACCATCTCCCAATAACATAATGAGATTTTTGGCTTTGTTGACATTTGGATTTAAATTCAGAGCTGCTATCAAACTCTCTCTGGCATTGTCATTCCAAAACTTTGGGATCTTCTCAGCTTCTAAAACACAAAAAAAGTTTAATTTAAATTATGAATCTGGCTTTTAACTATCTATCAAAGTTTTCATTGTGGCGCTAATAACATTTACCTAGCATTTAAAAAAAAAGGAAATTTCCTGCATTTAAAAAAGGAAATTCTATGCATTAAAGCTTAAAACCTGGACGCAGCTCTTCACCCCCAGCCCCTCCTTATACTTAACTGAGCCTCATCTCTATCCAGCGATGTGCATGAGAGTAGCGGCTCTCCTGGTCTCTCTCCTCATTGGTTCACACAAGCCATTGGCTCCTGCTGCTGTCAATCACAGCCAGCGAACCAATGAGGAGAGAGTGGGAGTGGGGCCAAGCCATGCTGTGTGGGAGATTGGACAATGTCCATTCACAGGAGTTCAGCTTGGGATCAAGCCTGTCTCCCTGCCCCCAAAGCAAGAGGCTTGCTATTGGGGGCACGCTGCGTGGGGGGGAAACCAAGACCTCCGGCGAGGGATCAAAAAAAGAAAAAAAAAAAAGAAAAAGAGGATCGGGGCTGCTCTGTGCAAAACCATCCCGCAGAGCAGGTAAGAATAACATGTCTGTTATTTAAAAAAAAAAACAAAAAAAAAAAACAAAAAAAAACAAGCCCTTAGTATGGATCACCAATAAAGACATACTGGGGCCTAAGGTAGCAGTTTGCTCAACCTCATTCTTTCCCATTCCCTTCAAGTGACATTGAGGCTCGGTTCACACTGGATGCCGATGTGGGTCCCAGCAGGGGTTCTGTGGGTCCTGGTTCACTGTTTCAGGTCTGATTTCAGCCCGAATTTTGGGCTAAAATCGGACCTGAAACGGACCAAAAGACGCACAGGGCTCCTGTGCAAATTCACACCAGAGCCGCATTGGAATATATGTGAACAGGCTCCATAAAGAGCTGGTCACATTCTCCTGCATTTATCCCGCATCCAATTCGTAATATTGTGAACCCAGGCCTGACAAGGCAAAGAGAAGAAGCTCCTTCTGCATTGTCTATACCAGGGGTATTAAAAGTTATGGAGGTCTGATCAGTAAATTTTTCTTCCAGCAGAGGTTCGAATAGTATGTTTGTGTAAAGACTCAGATCCTTCCCATTGCAGCCCCCTCATTTTATATGACAATCACATTTTTACATCAGTGTCCTCAGTTCCCCACTTCACATTAGTGTCCATAGCCACCTTCACTTCAAGCCCCCCACAGCACTTTCCCCATTTACATCACCCCCTACAGCACAGCCCCCCCATTACCCCCCCCCCCCGGCACTGCCCTGCTTCCCATCCCCCCCCCACCCCCCCCACAGCACTGCCACCCCGTCACATCAGAGGCGTCTGTTTGGTTTTGCTTCTATCTCCATTAGAACATCCATCATACTCACTCCCTGAAAAAGACAAGAGATGTTAAAATGCGTTGGAGTTTTGTTCACATACCAGTGACCCCTTGGGTCCCCTTTTTCAGTGGCATGATAGGTATCCATTCATTATGGTTGTGAGAGTTTTAATGGGATCTCTACATTGTAACTTTATTGTCTATCATTGTTTTTAAATTTTGTACAATAAACTTTGTATATTTTAATTTTTCATACTCTTTGTTGCCTTTAAAGTCTTATCCATATCAGTTTCTTGGTCTTTAGAAATTATAGGGATGTAGCACCTTCCGAACTGATATAAGCTGTCTGTCTGGCATAATTAAACTGATATGGAAAGTTAAAGGGGTTGTAAACCCTTTTTTTTTTTTTTTTTTTAAACATAAACATACATGGTTTTGTACAGAGCAGCCCTGATCCTCTTCTTCTGAGGTGCCCGTCAGCACTTTACTTCCCTCCTCTACATCAGGTGCCCCCTCAGAAAACCGCTTTCCATGGGGCACCCATGTGGGCACACTCCCGGGGCCCGCTGCTGTATCCATTGACACAGATAGCGTCACTCAACCCCTTCCCCTACTCCTGTGTCACAGCTTCTGATTGACAGCAGTGAAAGCCAATAGCTCCCGCTGCTATCAATCTGTTCAATGAGAAGTGCGACGGCAGCTTGAGCTGCTGCACATCGCTGGATTGGATAGGGTTTTGGTAAGAAAAAGAAGGGGGCATAGGGGGCAGCTGCAGCACAGCTGGTTTTTCACCTTAATGCATAGAATGCATTAAGGTGAAAAACCTTGAGGCTTTCCAAGCCCTTTAATGCAGCTCTTGCTCCTGCCCTCCATCTAGTGCAGTTGTGCCTCCCACACTCTGTTCATTGTTATCCTGCCTTCCGCACTTCCTTGAGAATGACAGTGGCAGAGGCCGGGGGAAGGAAGCGGCGCGAACGTGGGTATGTATGTGACAGTGGCTTAGTCTGGATCTTGACAGCAGTCTGTCATTTATTGATGCCTGCTCTATATAGTGTTTATAGTTTGTTCTCCACTGTGTATGTTTGCAACACTGGTTTGTATTTTTGTTTGCTTTCTTTACAGTATTGTATTATATATGTTCACAATAAATATTTTTTTCACTTCAAAGCAGTAGTGTGGTTTCTATGTGAAGTTGCATATCTGGTAACAGGAGACCACAGGTTACCACCAGCATTTGTATCCTGATGCAAGTATATACTCGTTTGTGCAGTGAAAGGAAGGTGCACAGCCTTGGCCATCTGCGCCAACATTTAATGCATGCATGAAGGTTGTAGCTGGGCCACCTGGACATCCACCAGCCCCTACGCCCCTGCCTTGTTGATAATCCAGGTCTAAGCCTGGGTTCACACCGCATTCCAATTCACATAATATGTGAACGGCTTTCAACGGAGCCGGTTCACACATGTCTGGGATGGCTGCGGTGCGATTTGAAAAAGGGTCCTGTGCGTGTTTGGGTCTGGTTCAGGTGGAAACTCAGGGAAAAATTTGCCCCTGAATTGCATCTGAACCAGTCAACAGGAACGCACCATAATCTGGACTGCAAACTGCAGACGGACATGTGTGAACCCAGCCTTAATGTCACTGGGACCCTGGATTTATTATAGTTACTTGTGGATAAGCAATAACACAGAAGAGGTATTATAACACTAGCCCTGGAATTCACAAAGACTAGTGCAGACAGATTTTGCAAAAGTGTCCAACACACACACACACTAAAAGTGGCGCAGCATGTGCCAAGTTCATGTACCCATTTAGAACTTGTACTTTGATTTGGTACACACTGCTCCAATTTGAGAACACATGCAAGACACTTTAGCAAAATCTCTGTCAGGGTTTCTTTCTGTGCACCAAAAAAAAAAAAGAGTTGGTCATAATTATCTCCCCTTTTGTAAGTTACAAACTGTCAATGTTTTTAATTTTGAATTTGGAACATTTGTTGCTCCACAATGTAAAAGTGCCGCATTTTAAAACCATCTGATTTTGGCGCAGGAGTTGCTGTCAGAACCAAAAGTGTTGCAGATGCTTTGTGAATTTGACACAATTAACAAGAGGGATTAACTGCAGAAAAGTGGTGCAGCAGCTTTAGTGAATCCCCCTTAGGTGTTTGCCACGTACAGGAACAAAAAAAAAAAAAAAGCAGCAAATAATGATCATCTTGTTTCACAACTTTCTAAGGGAAAAAAGTGCCCTTTGCAACAAAGGTGCGATTATCAGTGATAAAGGGCAACTTCTAATGGTTTAGTAATAGCATCATCCAAGCAATTAGAGCATATAATGAGCACTAAAGATAACAAGCAAAAGGTAGTATGATTGCGAATAGAACATTGGTGAGTTAATGTACATAATTATGATAAAATAGCTATTGCACTGTGTTAGCTACTGCTTGTAAAAATGTTCTCACTTTATAATTGATTATGGAAATTGTGTTCATTAGTGTAACAACAAATCATACAAAACTAACACTGCATTTGTTACTTTAGCACACCTCTTGGAGAGTCGGGGAACTTCTACGGGAATCGCTATGTTTTGGAATTGCTTTCTACCAGATATTCTAGGGGTGATGGCACACAGTTGATTCTGATAATAGCGGCAAATCACCAGTATTGCGTTTGCTAAAAAAGCTCCCTGCATGTCCCTCTGTAGCCAGATGCAGCGAGATGTCAATCTGTTGCTGGCTTTAACTGCCACATCTCCATAACTCGCTATTTTAGTGACATTTCGCTGCCTCAGCTTTAAAGGGAGCGATTTGATAGGGATAAAACAGGCAGCCTCTTAGCGATCCTGATGCTGCATCTTTTGACAAATTGCTAGCGGCAGAGTCGCCAAGATCTGTGTATTTTCTTTATTTCCTTCTAAATACAGTTTTTTTTCACAACTTTAGTGTATCGTTTACTATACATAGTTTGTGTACATGTCTTTTTATATGTTCTTGTTGTTACATCTGTAAGTTATAAAATAAGCCACATTTGGCGACTATATGTATGTGCTATATTCACTGTTATGATAGTTGCTGGCTTGCCTATATAATTTGTATCATGAAAAGGAGTAGTTTTCTGGCAGAAACCAGAAACATGGACCCTAAAAGTCCTCTGTGGTGCAGCTAATACAATAGTTATATACAAATATATATATATTATATATATATATTTAATCTGCAGTCACAACAGGTTAGCCATGGACATTTATGTCAGATGAAAAAAATAAACTCATAATTTAATATTATTCAGTCATAATTAAATTATTCTTTGTTGTTAATGTAAAGATAATGCCCTCAATTTATATTCTGCAATCAATCAAAATGTTTGAGTGTTAAAGTGGTATTAAACCCAAAAACAAAAATGTATTTTTTTGCAGCTTACAAAACCTTAGATGTGAAGGCTGCAATAGATTTCTTTTTTGCCCTTTGTTTCATCTGATAATGCAGCCAGTAACACCTCCTGTTTTAGGGTGCTTGCATTCTGAAATAAGTAGTAAAGCAGACACTGTTGGACAGCAGCATTGTCAGTCTGGGGTAACGTTAGACAAGCAGATTAAGACTTGACTAACAAATTGAAGGTGAACTCCAGCTAACATTTTGAGAGGAATTTACCAAGACTGGTGCAGAAAGAATCTGGAGCAGATGTGCATGGCAACCAATTTTTAACCCCTTCTTCGGCCGCTAGTGGGGGTAAAAGTGCCCCACTAGCAGCCGAAAAGCGCTGTTTAAACAGCGCTAAAGCGTTGCTAAAGCAAGCGGCCCTTTAGCGCCAACGCGGCCGCTGCTCACAGTGAAAGGGGTCTTTAGGGATTAATACCGCTTTAAGTCTTATGTACAATAAAGTTTAAAAGATATCTGACTAGGCAAGTACTGTATCCAGCAATATTGTCTCTGGTTGCCTCCTTGACCGCAGAGACGCGTTTCCATTTCTTTGGCCTATGCAGCTTTTAGCCGCTATCTCGGAAATTCTCCATACTCCTAAAATTACTATCAACACTAGTTGGGACTCTTTACATTTAACAAGCCCTCTTTTACTTACATGTATGTAGCTGTTATTCATTTGACATTTCTTTTATTACATGTCCATTATACATACCGTAACAGTTACTTCTAGTATGTTTTTTTTTTTTTGTGAGACACTACTACTTTTTTGGATTGCTTTGTTGGATAATTAATTTCTATTAAGAATTTGAACAAAAAAAACAAAAGATAGTGCCTTTTTATCTATTCTTATTTGCACACCATATTCAAGTAAGAAAGACTATTGTATCAACTGCACCACTCAGGACTTTAAGGTGTCACCATTAGCCATAAAACACAAAAAAATATTTATGGTTGATGGTGTGACACCGTTTAATTGTTGATACAATAGTCCATTGTAGAATAGATTGTTGTTTCACCTGCAGTCACAATAGGTAAGCTAAGAACACCTCCGGTATTGTCAGATGAAAAAGTAAATGAATAATTTATTATTCAGTGATATTTAAATTATATTTTTTACTGTTATTGTAAAGATAATGCCCACAAATGATCAGCTGCAATTGATTACAATTCTCTGGTGTTCATTTGAGAGCACTTATTAAGTAAAACACCTTTGCAGCAAGGCTGTGGAGATATTGGCTATTCCATAACCAATAAAAACATCGTAGTTCAGGGGCTAATTTGGTGAATGAATTTTGTTTCTCTGTCCCAGAATTGGTATGCAGCACATGAGTTGGAGCATTGTTGCCTCCACTAAATTCTTCTCACACGGGGGTAATGATTTCCTCAAATAATACAACATTGTATTCAGTTCAGTACCCCATAACAACAGTAATCGATTCCCCTTTGCTCTGTTTTGAAGTGATGAAAGTTTGGCTAGTTGCTATCGGTTACTACACATTATTGCTCTTTCACAACATGAGAGTTTGGCGGATTTACCAGTAGCTGGAAATCCCCATTTAAAATTTGTGAATATTTCATCAGTTATCTGATCATGTGAAAAGCAAGTTCCTGTTTATTTCATCAGTAATTGAAGTGAAACAGGTACTGGAGAAGAAAAACAACAAAAAAAACCCAGAATCCTAAATGTTATTTAATGAAGATTAAATCTATAATGCTACACTCTAAATTAAAACTAGCAAAGGTGTCTAACACTGATGGCAGAAGAGGGGCGATACACATAGTAAACAAGATGTAGTCCTGATAGCATACATATTTGCAATCTCAATACCAAATGCAATGCAAAATATGGTGATAATATGCAAGATGCAGTTACCCAGGACATCTAATTTGATTTTCTCTCCCTGTAGTCAGAGCAATTAAAGATACATTCCTAATTGTTAACGTAACATGGGTTACTGCCGATCTGATGGTTGGAGCTGCATACATTACCAAATTGAATATTGGCTCACCTAGAGAAATTGCTGCTCCTGCGCAGAGTGGGACAGATATTAGGACAGGAAGGAGTGCAGCAATGACAACTGTATGGATAAACGTCATCTTCTCAGTCTGTGCCCCTTCAGCTGTGAATAGATGGTGCTCACTTGAAGCACATTTATATAGAATTGTCAGGACAATGTTTAACACCTTTGAACTCCACTGTATATCCAAGTATCAGAAAATAGTTTATCTATGCTGCAGGTTTCAAATTTCTGTTCTGCTACATTCACTGATAGAGACTGCCTGGTCAGCATGATAGTAAAACCTTCACTACAACTTATATATGTAGCACTACCCCCAAAGGAGCCGGGTCCTCTCAATAGGCTTACCACAACCATGGATTTCAGTAGGTCCACATTTCCTCTACCATATGTGATTCAATAGATCTTTGTTTTTTAAGTTTGTGGGGGATGTATGGCTTGGCATTAAGCCAATGTTATTCTATGATTTATACCTTTCTCTTGTAAAATCTTTTTCAAAAAAAATTTTTGGAAACCAAGACGGGTCCTCTGAAATACAAGGGGTTAAAGCAGGCAGCATTATGTTGCTCTCTCAACACCTGCTTTAACCCCTTGGACCCCACAGAAGCCTGCAGTTGTGGAGCACTTGTAGAGTGGCTCCATTTCCTTTAATGGATCATGAATGGCAGGCAGAAGAACCCACCAAAAGCAACAGGGAGCTTCACTTCTGTTGCGGCATGTGTGTACCTTCGGGTGATGCTCCAACAGCTACATGGGGTAGTAATTTAGGGCATAAAACTGTGAATCAACCACAGGGTTTTACCACCCCCCCGCGAGCCCTAAGGGTGCCGCTGCTGAATGCAACAAAGGGCTCATTTACAAGTGCAGCAGGCACTACTTGCTCCTATGAAGAGTAATCCAAGTGTGATTGACAGGTGGTGAGGAGGCAATATGTTGCCTCCTCACCACCTGTTTTAAACCCATGATTGCTGTGCAGTGCACGCGATTGCGACATGGTAGTATGGCATTTAGAGGTTTAAATCAGGTGTGAGGCGGCAACACTGTGCCCCATGATCTTTGACTTCTCCCATGTTAAGGAAGATCTCCACCTTTTTAAGGTTTCCTACCCCTTGACTATAGGCTTGATGTAACTTGGCTCTCCCCTCCTGGCTGGAGGAAAACTGTGCAGCAGTCTTAACAACTCAGCCGAAGGGAGCAGAAAAGAAATGCATTCAGAGCAGAATCTTTGGGGGTGATTTACTAAGAACAATGCGCTGCGCCAGTTCATTTCTTAATCAGTGCGCTGGAAAAGAAATTAACCAAACCGGCGCACTTTGAAGCGCACAATGATAATAAATATATAAACTGCAATTGTCGCTAAGCTAACTGTGGTTTTCTCATTAATAGCAAAAGCCCAATACAGTTGGGCAATTTCATCTCCTTGGGTGTGTCTTGTTAGGCAATTAGTCGGTGTTCTCAGTTAATTAACCCTTTTGATGCTAATCTCATTCCTATCACTTCTAATATAGATTTGAAATGTGTTTTTTTTCTATATTTACCCAAATCTTTCACTACATTACAAAGAACAGAGAAGTGTTTCTAAACACAATAAATTAATATTTTCCGATCTTGATCTTTAAATGTGACCATACACTGCAATCAGTTAGATCTTTAAAAAAAAATGATTTAGTGCAAGAGCCTGTTTGATTTCCTATAATTTGAATGAATTGTTCAAGTGCATCTTCCTATTACTTATTTTGCCGAAATATCGAGTTGTTCAGAGATTGGCCAATCAGAGTCCATGACCATCTTAAGTGCCAAATTTGGAATGTAGATGTGCCATCACCCAGTTGTATTTTCCTAACGATATTTCTTGGGCATTATACAAGACACATGAAAAAAACACCTATTTTCAAGACATGCTAGAGTGATCAGGAATCTTCAAACTACGGCTCTCCAGCTGTTGCGGAACTACACATCCCATGAGGCATTGTAAAACTCATATTCACAGACATGACTAGGCATGATGGGAATTGCAGTTCCTGAACAACTGGAGGACGTAGTTTGAAAAACCTGTGCTAGACCATTATACCACCTCCAGAATTGGGAGTGTGGCATCTACCCAACTTCTCTCTGCTGGTGAACACAAGAACCTACATCTATAGATATATATTTGGGCAGCACAGTGGCGTGGTGGTTAGCACTTTCACCTAGCAGCAAAAAGGGTCGCTGGTTCGAATCCCAGCCGCGAGTTTGCATGTTCTCCCTGTGTCTATGTGGGTTTCCTCCTACACTCAAACCATGCTGGTAGGTAAATCGGATCCTATCTAAATTGGCCCTAATATGTATAAATGTATGTTAGGGACCCACACAAACACCACCCCATGTTAAAAAAAAAAAAAAATTTCTTAATTTGAAAATAAGGATCACCTCTTCCTCAGAGAACAGTGAGTGGGGCATGGTGGTGGGAAGAAAATTGTGCATCGCACATACAGTTGCGCATCTAGATGTATTTGGCGCATCTAGCTGCAGGAACCCAATTTTTAGGGAAATTAACCATTTCAGCCCCAGAAGATTTGGCTGCTCAATGATCAGAGCATTTTTTGCGATACGGCACTGCGTCGCTTTAACTGACAATTGCGTAGTAATGCAACACTGTACCCTAACAAAATAGTACCTAGTAATGGAGGTGATCAGCGATTTTTATCATGTCTGTGATATTATGGCAGACACATTGGACACTTTTGACACATTTTTGGGGCGATCGACAATTATTCAGCCATCAGTGCTATAAAAATGCACTGATTACTGTATAAATGTCACTGGCAGGGAAGGGGTTAACACTGGGGGCGATCAAGTGGTTAACTTTGTTCCCTGACTGGGTGCTCTAACTGTACGGGGAGGGGACTGACTAGAGGGGATGACAGATCATGGTTCCTAGCTATTAGGAACTCACGATCTGTCTCTCCTCACAGAACAGAACAGGGATTTGTGTGTTTACACACACACGTCCCTGTTCTGCCTCTCGTGCCCACGATCGTTCGTGGCCGGTGGTCATTGCAAACAGTCAGCCATGAGCATCGGCACCCCCGCAGTGCAGCGGGCGCGCGCCTGCTATCCTGCTTAAAGGAGCAGAAGTATAGCTACGATGGCTTGCGGGATCGTGCCGACCTGCCACAATATAATGACGGTTAATAGTAAAGCAGATGCAGATTTCCAGGACTGGACTAACAAATGTTTCCAGTGAAAGGCAACTTGCGTTTTACATTAAACAAGGTCTAAATGGGCCATCGACATGCATCACAGTTGAACTTAGGAATGTGTCTTTGCAAAGTTGAACTAAATGAAATCCTTTCTTATTTTTGCTTGGGGATAGAGTGCAGAGGGATTAGAAGTCTCGTCAGTTTTGGGGGATGTCTGCACCCCTGATAGTGTGAAGACACCTCCCAAATTTTGCCACTTTCTCCTTCAAATTTATTCACTTCCTGTCACATAGCCAAACAGGAAGTGAGGGTAAAAGCCAACCAATGTACCTAAACCACCAGGACCCAACCAGATCCAATAGAATGACCGGAATTCACCGTAGCCTGGGTTCCCGCTAAAAAGACACAGCAGAGGCTGGAGAAGGAAAGGCATAGAGCAAACATGGGTCACTAGAGCCACCAGAAGCTCCCGTGACCTTGCCAGAAACTCCTGTACAGTCCTGTTGAGCCAAGACGCAATACAGCTCTACCGCAGGCGATACAATACAATAAAACATGGCCCAGTGAATGGCCCACTCCGTGGTCCACCCTAACCAACTGAGGTGTCCGTTTTACAGTATTTTAATCCTGGAAAGCATATGCCAGGAAGGGCGGAATGAGACGCTCTGCCCACTGGAGGATACTAGCAACAGCCAGGGCCGCCAACAGCCTATCTTGGCCTGCCCTGGTGAAGGACAAAAGCCACCGCCGTTGCCTTGCCCGACTGGAAGCGTACTGGGAGCCCCCAAAGTCGATCCTTCCATGATCCAGAACTAGTCTGTTTGCATGAAGTTCCAAGATATTACTCGGTAGTCCAGATGTTACCAACGTCCAACAACCCTGAGCAGCGCTCAGTCCTAGGACCTCCTAGGACCTCTCCCACCCGGACAGACTGGTGGCCACACTGTTCAATACAAGGGGAGAAAGGATTTACCCCACCGAAGAACCGGAGAGTGAAGCCACCAGACTAGGAAAAACTCTGGATTCCTAACTCAGCCGAATCCGATTGTCAAGAGACCCTGGGTACTTGTCCCATTATGCCAGGATCTCCCCTAAGGGAGCTTGTATGGAACTATGCAAATGGAATCGTCTCAAAAAAAGAAAAGAGATAACATCGGACCGAACCCCACATGCAGATCCGCAGAGGAGCCTGCCTGCCGAACAGTGAATGAAAAACACAGCATGCAACTTCCGTAGTATTGTCCGGGAGAAGAAACACGCTGGCCAGAACTGAAGCCCGGGTCAGGCTCAGATAATCCAACAACCTGGCAGAGCCAAGCAGACATCCAATAGTATAGCCTCCAACTTTAATCAGTCAAGGTTTGTACAAGAACTACGGTGTACGAGTAGCTGAGGAGTCGAAGAAGAAAGTCGTTCAGACAGCCGGACACCCGCGACAGGCCGCAAAAGCTGCGGGCTAAATTTTCGGACGCCCGTGGTAGGCCGCAAAAGCTGCGGGCTAAATTCAGAGGAAATGCTGGAGATGGGCACATAGCAGAATGCATAAGTCACATTCGTGGTGTCGATAGAAAGTCCCCCTGACGAAGGAGCGCTACCGCTGTACAGACGGACTCCATCCTGAATTACTGCACCCCCATAAGGCATGTACCATGCAAAAAAACGTTTGGAGGAACACAGCTGGAAAATTATCTTGTAACCAGACAAGATCAAGGCGCGACATGCTGCCATTCGGGGTCACCCCCCAAAATACATGTCTCAGCCCCACTAAGGAAACAGAGAGCTCAGCCACCAGGGTAACTGCGACCCAGCGGACAACTGCAGCACCTGGACCAACAGGTCCTCCAATGCAGCAACTACAGGGGGACTCTGCTCCCCTTCCAGGCATGTCAGCTGGACCTTTTAAAAGCCAGAGATGCCTCTATTGGCACCATAGTGCCTTGAGCAGCCTAGAGACAGCGGGGGTCCACTACTGGTGGAACAGTCCATTACTGAAGGAGGGAGTCCTCAAAGGAGTACCTTACCGCAAGTGTTCTTGGAAACACCAAAGGTACTTTGGACAACCCCAGTCCTCATGGACAAATTTGTCAGAATAAGAGGGAGAAGGGAACGCGTTCGCCGCGCAAAACTGTTTATCCAAAAAGGAAACTGGCCCTCCGCGGCAGCCACCGCTGCACCCTCTTGAAAAGGTTCCCGCACAGATGCAATAAGTGCAAAAACCAGCGCCCCTCGACCGAGGCCCCGCACAGGGAGCACAGACCGAAGCCCCCCCACAGAATCAGGGCACCTCAAAGGGAGGGGCAGACCCGGGTTCCCTCACAGGGGGGACAGACCCGGGGCTCCCCACAAGGGACACAGACACGAGGGCTGCTCACAAGGGCACAAACCATGGCTCTTCCAGGGACACAAACCCTCACAGGGTCACCAACCGTGGCCTCTCACAGGGACACAAACCGTGGCCTCCCACAGGAGACACAAACCGTGGCTTCTCACAAGGAGCACAAACCGTGGCCCCCCACAGGAGACACAAACCGTGGCCCCGCATAGAGAGGACACACACCGTGGCCCCTCACAGGGAGCACACACCGTGGCCCCTCACAGGGAGCACACACCGTGGCCCCTCACAGGGAGCACACACCGTGGCCCCTCACAGGGAGCACACACCGTGGCCCCTCACAGGGAGCACACACCGTGGCCCCTCACAGGGAGCACACACCGTGGCCCCTCACTTAGGGGGCACAGACCAGAGCCCCTCACAGGGGGCACAGACCAGAGCCCCTCACAGGGGGCACAGACCAGAGCCCCTCACAGGGGGCACAGACCAGAGCCCCTCACAGGGGGCACAGACCCCCGCAGTGCCACCCCTCAGGAAAGGGGGGCCGCCACGAGGCCTCAATTTCTGGACGCCCACCGCAAGCATGCGGGGGGACTGCGGTAGGCCACAAAAGCCGCGGACTCAATTTCTGGCCATCCACCGCGAGCACGGGGACCGTGGTAGGCCACAAAAGTTGCAGCCTCAATTTCTGTCCACGGTAGGCCGCAAAACACACAGCAAGCTAGCCCATGGAAATCCAAGGGGTTAGAGGGGGAGACAGGAGCATTGTAGAATGGAGTGTTGAGTTCCCCTTTAAAAGCAAAAGCTAGCCCAAATAAATCATATGCATTAGAGGGGGAAGGTTAAATGCCCTTTTAGGAGGAGAGAGTCTTTTTACATAATTTTAACAAGGTGCATGTCACATGTTTGCAACGTAACATGCTAACATGACCTCTGTGAAAATCTCCTTAAAAGAATACGTAAGGGTTGTTGGAAGGCAACATGGTTTGACCGCTTGCTTACCAGCCGCCGTCATTTTACTGCGGCAGGTCGTCACGATCCTGCGAGCAATCCTAGCTATACGTTGGCTCACGGGATCGGGATAGCAGGCATGCGCCCGCTGCACAGCGGGGATGCCAATGCTCATGGCCGACGGTCGCGATGACAGCCGGCCATGAGCGATCGCGGGAATGCAAGGTAGAACAGGGACGAGTGTGTGTAAACACACAAATCCCTGTTCTGTGAGGCGTGACAGATCGTGAGTTCCTATTAGCTAGGAACCACGATCTGTCACTTCCTCTAGGTCAGTCCCCTCCCCCTACAGTTAGAAACAATAGTTAACCCCTTCCCTGCCAGTGACATTTTTATAGTAATCAGTGCATTTTTATAGCACTGATCGCTGTATAAATGTCAATGGTCACAAAAATGTCCGATGTGTCCGCCATAATGTCGCAGTCTCGATAAAAATTGCAGATGGTCGCCATTATTTGTAAAAAAAAATAATAATAAAAATGCTATAAATCTATCCCCTATTTTGTAGACGCTATAACTTTTGTGCAAATCAATCAATATAGGCTTAATGCGATTTTTTTTACCAAAAATATGTAGAAGACTACAGATCGGCCTAAACTGAGAAAAAATTAGCTTTTTAAAAAAAAAAAAAAAGGGGGGATATTTATTATAGCAAAAAGTACAAAATATTGTGTTTTTATCAAAATTGTCGCTCTTTTTTTGTTTATAGCGCAAAAAATAAAAAACGCAGAGTCACCTAACCCTGCAATTGTCAGTTAAAGCGACGCAGTGCCGAATCGCAAAAAATGGCCCAGTCACTTAGCAGCCAAATCTTCTGGGGCTGAAGTGGTTAATATCATAGTTCTGGAATTTCTTTCTGGTTGATACAACCAAGTTGGAATGCAACAAGTTGCACATCAAAGCTTTGTAGCATATCAGAATATTCAGAGATCAGGCCTCCATCAAGGCTGAACAAAAGCTTGGCTCCTGATCAACTGGTGTGATAACATGGAAATCCTTGATTAGCCCTCTGCAAGCAAGCTTCAAAAGGACCATAGCTGACAAGATGATTGATGAATATCCTGTTCAAAGGATCAACAGGCATTGAAGATTGACCTAGATTACGTAGACATGATACATTGACATGATACATCGACAAGGCTGCCCCTAGAGGCCAATACAGCAGGACAGACAGTAAAATAATATATTGAGGAGGATTGCCCCATAAATATGTTGATTCGTCAAAGGTCTAGATGGGCCGACACTGGGTCTGGACGGTGTATGATTGAAGTATAAAAAAGGGCTGACCAAGACAGAGAGCTCTTTCAACAATCATCCCTTTTCGCTCTTGGCTCCTGCCTGATGGCTCTCTGAGCCTCATGGCTATCTCCGTTACCATCATTTTGAGCCCAGCTAAGGAGACCATATCTAGACAGACTTGCGATAAGTATATTTGATATTCTATTGTTATATGCCTTGTAATATCTTCCTTTAGTATTTTCATGTTAGCATTTTCCTATTTTCTTGGGAAATAAATAAGACATTGTTTCATTAGGCAGTGTGTTTGTTTTCATAGCTAACTTTATATTATTGTGCTATCAACAGTAACTATCAGAGTTTTAATAGACTAGCTAACTATAGGAATAGACATATTAATACATATATGGAATAAATAGAGGGCGACACGTACCTTGGAGGTGAGCCTGACGTGCCGAGGGAGACCTCTCATACAGCTCTGATTCCGGGATCACTGGAGTGGGAACAGTGGCCCTTGGAGCAGAGACAGGAACAAGCTCGATTGCTGCGGATTCAGGAACACTGAGAAGTAGCAGGCAGGTGCGCACAGATGCAGGACTTGGCAGATGCACACGGATGCAGGACTTGTAGGCAGATGCACACGGATGCAGGACTTGTAGGCAGATGCACACGGATGCAGTACAGAAGGCAGATGCACACGGATGCAGGACAGCAAGCAGGAGCAGGGTCAGACAAGCCAGGTCACAGCAGCGGATCAGACAGAAGCAGCAGGCAGAGAATGGTCAAAGTCCAGGCAGAATCGGCAACAGGAGAACAAACAAACAGGAACACAGAGCAGGTCAAAGGCAAGCCAAGGGGTAAGGACTGGAGACAGCAGCGAGGTCAGGAGAAGCCGGGTAACACTGGAGCAGATGCAGTTTCAGGATCAGGTACAGGATGAGCTGCAGATCAGACAGCAAGGATGCATTCTGAAGAGGCCTCTTTTAAGGATCACTGGGCACCAAAGCTGCATCACTGTGCGCACGTCCGCGGTCTGTGCATGCACATTGGCGCACGTCTATTCACTGCTGAATGCCTATGGACTGGAACACATCCCGATGGACCCGTGCGCCCGCGGCCAGTTGCAGAACCATGCGCAGTACGTCCATGACAGAGGGTATCCGTAATCGCCTTCGGGTAATATATAATTTGGAAGTTCAAAGGTGAATTTATTTATTTCAAAGATGAACCAGCGTAAAAAAAAGTAAAGTTGAGAGGTGTGCTCGTTCAACCCACGCAATTGCATTTACGTTGCTTGACATTTACTAAGATTTTGGCAGCGCAGTGAACAAACGCATTTGAACGAGCGTAAGAGCCACTTGCGCAAGCGCAGTGCTTACATTGATCTTGCGCAGTTCTAAACGTACTTAAAACGCAGGCACAGCAGGCTTGCTCTGAAAAAGTTACTCATTCTAATTTGGGCATATTTGTTACTTGGGCAATTGTTACTAAACTTCCTCACATCACCCCATAATATTGGCACCTTCATCTTCTGTTAACCACTTCAATACCGGGCTACAGTCGTATGACGTCCGCAGATGGCATCTCCCATCCTGGGTGGGCGTCAGATGACGTCCTCGGGTTCTCGCCGATGCTGCGGGCCCCCGAGGACACGCAGCGATCAGGAATGAGGTGTGTCCCTCGGACACAACCCATCCCAGATCCGTGTCAAGAGCCAATAAAAAATGGCTTTTTACCACATGACCGGCTGTGTTCAATCACAGCCGGTCACATGTACTGTCCACATTACCGGGCACTCGTGCACACCCCTAGGGCGCACGCAGAGCGGCAATCGGGACGAGGCTGGTCATCCTGACACAGCCCAACCCTGATCGCAGTAAAGAGCCAATTAAATTGGCTCTTTACCATGTGACCAGCTGTGTCCAATCACAGCCTGTTACAGAATGTCAACAAACCGCGGTAACGAGATGTTACCGGGTTCTCTTCCTCACACCGATCGTGTGTGAGGAGAAGATTGTGGTAACAGCTCGTTACTGCTTACAGTGTACACCAATCACACTGATTGCCCCCCCCCCCCCCCAATAAAGAGGACCTGTCACCAGCCATCAAAGTACATGTCACCACCCATCAGAGTACCTGTCACAGCCCATCTGAGTCACCGAGTACCTGTCACAGCCCATCTGAGTACACGAGTACCCGAGCACCTGTCACAGTTCATCTGAGTACCTGAGTACATGTCACAGTCCATCTGAGTACCTGTCACAGCCCATCTGAGTACCTGAGTACCAGTGTCAATTTTGGCAGCAAATTTCGATTTAGTTTTAGTCTTAGGACTAAAATGGCATTTTAGTTTTAGTCCCATTTTAGTCTTCTGCAATTGTTTTAGTTGTATTTAGTCGACTAAAATCTCCAGTACATTTTAGTCGACAAACTCATTTTAGTCTAAAATCTAATGGGTGTAATTAAGTTGTAATGCATTAGTTAACATTTCTCTACAATTTCCAAACATTATATACTGCTGGAGTGAAAAATCTAATATGTTATTTATTATGGTATTGAGGTATGAACATGCACTACAAAACCAGTGTTCATTTTGAAGTCAAATTTCAATTTAGTTTTAGTCTTCGTCTTTTGACTAAAATGACATTTTAGTTTTAGTCCCATTTTAGTCTTTTGGCTAAAATGACATTTTAGTTCTAGTCGTATTTTAGTCATCTCAGTTGTTTTAGTTTTAGTCGTATTTTAGTAGACTAAAATAATATTCATTTAGTTGACTAAAATGTTAGTGATTTTAGTCGACGAAATTAACACTGCTGAGTACCTGTCACCGCCCAGAGTATCAGTCACCAGCCCATCAGAGTACCCGCGTACCAGTCACCAGCCCATCAGAGTCCCCAAGTACCTATCTGTAAGCCCATCAGAGTACCCGAGTACCTGTCACCAGGCCATCAAAGTACCCGAGTACCTGTCACCAGGCCATCAAAGTACCCGAGTACCTGTCACCAGGCCATCAAAGTACCCGAGTACCTGTCACCAGGCCATCAAAGTACCCGAGTACCTGTCACCAGGCCATCAGAGTAACCGAGTACCTGTCTCCAGCCGATCAGAGTACCCGAGTACCTATCTGCAGCCCATGCCTCATAGAATATATGTTGGGGTGTTTGCTTTCCAAAATGGGGTCATTTTGTGGGTAATTCCACTGTCCTGGTGCTCAAGGACCTTCAAAAGTGTGCTAGGTAGAAATGAAATGAGATGTGTAATTTATGCTCCTAGAACACCTGAAGGTACTACTTCAATGTTGGGCCTCTGTATGTGGACTGGCTGTGAAAAAGTTTCAAACATGTGGTATACATACTCAGGAGGAGTAGCAGAATGTGTTTTGGGGTGTAATTTTTGCTATATACATGCTGTGTGTTAAAAAAATCTTCTAAATTGACAACTCTGTGTAAAAAAAAAATATGTTTTAATTTTCTTTCCACGTTTTCTGAAAATTTGTGTAAAAAAATTAACCGTTCAAAAGACTCATTATGCCTCCGATTATACGTTGGGGTGTTTGTTTTCCAAAATGGGGTAATTTTGTGGGTAATTCCATTGTCCTGGTGCTCCAGGGCCTTCAAAAGTATAATGGGTCATTAGGAAATTAGAGGTGTAATTTATGCTCCTAGAATGCCTGACTTTGCTCCCTGCATGTTGGGCCTCTGTATGTGGCCAGGCTGTGTAAAAGTCTCACACATGTGGAATCGCCATAATCAGGAGTAGCAGACTGTATTTTGGGGTGTAATTGGAGGTTTGCATATGCTGTGTGTGAGAAATAACTTGTTCTTATGACAATTTTGTGAAAAAAAAAAAAAAAAAAAAAAAAAATTTCCCAAGAATTGTGGGAAAAAATTACTTAAAAAAAACTCACCATGCCTCTTACTAAATACCTTTGACTGTCTACTTTTCAAAAAGGGGTAATTTAGGGGGTATTTTTACTTTCCTGACATTTCAGAGTCTCAAGACATGAGATAGGCCGTCAGTGCATCAGGTGTGATCAATTTTCAATGATTTTCAGCATAGCTTGTAGACTAACTTTCACAGAGACTAAATAATATCCACTAATTTGGGTTATTTTTACTAAAAAGATGTAGCAGTATAAATTTTAGCCCAAATTTATGAACAAAATTGACTTATTTGCAAAATTTTATCATAGAAACTAAAAAAAAAAAAAAAAGTGTTTTCAAAAGTTTTGCTGTTGTTTTCACTTATGTCTTAAAAAAACCCCAAAAAACCCAGTGGTGATTAAATACCACCAAAAGAAAGCTCTATTTGTATGAAAAAAAAAATAAATTGTTTATGTACAGTGTTGCATGACTGAGTAATTGGCATTCAAAGTGTGAGAGCTCTGAAAGCTAAAAATTGGTCTGGGCAGGAAGAGTGTATAAATGCCTTGTATTGAAGTGGTTAATATTGAATTGAAGATGCCGCATGCCATGTCCAGAGTGGCGCACAGATTGCATTCTCCCGTGCGCTGAGATCGCTATAGTAAATGGGGGATTCAAGCTCTGTTCCCAGTGCACCGGTTCGTAAATATGAAAATGTGCGTTGCGCCTCGCCGTGCGGCTCTACTGATGGCTAACGGCTTTCGTAATTCAGCCCCTTTGTCTCATAACACCATAGTCCTGTACTTGGCTACATACAGTGGATATAAAAAGTCTACATGTCCCTGTTAAAATGTCAGGTTTCTGTGATGCAAAAAAATGAGACAAAGAAATCATTTCAGAACTTTTTCCACCTTTAATGTGACCTATAAACTGTACCACTCAGTTTAAAAACAAACTGAAATCTTTTAGAAGGAGGGAAGTAAAAATAAAAAACTAAAAAAAAAAAAAAAAAAATTGGGTTTCATAAGTGTGCACACCCTTAAAACTAATACTTTTGTTGAAGCACCTTTTGATTTCATTACAGCACTCAGGCTTTTTGGGTATGAGTCTATCAGCATGGCACAACTTGACTTGGCAATATTTGCCCACTCTTCTTTGCAAAAACACTCCAAGTCTGTCAGATTGCAAGGACATCTCCTGTTCACAGTCCTCTTCAGATCGCCTAACAGATTTGAAATCTGATTCAGTTCTGGGCTCTGACTGGGCCATTCCAAAACTATTATTCTGGTGAAGCCAATCCTTTGTTGATTTGGATGTATGCTTTGGGTCGTTAAGTTCCTCTTCATGTTCAGCTTTCTAGCAGAAGCCTGAAGGTTTTGTGCCAGTATTGACTGGTATTTGGAACTCTTCATAATTCCTTCTAGCTTGACTAAGGCCCCTGTTCCAGCTGAAGAAAAACAGCCTCAAAGCATGATGCTGCCACCACCATGCTTCACACTGGGCATGGTGTCTCTTTTGGTGATGTCCAGTGCTTTTTCAACAAACATCTTTTGGAATTTTGTTAAAAGTTAAACCTTGGTTTCATCAGACCAGAAAACATTTTCCCACATACTTTTCGGAGACTTCAGATGTGTTTTTGCAAAATTTAGCCAGGCTTGGATGTTTTTCTTAGTAAGAAAAGGCTTCCACATCTTGCCACTCTACCCCATTGCCCAGACATATGAAAAATACGGGAGATTGTCGTCACATCTACCACACAGCCAGCACTTGCCAGATATTCCTACAGCCGCTTTAATGTTGCTGTAGGCCTATTGGGAGCCTCCCTGACCAGTTTTCTTCTCATGTTTTCATCAATTTTTGAGGGATGTCCAGTTCTTGGTAATGTCACATTTGTGCCATATTTTCTCTACTTGACTGTCTTTTTACTGTGTTCCATGATATATCTAACGCCTTGGAAATTCTTTTGTACCCTTCTCCTGACTGATACCTTTTAACAATGAGATCCCTTTGATGCTTTAGAAGCTCTCTGTGGACCATGGCTTTTGCTGTAGGATGCGACTAAGAAAATGTCAGGAAAGACCTACTAGAACAGCTGAATTTTATTTGGGGTTAATCAGAGGCACTTAAAATGATGACATGTGTTACTGACTCCTATTTAACATGGATTTGAATGTGATTGCTTAATTCTAAACACAGCTACATCCCCAGTTACAGCATCTCACAAAAGTGAGTACACCCCTCACATTTTTGTAAATATTTTATTATATCTTTTCATGTGACAACACTGAAGAAATGACACTTTGCTACAATGTAAAGTAGTAAGTGTACAGCATGTATAACAGTGTAAATTTGCTGTCCCCTCAAAATAACTCAACACAGCCATTTATGTCTAAACCGCTGGCAACAAAAGTGAGTACACCCCTAAGTGAAAATGTCCAAATTGGGCCCAAAGTGTCAATATTTTGTGTGGCCACAATTATTTTCCAGCACTGCCTTAACCCTCTTGGGCATGGAGTTCACCAGAGCTTCACAGGTTGCACTGGAGTCCTCTTCCATTCCTCCATGATGACATCACGGAGCTGGTGGATGTTAAAGACCTTGTGCTCATCAGACCACAGGACATGGTTCCAGTAATCCATGCCCTTAGTCTGCTTGTCTTCAGCAAACTGTTTGCGGGCTTTCTTGTGCATCATCTTTAGAAGAGGCTTTCTTCTGGGATGACAGCCATGCAGACCAATTTGGTGCAGTGTGCGGCATATGGTCTGAGCACTGACAGGCTGACCCCCCACCCCTTCAACCTCTGCAGTAATGCTGGCATAACTCATACACCTATTTCCCAAAGACAACCTCTGGACATGACTGAGCATATGCACTCAACTTCTTTGTTTGACAATGGCGAGGCCTGTTCTGCGTAGAACCTGTCCTGTTAAACTGCTGTATGGTCTTGGCCACCGTGCTGCAGCTCAGTTTCAGGGTCTTGGCAATTATCTTATAGCCTAGGCCATCATTATGTAGAGCAACAATAATTTTTTTAGAGCCTCAGAGAGTTCTTTGCCATGAGGTGCCATGTTGAACTTCCAGTGACCAGTATGAGAGAGTGAGAACACCAAATTTAACATCTGCTCCCCATTCACACATCAGACCTTGTAACACTAATGAGTCACATGACATCAGGGAGGAAAAATGGCCAACTGGGCCCAGTTGCCAGCGGTGTGTTGAGTGATTTTGAGGGGACAGCAAATTTACACTGTTATACAAGCTGTACACTCAATACTTTACATTGTAGCAACGTGTAATTTCTTCAGTGTTGTCACATGAAAAGATAGAATAAAATTTACAAAATAAATATAAATTTACAAAAATGTGAGAGGTGTACTCACTTTTGTGAGATACTGTATATGAGGGTGTGCACACTTATGTAACCAAATTATTTAATTTTTTTATTTTTACTCCCCACCCTAAAAGATTTCAGTTTTTCAACTGAGTTGTACAGTTTTAACTGACAATTGCGCGGTCCTGCGATGTTGCACCCAAACAAAATTGACGTCCTTTTTTTCCCACAAATAGAGCTTTCTTTTGGTGGTATTTGATCACCTCTGTGGTTTTTATTTTTTGCGCTATAAACAAAAAATTGAGCGACAATTTAAAAAAAAAAAAACGCAATATTTTTTACTTTTTGCTATAATAAATATCCCCCCCAAAAATATAAAAAAAACTATTTTTTTCCTCAGTTTAGGCTAGCTCTGAGGAAGGGAGTGCGCCCCGAAACGCATCAGCTGTACACTCCATGCTGATAAATGGCACATCTATGTCCCTCCCATTCAGCACTGTTTTTATGGCTCATGTCTATTTGCCATCTTGTGAATATCCATTTTTATCGATTTTATTTCTTGATTAAATATTTTTGGTAATGCACTAGGTGTGTGCGCCTTATGTTTTTGTCTGTTTTCGTAGTATTATTGGACTATCCCATCTGAAGAAGGCAGCATCTGCCTAGTTGTGTAGGATTACTGCTGTCCTTATGTTTCTACACTAAGGAAGACAGCGCTGGCAGTGACTGCTTGCTTTTGTACCTTCTGGGAAGGCTGGCCACAAGGTTTAAGAGTGTGTCTATGGAAATGTTTGACAATTCTTCCAGAAGTACATTTGTGAGGTCATGCATTGATGTTGGAGAGTAGGCCTGGCTCGCAGTCTGCATTTTAATTCATCCCAAAGGTGTTCTATTGGGTTGAGGTCAGGACTCTTTGCTAGCCTCCCTGATCGATAATAGACCAACAGTTAGTTGCTAACTTTTTTCATTCTTTTCACCTGACACTTTTGTCGTCAGATTAAGATGGCATAATTGACTCTTTACATCTCGTAATATTACACCTCAGTTTGTCATTTTCTAATTTGATGTACTCAGTTATGTTATTCTTCAAATGTGTACCACTATATTGCAGAAGAGACATGCACCGTCTTTTCTGCAATAAAATGCCCCTACCTGCATGCTCGCCATCTCCTCCAGCCCTGTAAGTATACAGTGCCGGCTGGTCTCCAAGTACCTGGATGACAGCCTCCTGAGCAGGAGTGACATCATCCCCTGCCAGCCAATGAAGAGGCCTGAAGGCCAGCACTTAGAAGATGCCATTGCAGGACCATTGGCAAGTATTATGACTTTAGTTCCACTAAGTAAAAAAACAAAGATTTCCCTGATAAAAAGGGAACCAAGATTCCCAGAAGGGAGCTTAGGTCCTTTTTCCTGGACACTAGACACGCTGCCTTCTGCGGATGAGAGATTTGGCCACCATCAGGGGCTACCCCTAGGATGTGCTTTGCTTTATTCTCCACTGTGTCCTTCAGTTCGAATTGATACTGTGTTAAACTGGCCATACATTATACAATTTTCTTATTCAATTTCCTTTGTATTTACCTTCAACTATGTAGTGCAAGAACCTGCCCGACTGCATACAAATTGAAAGTGTTTAGGTTTGACCTCATATTATATGGTTTTGGTAAATCTAAAGGAAAATTATACAAGAAAATGGTATAATGTATAGCCAAGCCTTACACTTTTATCAGGAATATTTTAGATACACTTCAATGGGTGTATGGTAGAAAAATAAGATGAGACAAGCATTCCTAGAGCAGATGAATTTATTGAATGGTAGGATAACATATCAGCAGTACAGACCAGATCTTAACTACAGTCCAATAAAACTTCCCCATTAAATGACATTCTAGGTGATAGCACTTAGGTGAAAAAACAAGTGTAAGCTATTATAGCACTCTGTTTTGCAGGGACAAAAAAAAAAAAAGGAACTGCTTTTCTCTAACACCATGCCTGTGGAAAGAACTGCCTCAGTGTAGGCTTGCAGCGCTGCTTTTAGCTGCTATTACCTGTGATGCTGGGGTAATGCACACAAAGTATTGTGCACCCTAACTTCAGGCAGAATGGGGCTAATTGCTTACAATGGGAGTTTTTCAGCTAGATTAGGGGAGGCTGCTCATGGCATTTAAAGGAAGCAAAATTTTTCTAAGCAAATTTTTCAAACTACTGGGCCCCCTTGACTGCATTTTATTCAAAAGATGAACTTACACTTTAACAGATTCTAGTTCGATCTTTGATACCCTACACCTAAAATCAATTCAGAGGAACATAATGCACTCACATGGCACTTCTGCTGCTAGAATAAAAAGCATCATCCTTAAGGATACAGCTTTTAAAATCAATACCTACAGATGCAGGGCTAGGAAATTTATAAAAGTAAACTGAATATCTTGCAAAATCTTTGTAAATGTATTCTCACATGCCAGGAGGTTTGTTTTCAGCTGCAATATTGGCAACAATACACACACATAGTTCATTAATAGTGCAAAAAAACATTGATTGAGATGTAAACACTGTGTTAAAATCTGGACTGTTCACTTTTACCAATATTTCACCACTGCCCAACTTTTAAAATAAAATTCTTTTAAAAAAAAAAAGTTAAAAATGTGACATTATGTATCACAAATCATTTTGGTTAACTTGCATGGGCTACTGCAGGAAACATGGCAAGTAATCAGCTCCCGACTAAAGTAAAAACTACGACCCAATGTGTTTAAAGCTGGCCATACATGTTGCGAATACACTGGAAGAAATTCGCTACATGGGTGGCTCTGACAGGCCCCTCCTGCACAACATCTTTTGATTGAAAAATCAAAGCAGCCAGGCAGAAAACCTGAACAGTTGCTGCATACAAATAGCTTGGTAACAGGGTTTCGCCCATCCATGCTTTAAGCATGGATTAAGTAATCTGTTTGATATTTTACGTTCAGCGTACAGGCTGAGCAAAAAATATCTAAAAGCGTATGGCTAGCTTGAGACAGCCTTAGGCCTTGCTGGTAACATGGAGCTTTCCAGTTACTGTGGAATAATAATAGTCCCCTTTTAGATGACTGGGGGAGCCTCAAAGGTTGACAACTGGTTTGAGGAACGCAACCCAGTCTCTAGGAGGCTTACATAAAAACAATAAAAAAGAAATAAAACATAACTAGTGATAGTTTCTGGGTGGAAAACGTACCACTGCAAAGGGATACATATGGATTTTTTTTGCGCTAAAAAAATGGGTGTGGCTCTGAGAGTTAAAAGTTACATCAGTAAATGACATGTAATATGACACAGCAGCAAAATCATCTTCACAAATTGCCCTGAGATGTCATCTTTGTTTTTTGGTCCACTACTCAGTCTGTGGTTCCAGGTCTTTTTATCACCGCTGTATACTTCAATGGAACATTTTCCGACTTCAAAACCACCTCTAGTAGAGTAAAGATGCCAATTACCTGTAAGACAGAGGAAAAGGTGCAAATTAAATATGTACAGTTATGACACATCTTTCAGGATGAATTAGAACAAGGCAATTGACCTCAGCCACACTTTGGCTCAAAGTTTGTTAGATTTAGCTGGCTCCCCTCATCCTCCACATCAAAAACATATCCAGACACATACCGGATATGACACAATCACGTAATCGTTACATCTGTCAGCATTTCACCGTCCCAGAAGCCAGTAAAATGGTGCAGTACTGGGCATATGCTGGCTCTTTAACCACTTGCCGAACGGTCATATAGTGGGTCTGCTACAGAATCGGAGGAAGAGGAACTTGTGCCCATGAAACAAAGGCATTCTGGCGAGGAGCAGCAGGCTACTACAAGTAGTGCAGTGTCATCCACCTCTAGTAATGAAGTACCATTGCAACAAAGGCCAAGCACTATGGGGTTTCATCTCAGCCAAAAAGGGTGAGGACCCATGCCAGCCTTCCCTATGCCCTCCAGAACACCCTGCGGCTTCCCTCGAATTCCAGAGCAGCAAACACCGATAATTTTGCCCTTCATGATTTTTTTAATTTACGTTTTTACTGAAGACCTATTATCTTCTATCATGGCCCAGTGCAATCTCTATGCACAACAGTTCATAGCAAGCAACCCTGGCTATCCACTCCTTGGAAAGGGTTACCATCTTTATGTGGATAATTTCTACCCAAGCTTGCCCCCTCTTCCGCAGCCTTTACTGGAAGGACACTTCAGCATGTGATACAGTGAGAGCCAATAGGAAGGGCTTCCCGCAAAAGCTCGTTAATGAAAGGCTACGAAGAGGGGAGACGACGTCTTTGTGGAACCAGGAGCTATTGGCTGTCAAGTGGAGGGACAGAGGAAATGTCCACATGCTCTCAACAATTGATGATGACACCTATGTAGAAATCCCCAGAAGAAACAGCTCAATTCAGAAACCAGCTTGTGCCCATGAATATAATTTGTTCATGGGGGTGTCAACTTCAATGATCAGATGATCGAACCCCCACCTTCCCACAAGAAAATCCCGCCATTGGTATTAAAAAGTTTCTATTTATTTTTTCAGTTTGGCCATGTAGAACAATTATATTAATTTACCAAAAATCTACCGAGACCCCCGTATCCTCTCTGTATTACCAAGAAGAAATTACCACTGCCCTTTTGTACTCTGAAGGCCCACCAGAAAATATTCGCTCTGATTCAGTGAGCAGACTCCAAGAACGTCACTTTACTGAGAAACTCCACCTCTGTGAAACAGGCCAAAGACAATCAGAAGAAATACCGGGTGTGCTCCAGAGGAGGAGTTAGAAGCGACACAGTGTATTTTTGTCCCCAATGTCCTTCCCAACCAGGCCTCTGTATACTGTGCCTTGCAAAAGTATTCACCCCCTTAGCATTTTTCGTGTTCTGTTGCCTCACAACCTGGAATTAACAGATTGTTTGAGGATTTGCATCATTTAATTTACAGAACATGCCCACAACTTTGAAGATTTTTTTTTTTTATTGTGAAGCAAACAAATAGGACAAAATAACTGAAAACTTCAATGTGCATAAATATTCACCCCCCTAAAGTCAATACTTTGTAAAGCCACCTTTTGTGGTCATCACAGCTCCAAGTCGCTTTGGATAAGTCCCTATGAGCTTGCCACATCTTACCACTGGTGAAGGAGGACCATGTCCAACAGCAGAAAGACTTGTTATATAAATCCCTGCAGTGGTTGGAAATTACAGTTTTATAACTGTATATACGTTTACGATTAGATGTTTAAAAGAAATTAAATAAAACGTTGTCACCAGCCCATGCCTCATAGAATATAAATTGGGGTGTTTGCCTTTCAAAATTGGGTAATTTTGTGGGTGTTTCCATTGTCCTAGTGCTCCAGAACTTTCAAAAATGTAATAGGTAGTCAGGAAACTAAATGTGTAATTTATGCTTCTAGATTGCCTTATGGTGCTCCCTACGTGGCCAGGCCGTGTAAAGGTTGCACATGTGTGGTATCGCCATACTCAGAAGAAGTAGCATAATGTGTTTTGGGGGGTCATTTTGCCATGTACACGCTATGTGTTAGAAAAATCTAATAAATTGACAACTTTGTTAAAAAAAAAAAAAATTGGTTTTTATTTTCTTTCCATGTTTTCCAAAAACTTTTGGAAAACAATTACATGTTCAAAAGACTCATTATGCCTCACAGAATATACATTGGGGTGTTTGCTTTCCAAAATGGGGTCATTTTGTGGGTAACTCCATTGTCCTGGTGCTCCAGGGCCTTCAAAAATGTAATAGGTCGTTAGGAAATGGTGTATGTAATTTATGCTCCTAGAACTCCTGATGGTGCTCCCTGCATCTTGGGCCTCTCTATGTGGCCAGACTGTGTAAAAGTCTCACACATGTGATATCGCCATACTCAGGATGAGTAGCAGAATGTATTTTGGGGTGTAATTGTTGTTATGTACATGCTATGTGTTAGAAATATCTTATAAATTGACCACTGTGTAAAAAAAAAAAAAAAAAAAAAAAAAAAAAAAAAGTAGTTTTAATTTTCTTTCCACGTTTTTCGAAGACTTTTGGAAAAAATGAACCGTTCAAAAGACTCATTATGCCTCATAGAATATACGTTGGGGTGTTTGCTTTCCAAAATGGGGTCATTTTGTGGGCAATTCCATTGTCCTGGTGCTCCAGCGCCTTCAAAAGTGTGATAGCTTGTTAGGAAATTAGATGTGTAACTTATGCTCCTAGAACGCCTGATGGTGCTTCCTGCATGTTGGGCCTCTCTATGTGGCCAGGCTGTGAAAAAGTCTCACAAATGTGGTATCGCCATACTCGGGAGGAGTAGCAGAATGTATTTTGGGGTGTAATTGGAAGTATGCATATGCTGTGTGTGAGAAATAACTTATTATTATTTTATTGTTATTACTTATATAACTATATAACTTATTGTTATTTTGACAATTTTGTGTTAAAAAAAATTCTTAATTTTCCCAATTGTGGGATAAAAATGACAACTTCAAAAAACTCGCCATGACTCTTACAAAATACCTTGGACTGTCTACCTTTCAAAAAGGGGTAATTCGGGGGATATTTGTACTTTTCTCACATTTCAATGCCTCAAGAAATGAAGAAAGGCCGTCAGTGCATCAGGTGTGATAAATTTTCAATGATTTGCACCATAGCTTGTAGACGAACGTTCACACAGACCAAATAATATACACTTATTTGGGTTATTTTTACCAAAGATATGTAGCAGTATAAATGTTGGCCCAAATTTATGAACAAAAATTACCTATTTGCAAAATTCTCTCACAGGAACTAAAAAAAGTGGATTTTTTTTCAAAAATTTCACTCTAATTTCCCTTATGTCGCAAAAAATAAAAAACCCAGTGGTGATTATATACCACCAAAAGAAAGCTCTATTTGTGTGAAAAAAAATTATAAAAATTGTGTGTTGCATGACTGAGTAATTGGCATTCGAAGTGCGAGAGAACTGAAAGCTGAAAATTGGTCTGGGCCTTGGGTCAGTCTCTTGCATGCCAATCAAGTCTGTATACCCAAACACCCTTGGCGGGGTGCAGATTTTCAAAAAGCTGTCAGGTACTGGTTCCTTTTGAGCACTACAACAGGTCTTAGGGAGAGGTGTGACTGCTAACAGAGGTTGATACACCCTGCCACCATGCATGATTTCCTGAATTAAGTTTTTCTACTTCTTCGGAAGGAAGAGTAATATAGGATTTTTGACTTAAAGTGGTTCTGAAAGCTGAAGGTTTTTTTACCTTCATGCATTCTATGCATGAAGGTAAAAAAAAAAAAAAAACCTTCCTGACCCCCACAATCCTTACTTGAGCCCCCTCCGATCCAGCAAAGTTCACAATAGCCTTGGCTGGATGGGGACTCTCCCTCATTGGCTGAGACAGCAGGGGGAGCCCACTGGCTTCCACTGCTATCAATCACAGCCAGTGAGCCAATGAGGAGAGTGTGGGGCCGAACTGCAGCTCTATGTGTCTTATAGATGCAATGGCGGCTCGGCGGCTCAGGAGCGAGCATGCAGCAGTGCCCCCAGGGCAATCAGCTTTCTCTGGGGGCACTGCTCGAGGGGGAGGAGCCAGGGACCCAAACAAAAGAGGATCAGGGCTGCTGTGTGCAAAACCACTGCACAGAGCAGGT
The DNA here is from genome assembly GCF_042186555.1 of Aquarana catesbeiana. NCBI lineage: Eukaryota > Metazoa > Chordata > Amphibia > Anura > Ranidae > Aquarana > Aquarana catesbeiana. The sequence continues at coordinate 267,414,202 of NC_133327.1, forward strand.
ATGTATGACATGGTTATATTAAAAAACAAAAAACAAAGCTTTAGTATTACTTTAATGTAAAATCGTTTCCTTGGAGTACATTAAGGATCACAGAATGAAGTAATTAAGGTGCATTAGCTTTTGCTGCTGCCTTCAAGTGATTGAACAATGGCAAACAAAGCTGTAAGGACAGCCTAGCATAAGATCTCCTACTCACATCTGTGTCTGTCACACTCACTTGCTCCACGCTCCAGCGTCAGGTCTCTCTGTGTGCAGATGCTGGCTTCCAGTATTTCCAGGCATTCCATCCAATCACAGAGGGGGGCGCTGTCTTAAAGTACTAGCATGAAGATTGCTCAGTGTTTGAGCAACATGTCCACACAGTAACAGCTGGACCCAGTGTTCCCTAGTGGCTTTTCAAGTGTTTTTGTGCACCTCCCAGTGTTTCTATGACTTCTAATGTGTCAGTTCAGTCTGTACCCAGCTCCTGTCTTCTTACAGGGATCCCTAGATGTTCCCAGTGTCATCACTGATTACAGCTTTGACTCTTGTTTCCAAGCCTGCATCCAGTCATGACCCTATGCACTCCTGCTGGCATCCAGTCTTCCTTCCCCATCGTGGCTCCCTCTGCCCTTCAGACAATTACCTGCTTTTCTGTGTCTCTGTGTTTTATCATTAACTCCTGCCAACACTCCTGTGTTCACTGCTGCCTAGTGAATCTAGTGCCCCAGTCCTGCAAGAAACTTTCAATTGCTCTCAGATGTGGCCTGCTAGGGTGAGTCAGAAGACTGTAATTTGGGTATTGCCTGCAGTAACATCTCTACCTCTAGGAGATCTGATGAAGACCAGGCAGTACAGTAGACTCTGCACCTTGGCCCTACTGAGGGCTCTCATGATAAGGGAGCATAGAGCCAAGCTCTGTCTCTACTCTGTGGCTTTTGCCACCATGTGCCCAGCTATTACTAGTCCTTTTCAGCCACTCTGCCCCTAGTGGGATTTGTAATTTGTGCCAATGCCTCAGTTAAGTGGCCAGCAATAGGAGGAGTGGATCATAAAAATCCTTCTTAATCTTACATTAACCACTTGCTGCATGGAAACATATTTTCTGAAAGCAGAGGCCCTAGAGAATAAAATAAAATAAAAACCCCAAAAAAACGAAAAAAAAAAACACCAGAGTTTGTAGCACACACAAACACAATATAATACCAGATTTTTGGTAAAACAAAAAAAGATTATGTTGCATTGAGTAAATAAATATCAAACATGTCAAGACTCAAAATTATGCACACTCAAGTAACGTCAACTATGGTACCTACAATTTTCTTTTTTTATAGGCAATGCTTTAAAAGTCTTATCGGTGTAAAGTTAAAGAGTAACTCTACTTTTGTGGAGAGAATGGGTGATCGATGTACGCTGCAGGGATTTTAACAAACTTTGTTGCAGATCCCTAACTTTTGTTATTCTGAAGAAATAACAGTTTGTTTCTCTGTGTCCATGTTCAAAGTGTATCTAAAGGGAGTGATTTTAGAATTATTAATCAGCTGCTGCACTTTCAATGTTCTAAATAGGAAAAAGGAGATGCACAAAATATGACTTGTATCTTAGTGTAGACTTCTGGGAAAATCAGTAAGCCAATCACACAAGCAGGAAATGACATATCTGGGGGGGGGGGGGAAATATGTACACATCTCTGTACAAAACACCTCCAGGTTGCCATATTTCATTGTACAGAAAATTACAGTGCTGCCAATTAAAAATAAAAGGTAATTTTTTAAAACATTCAAATATAATTTGCCTTGTGTAGCAATGGTATATGCAATTTTTTTTAATTTGCCATCCTTTTCCCACAAAAGTTGAGTTACCTTTTAATCATGAATGATAGCCCTAGAATTATTGCTCTCTCTCTGATATATTTATGCACCTTGACTAAATGTTATTAGAAGAGAATGTGAAGCCAAAGGCCTTTAAATATAGATGGATAAGGCTGAAACATGCCCTCTTAGGGTGCCGGGTGCTAGAGGTCAAGTCCTGTTTGAATGAAGGCCAGAATGTGAGATATGGAGTAATCTCTAGGACTGAATTGAATACAATCTCACCAGGTAAAAAGAATTCCAGGTCCAATAATAAATCTTCCTGGAAGTAGCTTTTCTTGCCTTTAGCAATGTGGGAATCACAGCTTCAGAAACCCCTCTATCCTTTAAGACCTGGGTTTCAACAGCCATGCTATTAAAGTCAGAGACTCTGAGCCCAGGTTCACATCAGTGCGATCACAGATATCGCATGTGATTTGCACCCCCACCTGCGGTGCTGTTCACATGCGATGTCTGTGAGATGCAAGTTCAGCCATACACTTGTAAGGGGAGGGGTGTCCAGTTCTGGAGGGACTTCTTGATAGCGCTGAGCTCCAAGATGCTGATGCAGATTTTGACCACTTTTTTTGACCATATGTTGCATGACCTGTCAAGGATTGAAAGACTCCTCCCCAGCCTGACAGACTTGAGTCTATTGTGAGAACCTTCCATCTATAAGAAAGGAAAGTTTTTCCCACTGTTAGCATTGATGTGGTGATTCACCAGGACAAGGACTTCTTTTTTGGGAGCCTGGAAAGATCCAAGGAGAACGACTGCTTTTTTTTTCGTGCTGACACAGTGTTTAGCTGGAGAGTTCTTGAATGGAATTTGGTGAAAGGTACTGCCTTGAAGGAGGCCCACAACTCTTATGCAAATCTTACTTTGGTATTTCCTTTGGATTTCAGCTGTTGTGCTTGAGCTCTTAGAGAGAACTTTCTTTTCTGGAAGAAAGACCTTTGTCTGACATGTCTCCAGATTTAGACCCAGGTATTTGAGGAGCAGCTGGTCTGGAGAACAGATTTTTTTTTTTTTTTTTTTTAAGTTGATCACCCAGCCAAAGGTCTGAAGAAGCTCAATTGTCTTTTGGACATTTGCTGAGAGTTGTAAGGGAGATTAATCCTTCAGGATTAGTTCATCCAGATATCCTATCACCATTCTCAAATCTTAGCACCCTTGCTTCTTCTCCGAACTCAGGGCATCCAGGTGATAGGATATCTGGAACAACAGTTGACTGGAATTCTACTTTAAAACCTTTAATCAATGGATTATCACCCTGAGTGTTCTATGGGTTTTCAACAGAGCAAATGTTTATCTGTTTAGAATTGGCTCCCTTTGGTCTGGTCTCCACCATCTCTATGAGTAAGGGTATTTCCCTGTGAGGTACTCACTGAGTAAAGTGTGGGAAATAGGGTAAGCATGTCTGGAAGGAGTAGACAAATCCAGGTGTACATTGTACTGTAACAAATTCTTGTGGTGAAAGGGTGGGAGGATGTGCCTGATTACCATATAAAGGTGAAAGTGGTTTTATAGTGTGCATCAGTAGTGTGATTATAACCACCTTGACACCCACATGAGACACAGCTCCTGTGCTTAAGTGGCTAAACTTTAGCACCAGGTTTGGGACGTTTACACTGTGAAGTGAACTGTATATAAAGACCAAGCTGCGCCCAGCATGGTGGGCATAAATCCAAAAGGCTCTTCAGGCACTGGGTTCTATAGCGATGGATCCAGTGCCTAAAGCAACATCACAGTGCAGTCCCCACCCCGTGGGGTCAGAATATGGCTTCTAAGGTTTCACAGAGGTTGTACTGATTCGGAGGTACTGTTTCTGCACAGGCATTAGAAGACAGTGAGGTTGATAGAATATCGGGAGATAAAACTAGAGAATCTGATTTCTCTGGGAAGGAAAAGTAGTCCATAACCTACAGACACTAGCAAAAAACTGAGGACTCAGAGTGGGGTAGGGTTATAGCGGGGGTGTCTTCAAAAGCTTGCCAGTGTCCAATCATCTGAAGGTACAAGTCTATAAATGCAATGATTAGGATAAAGAATTTTTGTTTTAACTTTCTCCAACAAAAAGGATTTTAGAGGTCAGCCAAAATCCTATTTCCTTAAAGATCTCAATATCATTTTGCCCAACTTTACCTCCACACTCTTCAGAGGAAGATATGTTCTGACCATGTATTTTGCTCTCGCAGGGATGGAAAATTCCCATACTGCTGCCTGAACACAGTGCTGTATACTGTATGTAGTGGATGACACATGCAGTTTTTACAGAGCTGATAGCAGTCACATGTATCAGTAAAGAAAATACTGTAATTCATTTGGGCAGGCTTGGCCCAAATGAACCATTTAAAGTGATAGTAAATCTGGAGTTTGGTTTTAATTGCATATCAATGGACACAGGAGTATTCAGGAATACTGGGAGTCTAACTGGAGGGTGAGCAATACAGAAAATGCCAAAAGGCCCACATAACAAATGGGTCGGGAGAGGCTCAGACTAGCTTGTAGCATTTTATGCCCAAAACTGGCATCAGAAGAGGCCTGAATATCCAACTGGAAGAACTAAGAGAAAAACTATCACCAGAAGACAAGAAAGCTTGTTAAACTCCCAGGGGATCGTGTGCACATAGTACTTTGTTCCTGTGTCTATCTGTGCAGGGGTCACTGAGCTGTGGTGTCAGATATCTACCCCAATCACCTGCCTAGCTATTAGACAGTACTGATCAAGAGAGACTAATTTCTGACAGCTCAGGTGGAGAAGAGGAGTGACAGGCAGTGCACACAGAGCCCACACAGCCCCTGCCCTCCTTCCTCCTAAACTGCCAAATGAACATTGCTCCGCTGTCTCCCATCTCTCCTTTTAGTACACACAGAGTCTGGACCTTCAGTCTGCCATTTTCAGAAATAGATCCTGTGCCACGGGTCACACCGAAGAGGCAGAGAGAGCTTGAAAGAGACGTATAGCCAAAGCTTTTTTTTGGCCATACTTCTCTATTAGGTCACAGGAGTGCACTTATTATGCTCTCCTATGATGCAGAATCAGCTGACAATGGGCAAACGCTTAAACGTTTAATGTGTAAAATAAGGTCTGTTGGAGTTGATGAAATTGTATGTACATGGATAAGAAATTGGTTACTTGAATGGGTCCAGAGAAGTGATAAAATGACTCATTCTTTGAATGGTCCATAGTTGTGAGTGGTGTGCTCCAGGGTTCTGTCTTGGGGCCAATGCTATTCAATTTGTTTACTAATGATATAGAGGTTGCAATTAAGAGCTCAATTTCAGTGTTTGCTAATGATACCAAATTATGCAGGAAAATAAATTAGACACAAGATTAGTATTGTTACAGGAAAATCTTGATAAAATAGTGGGTTGGGCATCTACGTGGCAGTAGAGGTTCAGTATTGAGAAATCTAAAGTTATGCACTTTTGGTGCCAAAAATACATATGCAAAATACACACTAGGGGTGCTCCCTTGTGATAATCCATGATGCAAAGGGATCTAGGGATGCTTGTAGAACACAGATATAGCATGCAATGGCAAACTGCAGCTAGCAAAATACTATTGTGCATTAAAAAGTGCATATATTCAGGAGATAAATCAATTATTCTACTAATTTTACAAAACACTGGTTTGGCCTTATCTTAAATGTGGAGTTTAGTTTTGGTTACCAATCCTCAGAAAAGATGTTGTTTAATTAGAGCTCAGCAAATGGGCAACAAAGTTAATAAGGGGGAACGGTGTATTTTAAGGCCCCTGAAAAGTACACATGGCCATGATTTGAGACCTGTGTCTTTTTTCAACCTTATAAATTATAATTATTGAGTGGAAGGGAGAAAGTGGAAACTGTCAGCTTGTGTTGTGAATGATTACACCTTGAGAAAAGGGCTTTATTTTGAAAAACACAATTGACAAGAACACAGGCCAGGTACTAGAGTAGGCTGTCTGAGACAAGTTTAGTAGCTGGTTTGTGCGATTGTCAGCCTGTATTTGTAATGTAAGCCCTTTTCGCCAGCTGCAATTATTCACAACACAAATTGACAATTTCCCTCAATAGCAGGTTGCAAGTCTAGACTGTGCGTGTACTAAAGAGGAAAAATAAGTAGGGGGGGGGGGTGACACTCAGTGCTGGTTGTAATTCCCCTTCCTATGGGAGCACCCATATTTTTAGGCTTCAAGGGGGTGGAGCTACAGCCAGCAATGACAGAAAAAAAATGGATTTTATTCAATATCCACTAATCAGATTTTAAAGTATATGTGACTAGAAATGAAAGGTAAAACTTTTGTGTATACATATAAAAAAAAAAAAAAAACATTAAAAAAATACCCCCCCCCCCTTTTTTTTTTCTTTTTAGACATGATGATATACCCTCAGTTCTCAGATGCATATGGAGGGGAGGAGAAAAACAGCTGTACAATATTATTCCCAGTGAATGGTGCGCTCATGAAGTACCAACTGTGATAGGGCAAGAAGCAGGGAGCCCCTTTGCGAGAACCCTCATGTTCGATTGTCTAAAAGAGGCCTTAGCCAAGAGGTAGACTCTTACAAAGCGTTCCATGTCAAGGCAATGAGAGAATTTCCTGGGGATGTTTTTTTAAGCAGAATAAATGAGGGAAGGACAATGTCCCAATTGAGGCGGAAGGAGAAAACCACCTTAAGGAGAAATTAAGCTTCAGCTTTAAAGACAACCCTGTCCTTGTGTAACACTAGGAAAAGTTCTTTACAGGGTAAAGTGGCTAACAGAGACAAAGGGGAATGCACAAGGGGAGAAATATGTGATGGTAATCAAGGTCAGATATTTATCTAGACCAGGCTCAAGAAAGAAAAGGATAGGTCCCCCATGGAGTTCTTCCTAGGATGACATTTCCTGGTTTCGCACCACCCAAAACAGGCCTTTCAAGAGGGATAGTAGACATTGCGAGAAGTTGACTTTCTAGCCCTCAAGAGGTTAGGGATGACTGAATCCAATAAGCTCATGCCCCTTAGGGCCTGAGTTTCAAAAGCCAAGTGTTAATACCAGTGACAGACTGGCGGATCAGTCCTTGGGGTAGAAGGTCTGGACAATGCAGAAGGGTGCACAGAAAGTCTGTCAGGAATCTGAACATATCTGAGTACCGTGTCCTCCTGGTCAAGTTCGTGAGAGGAGAATCACCGAAATTCCTACGATCTTGTTAAAGTGGAGTTCCTCTTGGGTAAAAAAAAAATTAAAGTCAGCAGCTACAAATACTGCAGCTGCTGACTTTTAATATAAGGACACTTACCTGTCCTGAGAGCCTGCAATGTCAGCACCCGAAGCCGACCCGTCCCTTGGCTCCGGGTGCAGGCGCCGGCGTCATTACTAAGGGAAACAGAAAGTGAAGCCTTATGACTACACAGCCTGTTTCCTGTCGCACTGCGCTTTCTGAATGGTCCCTTCTGTCTTCTGGGACCAGTGCTTCTCCCAGAAGGCAGCAGGGGGGAAGGAGGAGGGGCCGGACATTACGTAGTTCGCCGGTGCGGCGATCTTTCCCCCGGAAGTGGAAGCAGATACCGGGATTTGACAGGTATCTGCTCCCCCTCTCCCCTGAAAGGTGCCAAATGTGGCACCGGAGGGGGTGAGGAATCCGATCAGCGGAAGTTCCATTTATGGGTGGAACTCCGCTTTAAAGCAGAGTTCCACCCATTTTTTTCTCTTTGGCTGTGCTGCATGCCCTTAGCTCATAGTTTTCACAATGACCATTTTTTTGTTTGCTGTTAAATACCTGTTTTTTCTATTTATACATTACTTCCTCCTTGCGATTGCCTAGGTGATTGCGTCACTAGGCAATTCGCAGGTGTTCCTGGGATAGCGGCATCATGTATCCCATGACTCCTTGCGAATCGCCTATTGCCGAAATCTTGATTATGCAGGGAGAGAGAGGAGCTGTCAGAATTTATCGGTGATGTTGGGGGTGGGCAGGACCGAGCAGCTATCGACCACCAGCCAATTATTGGGCTTCATAAGAAAGGGGGCGGAGCCGCATACACGTCGCGGCCCACCCTGACCCCATCCTATTGGCTGGTGTTCGATAGCTGCTCTGTCCCGCCCACCCCCGACATCACCGTTGAATTCTGACAGCTCATCTCTCTCCCTGCACACAGTTATATTACAAGTCTGCTCAATGTTATAGTGAATGTGCAGCCCACGCTAAGACTGTATAACATTGAGCAGACTTGTAATGTAGCTGTGTGCAGGGAGAGAGAGGAGCCGTCAGAATACATCGGTGATGTCGGAGGTGGGCGGGACCGAGCAGCTAACACCAGCCAATAGGATGGAGTCAGGGCGGGCCGCTATGTGTATGCGTCTCCGTCCCCTTTCTTAAGAAGCCCAATAATTGGCTGGTGTTCGATAGCTGCTCGGTCCCACCCACCCCCGACATCACTGATGAATTCTGACAGCTCCTCTCTCTCCCTGCACACAGTTACATTACACGTCTGCTCAAAGTTATACGGTGTCAGTGCGGGCTACACATTATCACTATATCAAATTTTATATATATATATATATATATATATATATATATATATATATCTCTATCAGGCATGAGCAGTTGTTGGACAGACGGATCTATCAGGATAGGTCCAGGATTCTGAGACATTCTTGGACCAGACAGCTAAGGTCTGGCAGGTGGATATGGCAGCAATAGCAGGTTGTAGGGTAGGGCATGCGAGAGGTAATAGACTCCTAGAAAGTGCTTTCAGGCTTTTATCCAATGGGGTCTTTGAACACTAGGATGTCCTTTAGGACAGTCGGTCCAGACAGGAAATGACCAGGATCACCACTGGAATAACCCACTCGGGCAACTGACAATAGCACATGCAAGAGCAGTGAGAACCTTGGAAGGAGACTCTGGCAGGAGTAGTAGGAGTAGAGTGTCTGCACGGCTGCAGCAGAGGACAGCTAGAGCACCAAATTCAAATGTGGCACAACTCCCCCCTCCCACAGAGTACAGTGCAACCAATAGTTTCGCAGTCGGCACTTTGAACGTTATTCCCTTAGGGAAGGAACTGGGGTAATGTAAGCACCACATCCGATTTTTCAGTAGGGAACAAAAATGTTACAAAACTACTGAGAGCATGCACAAAAGTCTGATCAGAAAGTTAATACTAATTAATATGCTGCAGAAAAAGTCAAATTTCAGACTGAGGTTAAACATTCTATCACAATCCATGGACACTGAAAAAAACAAAACAAACAAAAAAAAAAAACAACACAACACACCTCATATGTGGGACCTCCCCCTTGTAACACACATTGTTATCACTGCACTTTAACATGCCATTTATTACGCAAATGATCAAAGGCTGGATTGATAAACTGCAAGAGTCACACTGATTTACTCATTAACTATCACTAAGAAATTCTGTAGCTTGCAAATAGACTTAATTCATGAAATATAATGGTTGTACAAAGAAAAAAAAAGTACAAATTCTATTAGACTGAACAAGTATTAGGGTACAGATCTCACAAAATACACCCTTAGCTTCACTGTGATTAATTTGTACAATGGTCATATTCACCTGTGGCACTGGTTCATCTCCATCTTGTTCTGGTTTCCACAACAGAGTCAGCTCTGGCTTCTTACCCACTTGCTGGAAATGTGAGCTCACTAGAGGCAGGGCCTGGAAGACACATAAGCAATGTGATTAGGCTTCCCATAGTCTAGGCAGTATGCCACAACAGATCTTATGTATGAACATGCCTGATGGAAGAATTGCCTGAGTTGCCCGAAAACTAGCATAAACAGCTTTATTTTTTTTAACCTGCACAAACAGGAAGTATTGGTCCAGTTGCCATACACAACTCAGCAGGATTTGTTCATAATACTCGAAAGATCTATGTAGACCATACTATTTTAACGCCAATTTCTCAAGTAGAGCTGCAACTAACGTTTTCACAATTGATTAGTTGGTCGATGTTTTTTTCAATTAATCGGATAAAAACCTCAGAAACAAAAAAGCTTTGAGAATAATTTAATTATAATGTAAAGTTTAAAAAAAACAAACAAAAAAAAAAAAAGAATGTATTTTTCAATATCTATATGCAGTGGTAAGTATAAAAAAACAGCTATATGGTTACAGAACAAAATGTTTTATCCACTCTGAGAACCGACAGAAGAGATCTATATCCTATTAGAGGTTGAATCTGGTACATAACAGTCAGACTCAAACTGCAGACTTTTGCAGATTTTCAGAAAGGACTGTAATATAAATATTATGCATGACAGAGTCCCTTGTCACAGGCAGGTAGCTTGATACAAGATACCTGTGCCTGCTGTCACTTATGCTGGCCATATAGGAATTCGTTCGTTCGATTTTCTAATCATTAGTGGGGTCAAATTGCAGTTAGTTTTCTATGACGGGAAAATTCGAAGCAGCAGAATGGAAAACTCTTCTCAATCTAATGAATTTTTGGACAGCTTATTTGGTTTTCGTTCAGCAATTACATTCATTTTTAAATTGTGTGCGCTGCACTGTATTTCCAGATATGTAAAATAATGCATTCTGTATGCAGGCCAACTAATCGATTATGAAAATAGTTGACAACGTTTCATAAGAGTGTATGTCTAATAGTTTCAGCCCTATTCTCAAGTACTCTATTTTATATGTCACTGGTCAAGCTTACGTTACAATAGATCCGCTTCTGGACACCATATCTTAGCACCAAAACATCAAAGGACTCATTTAATACCCCCATAACCATTGCCTCCGACTCCAATGGGCCACTTTCCTGGAAAGACATAGAAACAGGAGCAATGAGAAAAAAAACACACTATATAAAAAAAACAACTCCTAAATGTGTATTTGTATCACACCCCACAACATACTAAAAAATACTTCATAGAAGTAATAGATGCATATAGAAGATGAATTTTGACTTACCTGTACACTCCCTATTTTGGGGTACAGTACAGGACACAGGCATAGTAGCCATGGATCATGGGTTATAGGGTTGTACCTTCAGGTGCCTGGACACTGGCAAAGCGCTTGAGAAGCCCCCTCGGGGACTTCTCTTAAAATCCTCCCTCAGAGTATTGGAATACTCAGGGGTTGGAATTGAGCTCTGTGTAATAGAAGTGTTTTTTAGTGAGTTATGTCAGTCCAAACTGCAGTTTAAGGCATGGCAGCCCATTTTACTGAAAACAAAACAAACAAGTTCACCAACAGTAATGTGAGGTTCTTCTCCAGCAAAACACAATCACTGAAAAAACCGAGCCACTTGGCTCTCGCCAGCAGCACCACTGCTCACATCTCTGGTCTCTTCAAGCTCAGCCTCAGTTGCAGCACCTCACTACACAGGCCCACTCCTGGCCTTTAAATAAGGTTCCCCAGCCCCCTGAGCTTGCTCAAACTTCCAGGCTCCATCTTGCGCCCCCCCCCCCCCCCCAGGACCTGCTAGCCGCTCAGGTTTCTCAGCCTCCCAGACCCGCTCTTGGTCTCCCAGACCCCCAAAGCTGTCCTGACTTTCCCAGCCCTGTGGCAAGGAATCCCCCCCAACAAGGGATGTAGTCTTCAACAAGAACATATCTCTGAACAGAACTGTTTGCATTAAGCTGTTAACTGTCTAAAGAATTGTGCCATGGATGCAGAAAATTCCTCTGCAGATAGATAAGCCACCTACTGTGTCCAGATATATAGGTAGCTTTGGGTGCAGGAACATGTGCTATGAAGTGTTCCTGCTCTAGTGTTAGGGAAGACTGAGCACTTTGAGATGAAGTGTCATGTAAGGTCCTGGCAAAACGACCGTTAGGCCTAGCTTTTGCCATGGCTCCCTTATTCTTAGATTCTGTCATACTGCGCCAAGTGTTTTTTTTCCCATGGGTTACTAATGAAGTAGCATGCAGAATACAGGGTAAGTGTGCCCCGAGGGATAGCGCTACAACCTGGTTGCAGACCATACTGTACCAAACTCCCTTGTGGAAAGAGGATAGAAGGAGTGACTGTGTGCCTAATCAAGGCTGTAGGCGGTAAAGCGCATGAGTGGTATTATGATGCAATACTCGTTAATCCACCTTAGCCTAAGCTCTAAGTGGTTAAGTTTGAAAAGTTTGCACAGATGTGAAATACATTATAAACAATGTGTCAGTTATGATGGTAACAATCAGAATACAGGACAAACCTGGCTTACCAGTCTTGTCCCTGTAAAGGAACTAGGCTTTGCCCATCATGGTAGGCTTACCCCCAAGGGATTCTTCAAGGACCATTATGATGGGGCTATGAACTTGTATAGCACCCTGCGGCTGACTAGATGCCAAGATAAATGCCCATGAAGGATCCAGTGCACAAAGTAACATTACAGACCATCACTACAGCATAGGGTCTGGGTACAGTTCCAAAGGTTTTACTGAGGATAACCCAACCTGAATGCATGGTTTCTAGTGTAATATCTAGAACACAGTAAGGAACTGATTGAAGAGTTGATTAAAGATGCCAAAGAAAAGAAAAAATTAAAAATGAGCAACTTCTCTGCAAGGGAAAAGGAGGTTCATCACCTTTGGACACTAGCAAAAAATTGAGGATTCACAGGTTATAAGGGAGGAGCATCCTCAAGAGCTTTGCCAGTGCCCAATCACCTGAAGGTAAAAGCCTATAACCTATGCTCTATGAATATTATGCCTTCGTCCTGTACAGTATCATTAATTTCTACGTTTTGTGTTGTTCCATTCAGCCAATTCTTGAATGCTCTGATGTATACTGCAGAATGCTCCAAGACTTACCTTTACAAACACAGAGAAGAACAGCTCGGCACTAAGTTCCTGTACTCTTTTTGATGCAGTCTTTCGATCATTACAATGATCTGCTTGCTTCTGGATAGCATCCTGTGGCAATTTCAGCTTTGGACCACAGCCTAAAGAACACATTAAAGATTATTTGTAAAACAAAAGTACAACAATTATTTAGATTCTGCCAAAGTTATACAAACTGTGCATGTGCAAAACATGCTGAAAATCCATGGTATCTTCATAAGGCTGCTTTCAAATTAATTAGATCACGTTATCTTTGTGGTTCGCATGTCTTCAGCATTTTTATTCAAATGTATTGTAGCTTTACATTTTGGAAAGAAACAGAAGAATGATGCAAGATACTGAGTAGTTACTATATATCCACAAACCTCTATTTTTTATTTATTTCACTCACTGAAAAATAAGGTACACACCAAACATCTGCCAAGTCTTCCAGTGAAAAGCTTTGTTCATATTGTGTCTAAAGAAAAATTATCCTTTTAGTTTAATCCTTTAAAAAAAGGTGTAACTTTAGCAATACGGACAATTCTTGTTTAAGACACTTCGACAGTAGAGGCTAAATGGGTTTTATTAAATCATGTAGAGTAGAGAACAACACTGTGAAGTGTAATGAAGGTACACATGCTCCTTTATTTATGAAAACGACTCTCCTCCTATGTACTATGTAAACATGCTGTTTGCCTATTAGTTTTGTGACACTTGCAGATTACATTGTAAGCTCCAAAGAGCAGGGCCCTCGGATTCCTCCTGTATTGAATTGTGATGTAACTGTGCTATCTGCCCTCATGTTGTAAAGTGATGTGCAAACTGTTGGTGCTCTATAAATCCTGTATAATAAGGTAGACATTACCATATCTATTTATATATATATATATATATTTTTTGTTGGCTAGCTGGTAAGTGTCCTAGGAGATGCATTTTGTTTTTTTGCAGTATTATAGATGACCTGTTTTTATCTGCATAGGCAAAGCACAATTTTTCTTTAACAGTTTTTCTGCATATTGTATACCATTATTTTTTTTTTTTCTTGAGAAAAGGCAATTAAGGCCCTTTGCACATGGGTGCCATAATTTGTTTATACTGTAGGTGAGTAAACACATGTATGCAAGTAAATTATTGCACTCAAATTAAAATGTTATCTTTGTTTTACTGCTTTGTACTCAACGCTATATTACTGATCTTTACTCAGCAGCATGCAATGTCCCATAGAGAACAATGCATATAATTTCAGATCAGTAAAAAAAAACACAGCATTTTTTTTACTCAAGTGTGCAAAAGCCTTAAGGAGGATAGGATTACCATGTATAAATACAAAGGGTGGTCTATTTAGTGAATTTGGTGTAGTTATTCATTTTCAGGTCTTTATAGACAAGGGGGCAGGTTTACATCTGGGGGAAAAATTTGGATTTTTACTTACCGTAAAATCCATTTCTCCGAGTTCATTGACAGATACAGCGCTCCATTATTCAGAACCATAGGGTTATACCGCCCCCTACAGGAGTAGGACACTAGGCAGAAAAAAAAAAGACCTGGCTTTGCCTATGGGCAGACCTAGGTGTATACACCCCCCTCTTTGCTATAGGCCTTCAGTTTAGTAACAAGCAGTGTCAGAAGTATTAAAACTCCTTAGAACTCAGAGAAATGGATTTTACGGTAAGTCAAAAATCCCATTTTCTCTTTCGTTCATTGACAGACATAGCGCTCCATTATTCAGAACCATAGGGACTTCCCAAAGCAGTGCCAAAGATGAGGGGTGGGACAACTAAAAATCCCAAGGCAAACACAAGAGCCAACTAGGTAACAGGACCGCAACACAGAACAAGCTGTAGTCCAAACCGAACAATACCCCTCAAGAGGGAATAGACCCTCTAAACAGCAGCCTGCAAAACCTTGCGGCCAAAAAAGGCATCCGCAGATGCCAACACATCCACTTCGTAGAACGTTGTGAAATTGTACACCGACGACCAAGTGGCCGCCTTGCAAACTTGTGCAACAGACGTCTGATGACAAAAGGCCCAAGAAGCACCAAGCGCCCGAGAAAAATGCACGTTAATAGGGAAAGGAGAAACCCGATCCCCGACAGAATAGGTCAGAGTCATCAACTGTCTGAACCATCCAGAAATAATCCCAGAAGAAGCAGACAGCCCCTTTCTTGGCCTGTCCGTAATCACAGTAAGTCCGACCTCCAAAAAGACTCAGTGGTTGCCAAATACACCCGAATCCCCCAAACCACATCCAGGGCCGATGAGGCAAATTGCTTAGGATGTGTTGACCAGGGACACAAGGCAGGCAAAACAATGTCCTTATTCAAATGGAAATTCGAGGAAGGAACAATGGAAAATTGCGAAGAACCACCTTAACCTTGTGTAACCCTGGGTAAGGTGTACGACAAAATTACGCCACCATTTCCGACACCCCGTGAGCAGATAGCCACCAAAGGCCACCTTCCCAGACAGAGTAAACAGTGGAATCTCCAGAATATTTTGAGAGAGAAGTTCAGATCCCACTGCGGTAGAAGAGACCGCACCGGTGGAATCAGACATCAAACCCCTTGAATAAAAAGGTACGCACCAGGGAGTGCGAGACCGACCAGGGGACGCTGAAGACCACCCAGGCCGACACCTGGCCCTTGATGGTACTCTAGGTCCATTCCTGCTCAACCCCCCATGAAAGGGAGGTCAGAATCGGAGCCACCGAGAAAGAACGAGGATGAATGCCCGGTGACTCACACAAGGATATATGCTCTTTCCACATCCAGAGGTAGAACCTCCTAGAGGTAGACTCCCTAGCCATCAGCAGCATCAGAACTGCAGCACCTGGCCCATCACAGCCAGGCCATTAAAACCAGCAACTCTAAAGCAGGATGGAAGAACAGTCACAGTAGATCCTCCCTGAGAGGCAGATGCCAATTAACGTCGGCAACCAAGTGCACCCGGTCAGCGTACTCAGCCATGATCCTGTGCAAAAGCCACAGCAGAAGCTGGAGAGGAAGAAAAGCGTAGAGCAAACGTTACCAGCCTCATGGGCCACCAGAGCGATTGAGGTGCCTACAAGAGGATCCTGTGACCTTGCCAGAAACCTTGGTACCGTCCTGTTGAGCCAGGACGGAAACAGATCTACCTGAGGAATGCCCCATCGGAAACATATGAAACACGGCCTGCAGAAGGGCCCACCCCGTGGTCCAACCCTAGCCGACTGAGGCATCCGGCTGTCAGTATTCCAATCCTGGAATGCGTATGTCGGAGAGGGCCAGAACGAGAGGTTCTGCCCACCGGAGGATACTGGCAACTGCCAGGGCTAACACCCTATTTCACTCGCCATGGTGATTGACATAAGCCACCGCCGTTGCATTGTCCGACTGGATCTGTACCGGGAGCCCCCGAATTCGATCCGTCCATGATCCAGACATAGTCTGATCGCTCGAAGTTCCAGGATATTGCTCAGTAGTCTGGATTCCACCAGCGCCCAATGACCCTGAACTCAGTCCCAGGACATCTCCCCACCCGGACAGACTGGCATTGGTGGTCCCCCTGTTCAATACAAGGGGAGAAAGGATTTACCCCGCCGAAGAACCGGAGAGTGAAGCCACCAGACCTCTGGTTTCCTGGCTCAGCAGATTGTCCAGAGACCTCGGCACTTGTCCCATTATGCCAGGATCTCCCTGAAGGGAGCTTATATGGAACTGTGCGAATGGAATCGCTTCAAAAAGGTAGATACCATCAGACCCAACACCCACATGCAGGTCCGCAGGGAGGCCCACCTGCCAGACAACAGTAAATGAAAAATGCAGCATGAAACTTCTGGTGTTTGTCCAGAGGAAGAAACACTCTGTCCAGAGCTGAAGCCCGGGTCAGGCTGAGATAATCCAATGTTCTGGAAGAGGTCAAAGCAGACTTCAGATAGTATAGAAGCCAACTGAAATCTGTCAAGGTCTGTATAGGAGCTACGTTGACCCTCATAGTTGAGGATTGGCAGAAGAAGATTGTACAGGCAGCCAAGGACTGCAAACCCCCACTGACGTAACTACACCAGATTCAGGACCAAACACCCGAGGAGTGGTGGCAAGACCAAAAGGCAACACCTTGCGCTGATAATGCCCAGCACCCACAGCAAAATGGAGGAAGTGCTGGAGTTGGGCACATAGTGGAATGCATAAGTAAGCATTCGTGATGTAGATAGAAGCCAGAAAGTCCCCATGATGAAGGGGTGCCACCGCTGTGCGGATGGACTCCATCCTGAACTTCTGTACCCACACAAGGCAGGTCAGGGTCTTGAGGTCCAGTATTGGATGTACCATGCCCTCCATCTTTTGGACTGTGAACAGGTTTGAATAAAACCCCTGAAAGTGTTCCCGACAGGGGAACCAGGACAATCACACTCTGAAGCAACAGGGTTTGCTCATCCCCATGAGAACAGCAAATGGTCCGGCGACAGACGCACATTGGAAGTAAAAAAAAAAACTTTTTGGGGAACATGGCCGGGAAACTATCTTGTAACCGGACAAAATCAAGACGCGCAATGATGTCATCTAGGGTAGCCCCCCACAATACATTTCTAAGCACCACTGCGGAAACAGAGAGCTCAGAAACCAGGGGAACTGCGGCCGAAAGGCATAGCAGACAAACAGCAGTGCCTAGACCAACAGGTCCGCCAATGCAGCAAAGGCAGGGGGATTCTGCTCCCCCCTCCAGCTATGTCAGCTGGATCTTTAGAAGCCAGAGAATAATCTATTGGGACTGCTCAAAGGGGTACCTCACAGCAAGTGTTTTCGGAAGCACAAAGGGCACATTGGACACTCCCAGTCTTCATGGACAAATTTGACAAAATAAGAGGGAGAAGGGAACTCTTTTGCCGCACAAAACAACTTATGAGTGCCAAAGGGAAAACGGCCTTCCGCCGCAGCTACCGCTGCATCCCCCATCTTTAAAGGTTCCCGCACAGATGTAATAAGTATGACAATCAGCGCCTTTTCGTGCACCACTGCAGTTGTGGAGGAATCATCCTCACTCCCTAATAGGACAGAGAGCGTGGCCCCCAACCAGCAAGGTAGGCCATGTCCGTGGCGGCAGAGCCAGATACAGGATCGTTCAAGACAGGGGAGGGTGGGGGGTACCATTTACTAGGCCATATGCCTACGCCTCACAACAAAAAACTCAGGAGGGGGCCACCGAGACCCCCACCACTCGAGGCCCCGCACAGGGGGGCACAGGCCGAGGCCCCGCACAGGGGGGCACAGGCCGAGGCCCCGCACAGGGGGGCACAGGCCGAGGCCCCGCACAGGGGGGCACAGGCCGAGGCCCCGCACAGGGGGGCACAGGCCGAGGCCCCGCACAGGGGGGCACAGGCCGAGACCCCGCACAGGGGGGCACAGGCCGAGGCCCCGCACAGGGGGGCACAGGCCGAGGCCCCGCACAGGGGGGCACAGGCCGAGGCCCCGCACAGGCTGTTTCCACCTAAAGGACCCCCAAAAGGAGACTGCCCTCAGAGCCCCCACAGCGCCACCCCTCTGGCAAGGGGCAGCCGCGAGGCCTAGCAGGCCGCAAAAGTGGTGCCCTAAATTTTCAGCCGCCTGCCGCGAGTGCGCGGCCCGTGGGGGGACTGGACCCACCTAAATTACGGGAGGGCTGCTGTAGGTGGGCCCCCAATCTCGGACGTCCGGTCACCCGCCTCCTAGGCCCAACCACTGCAGCAGGGGGGGGCCAAGGATGGACAGGGGGACAGTGTGTCCCAAAAGCACTAGGCCAGAAGCCTGGGCCTCACATGGGAAGGAAGGGAGAACCCCGGAGGGAATGACCACCCCAGTGAGTACCCACGCCCCACACCACGTCCTGGGAAGGAGAGGAGGGGGCCCGGTAATCAACGATCCAGCGAATCGTGCGGGTAACGCTCCCAGACAGATCCCCTCACCACCAAAGTGGGGGGCTGTCGACCATGAGGAACTCAGGCTGAAACTCAGCTGCATGCAACCTCGCGAGACGTTTAACTCACAGGGCCTGCCCCCGTCCAGTGGGGCTATGTGGCGGTCAACCTAGCGCATAGTTGCGGTCTGCACACGCTCGCTGGCCAGACTGGGGAGACCTCTGGATCTTAGTGTCCAGCCCGTCGCCCAGCCTAGCAGTTGATTGTAGATCTCACCGGAGAAAAATCCAGGAAAAAAGAAAACAAACAAAAAAATTCCCAGGGCTAGAGATCCCAGCAGGGAACTAGGTCCTTACTCCTGACTAGGCAGAAAAAAAACTGAAGGCCTATAGCAGAGAGGGGGGTGTATACCACCTAGGACTGCCCATAGACGTGGCCAAGTCTTTTTATCTGCCTAATGTCCTACTCCTGTAGGGAGCGGTATAACCCTATGGTTTTGAATAATGGAGCACTGTGTGTGTCAATGAACGAAAGAGAAAGATTTAACCTCCATGTATGGAAAAGACTTCTTCACAGTAAGACCTTTTAAAATGTGTAATAGGCTTCCTCAAGAACTAGTTCTACCCAGCTCAGTCAATTGTTTTAAAAAAAGAGCTGGATGTATTTATGAATGCCCAAAATATAACTGGATATTAACATTTATAACATTTAGTAGGGGTAGTTGATCCAAGGAATATCAGATTGCCTTCAGCGGGATAAGGAATGAATAAACTAGCATAGGGGCACCTTTGGACAGCAACACTGTCAGTCTGGGAGGAGGCGAGTGTTAGATGGACTGGGATATTTACATACACTAAACAAATTGAAGCCAAAACTCAGCTCACACTGCAGTTACAGCGATTGTTTTTTCCTTTTTGGGATGAATTTTTTTCATGAATAAAAGGACCATTGTAAGTACCCCTGTCAGTGGTAAATGGTTTGTCTCAACACTAACTGATCTGCAAGACAGTTTGCTCTCTTAAAAAATACCAGACTTACTAGCCATCAGCAGATGAAAATAAAAGAAAGCCTAGAAAAGCAAATGAATGCAGCCACATTATCGAAGCATTGATAAGTTGCAATACAATAAAGGTTTGCTTTTGGGTTTAATATCACTTTAAACATCCCCTTTAAAAAGTGTATAAAAACAAAAAGTGTAATAAATTGCAGATTACTAGTCCGTGGTGTGGTGGCTGCATTAGCTTTCTTTAAGCTTATTTTGCTTTATTTTCACCTAGTAATCTAGCAAACACCACTTGATGTCCCCGTCACTCCTTCGCTGTATCTGTGGAGAAGGCATAGGTGCTCTCCTGATATGGACTACAAAAACATTTTCATCTCCTAATCTCCATTAATTACATTGAGGGTAGGGAAATTGCTAGTTTACAGACCACTGCTAGATAAGATATTCTTCGGAGCAGCTCACCGGAGTGCTCACCGGAGTGACAGACACTGCATTTCTGGCAAAAAAACACAACAGGTAAGTCACTTCCGGCGCCCGGCGGGCTACAAACAGATGGCCTCCGCCTAATCCCCTTGTGTTTAGTGGAGAAGGGAGGCCCCTCCCCTCTTCACTGAACACACGGAGAAAGACAGACGCGATATGAAGGAGGGGCTCCGCTGACGGGGGCACCCGAGGGAAGGAGGGGCTCCGCTGACGGGGGCACCCGAGGGAAGGAGGGGCTCCGCTGACGGGGGCACCCGAGGGAAGGAGGGGCTCCGCTGACGGGGGCACCTGAGGGAAGGAGGGGCCCCGCTGACGGGGGCACCCGAGGGAAGGAGGGGCCCCGCTGACGGGGGCACCCGAGGGAAGGAGGGGCCCCGCTGACGGGGGCACCCGAGGGAAGGAGGGACCCGCTGACGGGGGCACCCGAGGGAAGGAGGGACCCCGCTGACGGGGGCACCCGAGGGAAGGAGGGACCCCGCTGACGGGGGCACCCGAGGGAAGGAGGGACCCCGCTGACGGGGGCACCCAAGGGAAGGAGGGACTCCGCTGACGGGGGCACCCGAGGGAAGGAGGAATTCCGCTGAGGGCACCTGATGGTGAGTTGAATGATTTCATTTTATATTACAATGTAATAATAGAAATAATGTGCTTCAATCATCCTGACACCATAACAACCATGGTGCCGGGATGATGGAAGTGCTAACACCAGGTGTTTGGAGAATCTATCTGCCGATTGTTAAACTTTCTAGAATACACATATTGCTATTGTGGCGTAGGATCTGGGCCTGCTGTCCCTCCCTCTCTCATCTCAGACGCTAACCACACCCCCTTAGAGCCACACCATTTAAGCCATGCCCACTATTCCGCTGAAACTGGGCCCATTTTCACCAAGTGGGAGGGTTCAAAAAGGAAGGGCGGGGTATGGCACCTCCCCATCCTAAAACTTCACCAGCCGCCACTGGCACAGGCCAACTACATTCAGAAAATGCCCTAGGGTATACACCAACAGATGATACAAAGCAGCATTGAACATTAACATCAGCAAAGCATCATATGTAGAGACATTGACATGGAGTGCATTGTGATGGAGGTAAGTTACATGCTCCCCTATAAAGTACCGGGTATGCGATTTTGCTTTTCAGGGAGAAAAGGAGCAGCAAGTGAGACAAAAGAAGGGACCTATGAGTAGCAGTGAGCTGGGCAGGAATTAAGTGAACTTTCCTTGCATGGCAAAAGCACAAGTTTTCAGGTTTATCATTTTCTTCAAAAATTAAATATAAAAAAAGCTTTCCCTCATTAAGGTATACCCACCAAGAGATGATGCAAGAAGGCGGTGAACAATAACATCAGCAAAGCGTCTTATGGGAGAAGTGAAGTGAGTGTATAGCGGGACGTTAAGGGCATAGTGATGGAAAAGGCTCTCATCTCCAAGTGCTCCAGTACAGAAATATACTGCCATCTGCATAACAGGAAAAGAAGAGGAACTCATATTAGGCTGTATTCGCTTCAAAACATTTCTACAGAGCTATGTACATTCCCATTGATGTGTTACAGTAATACAAACTGCAGCCCAGTGCATTGTGATGGCATTTTGAATGGCTACTGTAATGTAAAAAACCTGAACTGCAGAACACCACAACGAGCATGCCATGCATGTTGGGTTAAAAAAAGGGGGCTATGTTATATTTTGGTGCATTAAGGTGCACTGCCAGCCCAAAGGACTGTCTTAATGCATAGTAATGTATTAACGCAACACAGTGTGAGTGGGCCCTTAATATCCTGACACCAGAACAAGAAATTAGGACAAAAGGGGGCACAGAGAGCAAGATTACATGGGTCTAAACCTTTCTACATGCAAGATTTACGGTCTCCCTGAGCCAGTCACTAAAGTAGGAAGGGGGCAATACTGCAACAAAAAACTGACAGAGGTTTAAACCCTAGCTACCTGTTCAAAATGTCAGCATTTTGAAGCATTTTCTCTGAGTTTGTAAAGGGACACAAGGAAACTTAACTCCTGAGACAACTGGATTATATTGCTGTCCCTTAATGAACCCCCCAAAAAAATAGATTTTATTGCAAGTACACAAAAAAAATGGATTTCTGACCTACCCTAAAATTCTGTTCTTTAAATACATTAAGCAACACACTTCAACCACTCTGACTTCTGATCACACCTACTACTGCTTTTACACAAAAACGAAACATGATGACAGGAGTAAGAGGGTTATACTGCCTGGTCAACTTTTTTTTTTGCCAGTGTCCGATTCTTCTGTAGATGGCAGCATAACCCTATGTACCTGCATTACGCATACTGTATCTATTAAATTTACTCCAACAAAAAGGATTCATGGTGAGTCAAAAATTATATTATATTTATTGTACATTAAGGGACATGGGACAGATAATTCAGGTATATAGGGACAGCTAAAAGTAGTCCAAATGAGATGGGCAACATAGCAAACAAGCCCACATAAAAACAGGATTTTTGCATCACACTTACCTGTAAAATCCTTTTCTTTGAGTACATCATGGGACACAGAGTCAGGCTAATATTCATTACCTGCTGGGTTATACTCCATCTCCAGATGAATGGACACTGGTTGACCAAAGGTCTTTAGACAGGAAGTGATCCCCTATATAACCCCTCCCACACAGGAAGCACTTCAGTTTTGTAGCAAGCACTGAATCCTCAAAAAAGAGAGGAGGGATCTCTGTGTCCCATGATGTACTCAAAGAAAAGGATTTTACAGGTAAGTATGAGGAAAAAATCCTATTTTCTTTTTCATACATCATGGGACACAGAGTCAGGCTAATATTCATTCCCAGAGCAATAGCCTTGAGGGGAGAGAGACACCCTGCCAAACAATAGCCATCAGAACTTATACAGCAGCCCACAGTACACTGGGGCCGAAAGCCGAATCCTCGGCTGCTCGAACATCCACTTGATAAAATTTTGTGAACGTATGCACTGAAGACCAGGTAGCAGCCTTACAAATCTGAGCCACACATACCCGATGGCGAAAAGCCCAGGAGGTTCCTACACCCCTGGTAGAATGAGCTCTCACCTTAAAGGGAGGAGCTTTATGTTTCAGACCGTAGGCCTGAATGATCAATTGACGGACCCAATTGGCAATGGAAGCCTTGGAAACTGCCTGCCCCTTCTTGGGTCCTTTTGGTAAAACAAAAAAGGAGTCTGATCCTCAGATTTCCGAAGATCCAGACAAACAAACCTTGACTGCCTGGACAACATCCAATGAATGCAGTCGTCTCTCTTTCGCCGAGCGAGGTTGAGAGAAAAAAGAAGGCAAAATAATGTTTTGATTTAAATGAAAGGCCGACACCACCTTTGGCAAAAAGGATGGAACAGGTTGTAACACAACCCTGTCGTGGTGAAGGATCAAGTATGGTTCCCTGCACGAAAGGACCGCCAACTCCGACACCCTTCTAGCTGAGGTGATGGCCATCAGGAAGGCTAGCTTGCGTGACAGCAAGTGTAATGGAATTTCCTTGATAGGTTCAAATGGTTGTTTCTGTAACACAGACAGCACCAAGTCCCAAGGACACATAGGTGACCTAATGGGGGGAAGCAAGCGAGTTTCTCCCTGCATAAAGGTTCGGATCAGTGAATGGGAGGCTAAAGGCCTTTGGTAGAATACTGATAGGGCCCAGACTTGATCTCTGATTGTACTCAAAGCCAATTTGATTTCCACAGCGGACTGTAGAAGAGAGAATTCTCCCAATCACGTATTTCAGAGCATGCCATTTTCTGGCTTCACACCAAGCATATATATATATATATATATATATATATATATATATATATATATATATATATATATATATATATATATATCTTATGATAAATTTTCCTATTAACAGCTTTTCTAGCATTCACTAGGGTAGACACTACTGGTCCCCAGATGCCACGGTCCTTTAACACCCTGGCTTAAATAGCCATGCCGTCAAATTTAGAGACTATAAATTGGGGTGGAATATAGGACCTTGAGATAGTAGATCGGGGCGACGTGGAAGCGCCCATGGCCCGTCTATTGTCAGTCTCACAATCTCCGGGAACCATGGCCTTCTGGGCCAGGCTGGTGCCCCACAATGATTGGAACCCCCTCTTTTCAAATCCTGCACAACAAATGTGGAAGGAGAAGGATCGGAGGGAAAGCATAAACCAGGGAGTACTGTCCCCATGGAACTATCAGAGCATCTGCTCCGATTGCCAGAGGATCCCTTGTTCGGGACACAAATTGCTGAAACTTGTTGTTGAACCTGGATGCCCATAGATCAACCTCTGGCCATCCCCAATGCTGGCAAAATTCCTGGAATGCCCCTGGGCGTAGGGACCATTCCCCCAGGCAGATCTGCTGGCGGCTGAGATAATCTGCCTTCCAGTTCTGCACTGCCGATATAAAATCAGCACATGCCCCTCTGCCCAGGCTAGTATGTGGTTCACCTCCTTCAGAGCTGAACAACTCCTGATATCGCCTTGGTGGTTTATATAGGCGACTGCAGTGGCATTGTTGGACTGAACCCTGATAGGGCAGTCCTGAAGCTCCACCGTCCAGGACCGTAGGGCCAGACTTACTGCCCATAATTCGAGGACTTTGATGGGCAGGATCTGTTCTGTCCCTGACCATTTCCCCTGAGCTGCGAGCCCTTCTAGGGTCGCTCCCCAGCCTGAGAGACTGAAATCTGTAGTCAGTACTCTCCAAGTTACTGGGAGAAAGGATTTTCCCTTTCATAGGTTCTGATCCTGCAACCACCAGTTTAGGCTTATTCATGCCCGAGGAGATAAGCACATTGGATAATCCAAGGCTTTTCCTCTTCTGATCCAGGCCAACAAGATGTCTTGTTCTAAAGGCCTGGAATAGAACTGGGCATAGGGCACTGCCTCGAAGGAGGATACCATCCTTCCTAGAAGACTCATACAGAGCAGAATGGAGGGTTGTCTGGTGCCCCTTATCTGACGCACCTGAACCTTCAGGGCACAGATCCTTACAAGTGGAAATAATACTCTTGCTTGAACCATATCTAGGATCAGACCTAAATACTTTAGACTTTGAGCTGGTTTCAAGGTTGACTTTTAGCATTTATGATAGAGCCTAAGCATTTCAAATACTGCACTGTGCATATTTTGCTCTGTTCTAGACCCTGTAATGAGTGATCTCTGAGCAGGAGGTCGTCCAGATACCCGAGCACTAGGATCCCTTGGGCCCTTAAAAGACCCAGTACTGGTATTAGGACTTTTGTGAACACTCGGGGAGCTGTAGCCAGCCCAAAGGGTAGAGCCACAAACTGAAAATGACATTCTCTACTGCAAAATGTAGGAACCTCTGATGAGGCTGAAAGATAGGTATGTGTAAATACACATCTTTTATATCGATAGAGGCTAGAAAGTCTACCCTCTGGAGTGAGGCTACTAATGAGCAGACTCCATTCAAAAGGACTATCAGTATATACTTGTTCAGGGATCTTAGGTCCCAAATGGGCCCTGTGTCCCCGTTTGGTTTCTGAACTGTAAACAAGTTTGATTAAAACCCTGTACCCCTTTCAGATACTGGAACCTCTACAATCACTCCTAGATGCACTAGATTATGTAGTACCTGAAGCAATAAGTTTTTTTTTGGAGGATCCAAGGGAATGCTGAATCTTAAAAACCTCTGAGTGGGAACCCCCTGCAACTCCAGCTTGTAACCGCGAGATATAATTGAGGTGACCCACTCGTCCTGAATTATTGTTCTCCAAATGTCTGCAAAGTGCAGCAGCCTCCCCCCCACTCGATGGAGTGGGGGCGTCCCCTCAAAAGGAGGGCTTGGTGCTGGGTTCAGAAGTATTTTGGACAAAGTCTTCTTCTGGCCCTGGCCCTGCAGCTTGCCCTCGGCCCTAGCGCCCTGTTGGTGGTGGAACCACCTTGACGTTGAGACATTGGCGGGAGCAGTCCCTGAGATTTTAAACGAGGTGACGACGTCTGGTTCTTTTCTTCACAGGAAGTAGAGAACTCTTTCCCTCCAGAAATCTTTTGGATATATTTATCCAAATGATCACCAAATAAATGTTCCCCATGAAAAGGGAAACCAGCCAATAACTTTTTACAAGGAAGCTTGGCTGACCAGTTCTTAAGCCACAAGAGTCTGTGCAGATGTACAAGAAACCTGCTGTATTGAATCCTTACTTTCAGGCAGATCATCCTCCTGGTTAGGCATAACAGGCCATTTGATCTTCTTTACGGACTGGCAGATACCAATTGCTGCAACAGCTGGCTGAATAGCTGACCTGGTCAAAGAAAAGGAAGCCTTTAATAATGACTCCAATTTCTTGTCAACAGGGTCTTTCAAGCCTTGTGCATTATCTACCGGACAAGTCAAGTTCTTGTTTAAGGAAGAGACTGCTGCATCTACTGCTGGCATGCTCCATTTGTTAACAAACTTTTCATCCATGGGATATAAAAGGGAAAACCTTAGGAGGAACAAAAATCCTGTCAGGATGTTCCCGATCAGCATACATCGCCTGTTCCAACAGGGGGTGTAGGGGGAAAGCCTGTGCGGCCTGAAGAGGCCCCAGTCATCTCTGCAAGAGGCAACTTAAAGGCAGAACGAACCATTTCTGTCTGAGTCAGGATCAAAAGCCTCTGCGATTGACATCAACTGGATATCTTCTTGTCCAGATTGCTTGGGAAGCAGACTCATCTGCCAGGCCCTCCACAGAGTCCTGAGCTTTAAGCTCTTCCCCATCCTCAACCCATTCCTGCTCCAGACTATAAGGCTACGGGAGGGGGATCTATCACTCTTCCTGCTATCCTGAGGGATGGAGGCAATCATGCCAGCAATCCTGTGCTCTAACCCAGCTAGGGCTGAGGACAGTTCATCCTTAGTGATAAAGGGTGAAGTGGCAGCATTGACTGTAGGCACAATACCAGATAGGCGCAGCAGCTCAGATTGCCTGGAAGCCTCTGGTCTTTCAGGGGATACAACACTAGGGATACGACTAGGTTCATCAGGAACTACTGACGACATAGTGTGCCCTTCCCTGTAGTGTTATGCCCCGTACACACGGTCGGACTTTGTTCGGACATTCCAACAACAAAATCCATGGATTTTTTCCTACGGATGTTGGCTCAAACTTGTCTTGTATACACACGGTCGAACACAAAGTTGTCGGAAAATCCGATCGTTCTGAACGCGGTGACGTAAAACACGTACGTCGGGACTATAAACGGGGCAGTGGCCAATAGCTTTCATCTCTATTTATTCTGAGCATGCGTGGCACTTTGTGCGTCGGATTTGTGTACACACGATCGGAATTTCCGACAAAGGATTTTGTTGTCGGAAAATTTTATATCCTGCTCTCAAACTTTGTGTGTCGGAAAATCCGCCTGAAAATGTGTGATGGAGCCCACACACGGTCGGAATTTCCGACAACAAGGTCCTATCACACATTTTCGGTCGGAAAATCTGACCGTGTGTACGGGGCATTAGTCCCGCTTCTCTTTTTTGAAAACATTTAATATCCACAAAGAGAGAGTACTTGGGTGTAGTATTAAAACACCTCAAAAGGAAGACCCATTTAATAGGGCTCGCCAAGCCCCTATGTAACAATCCTGCTAAGCACCTTTAGCCTGCCAAACAACACTTGGTGACTCATGTGACCCGGGTATGGAAAAATAAGATTTTTATAACCGCTTACCTGTAAAATCCTTTTCTTGGAGTACATCACGGGACACAGAGCCACAGTAATTACTGTATGGCTTATATGGCACCTTCAGGTGATGGACACTGGCACACCCTAGACAGGAAGTTCAACTCCCCATATAACCCCTCCCCTTACATGTGTAACCAGAAAGAGGGGAGGGACCTCTGTGTACCGTGATGTACTCCAAGAAAAGGATTTTACAGGTAAGCTGTTCTAAAAATCCTATTTTCTTTATCGTACATTATGGGACACAGAGCCACAGTAATTACTGCATGGGATGTCCCAGAGCAATACTATCTGGGGGGAGGGAGACAAACAAAAGTAGGGTGCAATCAGCCCTGAGGACCTATACTGCTGCCTGTAGCACACTGCGCCCAAAGGCAATATCCTCATGTTTTCTTACTTCCACCTGATAGAATCTGGTGAATGTATGGACTGAAGACCAAGTTGTGGCCTTGCAGATTTGAGCCATGGAGGCTTGGTGATGCACTGCCCATGAAGCACTAACAGCCCTGGTGGAGTGCGCTTTGAAAATTTAGTGCTTGAACCTTCTTGTTCCAGACAGACAGGATACTGTTTTGCAGCAGTCTCGAATGAAACTGAGCATAGGGAACCGCTTCGAAAGAAGCCACCATCTTCGCCAACAACCTCATACAAAGGCGAATAGAAGGACCCTTATTCGCCCTGACCACCTGAACCAGCTCCTTTATGGCGCTGATCTTTGCCTGGGGTAAAAACACCCTCTTCTGGGCTGTATCTATAACCAGACCCAAGTACTCTAATCTTTTTACTGGCTTTAAAGAAGATTTCCCTAGGTTGAGGACCCAAACTAGGTATTCCAGGTAGTTGACTGACAGGTCGTCTAGGTATGCTATAATTGTTATACTTTGAGTCCTTAATCTGGTCAGAGGAAGGGCCAGAAGTTTTGTAAACACCCGAGGTGCAGTAACTAGACCAAAAGGCAAGGCTACAAACTAAGTGTTTTTCTACTTCGAAACGCAGATATTTTTGACGAGCGGGGAAAATAGGCACATGCAGGTATGCATCCTTGATGTCAATTGAAGCCAGAAGCTCTCCTCCTTGTAGGATAGAGACTACTGATCGGATTGATTCCATGCGAAAAAAGTGGATCTTCAGAAACCGGTTTAGACCTTTAGATCTAGAATGGGTCTGACATCTCCATTTGGTTTTGGCACCGTAAAAAGGTTTGAATAAAACCCCAACCCCTGCTCTTCCATGGGGACCACCATGATCACTTTTTGCGACAAAAGTCAGTCTAACGCTTGAAAGTGAGACTTTTTTCTCTGAATCTTTGGGAACATTTGACTTGAGGAAACTAGGAGACGGGAATTCTCTGAACTCTAGTTTGTAACCTAGAGCTATTGTGGAGACCACCCATCTGTCTCGACATTCCTCCTGCCAGACCCTTGAGAACTGCAGAAGTCTTCCCCCCACCCGAACGAGCGGGGGCGCCTCTTCATAAATAAGCTTTAGCATTCTGTCTTGCAGGTTTCCTCCCCCAGGACTGGTTTTGTCCCTGAAGTTTACCCAAGCAATTTCTCAGTTTGTGAAGCTGAAGGTGGTCCTTCCCCACTTGATCCCTCGGAAGAGGAGTCATCAGTCTCTTCAAGGTCCACTGAGGGGGATTCATCTTGCCTCTCCCAGTTCCTCTGTTTGAGGATCCTGGGTGGTAAAAGGGGACCCAATGAGTTTTTTTCCACTCCCCCTTTCTCCGTATCCCCCCCCCCCCCCACTCTTTAAAAAAAAAAAAAAAAAAAAAAGAAAGATTGTTTTCCCGCGTGAGCGGGCCTCTGATCCGACCGGATCGCATGTGGAGGGGGACTGGGGTGGAGGTGACACAGAACCACCGTTATGGCACTGGCAGCAGCGCGGCATACAGCCGACTGGCCCATGCTCCTTCTGCCTCCTGGAGAGAAGCTGTCCAGGTGGGGGACGTTTAAAAAAAAAACAAAAAAAAAAAAAACCCCTTCCCACGTCTTAACTCGGCTTGGGCTAGAGGAAGCGTGCAGCTTGTATTGACACAGAACAAAAATGACAAGCATGGAACAGGTACGTGCTCTTGGATAGCCCCCGGTGGCGACTTTAGGCATGACAACATTTACTTTAAAAGAGAAAACCCACAAGAATTAGAAAAATTGCTTAGGAATCTCCACTTGCCTTACCCAGCTGCAGGGTTCTGTGGTAAACCAGACAGACACAATCTTCATCACTCACGGTGGGCACCATTTAAAAAACCTTCAGGGACTGGGGCCCCTTTTTATCAGGGGTTCCTGGACCTGTAAAGCACCCCGCCAGGAAACATGGCTGGAAAAAACCAAAGCACTGGATCCCAGGGTCCAGCTCTCTAAAAAGAGAAGCGTTACAGGCAAAACGTCGTTTTTTCCGCCACGAGGCCTGGGTACCATTCAATTCAGCATGAAAAGACACTTTGAATGGATCTGGTTGCATGGCTTGCCCCAGCAAAGATTTCTCCAGCGGAGCTCAGCACAGCAAGTCTTTACTCGTGACCAACACCTAAGACACTGGTGAAAAAACTAATTTACTCCCGGTAAGGGGAGGAGTTATATGGGGAGTTAAACTTTCTGTCTAGGGTGTGCCAGTATCCATCTAAAGGTGCCATATAACCCATACAGTAATTACTGTGGCTCTGTGTCCCATGATGTACGATAAAGAAAATTAACTGCTGCAAGTGTCTGTTCAGAGCCTGCTCTGTGTCCCACAGCTGCCTTCTGGAAGCACTGCATGCTTGGCCTACACAGCTTAAATAAGCTGGGTGTGTGAGCAAGCACATGCGTGGTCCCGGCGAAGGGGCGTGACTGTATTCGCGTATGACGTGAATCCTTGTGCGCCCAGATAAAAGGCTACTGCACATGCCAAGTCGCGTGCTCCATGGCCACCAAACTGCTAAGTCCAGCGGAGCTTTTGGGAATTCCTCGTGCGCCATAGTGAACCAAGGTGAAATGGCATACCGTTGTGCGCCATCATACAAGAAAAAACTGCCAGACACAAGCAAAAAAGGTACACTTTGCAAACACCCACAGCTAGCCCAAAACTCCCCCATATGGTCACCACACACAGGTGTCCAGCCTCTAGCTAGCTTGACTGATTGTTACAATCACTGGGACACCCCACAATAATAAGTAAAGGGGTTTCATTTACACATCCAGGCACAGGGCACCTTAGAAACAAAGAGCCCAAACTTCACCCACCATGGCGGGTTCCTGTCATTTGAGGCCCTTCAAGGACTGGGAACCCTTTTCATGTTTAGGGTCCACTCCCTTAGACCTGTACAGCACCCTACAGGAATGCCTTAGCGCTGTGGTGTCCAGGATTCCACTTCATAGGGTCCAGCGCCCGGAGGCCGCATTGCAGGCAAAACCTCATAGGATCTTGAGTCTTCTTTGCGAGGCTCGGGTACCATTTATCTAAGCATATAAAGCCTGTGTCAATGGTCAATCCATTGATTCATTTAGGAAACGTTTGTGGGACTAGAGACCTGGAACTCAGAGAGCTCAAACAAACCGTGCCATCCACCTTGAAGACACTGGTAAAAAATATATAGGGGGTCACTTCCTATCTAAAAGACCTTTGGTCTACCAGTGTCCATTCACCTGGAGATGGAGTATAACCCAGCAGGTAATTAATATTAGCCTGACTCTGTCTCCCATGATGTATGAAAAAGAAAACACTGTGGCTAGATTGTGTCCCCATTAGAAGATTACCCCTCTATTAAAGTTTCACCTGGGCCAGAGACTGGTCAGCTAGTCTTTAATTGTGAGATTTCAGGTACTTCCCTGATGGTTAAAGTATGCCATTGGTGAGACCACTCACTTCAAGGTCTAGTAAGTTGATCGGGGGATGAGCCTCCCCTGGCGACCAAGTCCCCTGCATCATCTCCAGTATGCCTCCCAAGCTGGCATCCATTGTGAAATTCTCCTAGACCACCAAGGAGGATTTCCCTGACCTCAGAGATAGAGACATATGCCAAGAGGACAGGGATAACCTGGCCCGGGGTGAAAGACACATGTGACTGTCCAAAGAACATACCTTTTGTCCCCAGCAGCTAGAACGTTGAAGTGCAACAGTCTGGAGTGGAATGGGGCATACAGAACTGCCTCAAAAGAAGCAGCTTTCAGGCATGGAAAGCTCAAGCAATGGCAAAGACATAGACAGCTCCTGGACTGCAGAGTCTGAACATGGAAGCAGAAAGTCAGGCGTTTGTCTTGCAAAAGAAAAACCTGAGACTGTCAATACAGTATCTAAAGCAAAACTAGATACGCCAAGCAATGAGCAGGCTCCAGCACTTGACCCCTAGAAGTTCAGGGTCCCATTGTACCTCTGCAGAGTTTGAACAGTTTGTTGGACATTGACTGATGGAGTGTGTTCTGACTGCTCCCACAGTAAAAGGGCGCCCAAGTAGTATACCACTATTGAGATGCCTTGTGACCAAAGCAGAGCAGCTGCAGCCATAACCCCAGTATAACCACTTCAACACAAGGATGTATGGGTATGTCCATTTGAGGCAAGTGAATAGGGAAAGCTCTATGAGCAAAGCAAGACGCCAGTAGGGTTCAGGTCTTGTATCAGTGCCAAACATGCACATTCCCATGTTAAACTGTTCTGTTACCACACATGTGAGCAAGCTGCAGCTATCCAGATCATGCGTAATTATAAGGCTAACCATGTTCAGAGACTGAAAATTCCTCAGCAGAAGGAAGACACCAGTGCCTGCACAGTGAACTGAAGTGCTGAACAGAGAAGAGTGGGGGATTTCAGATCCCTGGACCACTGGCCCGGCTGCATGGGCACTGACAGCTCAGCATCCCTGGAAGCAAGTACAGTGGGCACCGGTGGGGTAAGGAGGTTTTACGGTGTTAGTTCACCTTTTCTTTTTTTTTCTGAAAAGGAGAACACCAATAAAAAGGGACTTCTGAAAAAAAAGGCTTTCATTTCATACAGCCATATAGGGAGACTTTGGCCATTGACCTCTATGCTTAGAAAATGAAAAAAACATCTAGTTTTAGGTGAAAGGGCATAAAGTGTACTCCACGTTACCTGCATAGGCTTGGAGCACATATTGGTCAGAACTTCCTTGCGTGCAGCAGAATACTCATCAGTCCCAAATTGTTCATTCAAGCTTTTCTGCCAAGAGAAAATAGAAATGGGCCCAACAGTCTGATTTAACTTACATCTTTAAATGCATATTGTAGCATAATAATTTGGGACAAATATTTTAGTTCTGTCAGTTTTTGTGGGTGGAAAGCACAGGGCACTTGTCCAGTCCCGCTGCCGACAGAGTGTAAAGAAATTTGAGAGAGGATTTATTGAAACTGGAGCAGCTGTGTATGGCAACCAATCAGCTTCTGTAGTTCATTTTCAAAGTTTAACTGAACAAGCTGAAAGATTAAAGCTCATCACCATCACCCCAAACACACTGACCCCTACCGTCAGGTAGTGGTTTATGTAGCAAAACAATAGAGTGGTAACCACAGGAAACAGGCGTCTCTTTATCTTAGGCTCTTCGCTCCAATAATGCAATAAGGATTAGTAGCCAGCGAAAGCACTCCACATTTGCAGCAAAGCATTAAGTGTACATGTGAACGAAAAGGGAAGGACTCATTGCGCAGACATTCCACATAGTAACAAATTTATTAAGTACCAAATTCAAATGGACACTCACATTTGGACAAAGGGATAAAAGCAAATTGAGGAAAGCGGCCAACGCTTCCTACCGCTAAGATGGTCACGGCTCCTCCGTTCTCTCCGACGCGTCACTCGTCATCCAGCTCCGCCCGATGTTTCGTCACTATCGTGCGTCATTAGGGGCGTGGTTGTGACGTACGACGGTCGGGAGTTTAAATAGAGAGACGAAATCAGGAAGAGCATGAATTGTATGCGCTCCAAAGAGGCGGAAGTAATTACCCTCCCGCTTCTGGAATGCAAAAGCCGGAAATAGACCCAGGGACTACACCATAAGATGCGCTCCACGATCGTAACAAGCAAAAAACGAATAAGTGATCATTAGATTTGAATAAAAATATCCTTAAATTCATAAGGAACACAAACATCTGGACTATTTATAAATAATCAGTTAAAATAAATGAAATTGTTTTCAAACAATTTAAAAACGCATTCAATAGCAAAAATAGTTATACAATGAAAACTGCAGAAAAAAGCATTAAGCCATTGAATCTTAAGACATAACAGGAAGTTCCCAATGGGATACAGCCATAAAATAAAAAAAGTGGACATTGAGCCAATGAAAGAGAAATAATCGCATCGTAGAAAACTCAAGAAGCAGCGCCATCTGGCGGTATTATACATAATCATTGTCCAGAAAAGTTAATACAGTCACAACAGGTCAAAAAAGTCTAGTTAGAACAAATCTATAATCAAATGGATCAAAAGCAACCTAGCTATTATTAATGAAGGCATTTACATCCCACTCAAAGTTCATACCAAATGGGGTGTAAGTTTGAGCTAAATAAATCCATTTGGTTTCTAGACGGGATATTTCCCTCACCATATGGCTACCCCTCCAGTGACCACAAAACTTATCAATGCCCAAAAAGATAGTACCCTCTGGATTCCGATCATGATTTAAAGCAAAATGCTTAGAAAGGCTATGTTTTGTAAAGCCTTGTTTGATGTTGGCCACATGTTCGCCAAGTCGAACATGCAGCATACGTTTAGTTCGACCAATGTATTGTTTCCCACATGTACATTTTATCACATATACCACATACTTTGTCGAACATATGATAAAGGGTTTGACCGTAAAAGTTTCCTGGGTGGCCGTTGATTGAAAAGAATCGACCCTCCTACCCCTGATATTATTCAGTTTGCAGATAGGGCACTTCCTACATGGGTAAAAGCCACCCATATTCTGGAAAAAGGATAGTTGTTTAGGCGGATCTACAATATTGGGTGCCACCTATAATTTTAATGGTGGAACGCCCCTATATACAACCCGTGGCTGCTCTGGTAAGACAGAGGCGAGGAGTCGATCAGCTTTCAACACCTTCCAATGCTTTTGCATTATTTTAACAGCAAAATGTTGATTGGAATAGCCAGTGATAAAGTAAAATTTAAAAGAATCGTCTAGTTTCTTTGGTTTAACCGTCAGAAGCTCCTCTCTATTCCTTGCTCTGGCCAAGCAAAGAGCTTCATCCAATTCAGTGGGGCTATATCCTTTCTCAATAAATCTCTTTCTAAGAACCAAGGCCTCACTGTCAAAATCATCATGATTCGTACAATTGCACCTTAGTCTGAGAAACTGACCCTTGGGAATTGCCTTACAACGTATCAACTGGAACGACACATATATTTGCCACTGCAGATGTTTCCTCTCTGTACACTGTGATCTTCCACCAACATGGGGAGGGAGGCAGTTAATAATTTTTTACAGCAGGATCATCTCCATGTCCGTCAAAGAAAGTTCATTTTGAAACTTTTGGATTTTGCGATGGAGCGGAACTATTTTTGGTACAATGGCTCCTATTATGTTCAAAGTAGGGGAGTGGCTATGGGGGCAAAATTTGCCCCTAGTATGGCTAATTTGTTCATGGCCAAGTGGGAGGAGGATGTCATCTATGGGGAGCCTAGACCAGAGTTGTTGTTCTGGGCAAGGTACATAGACGACATCCTCCTCCTATGGGATGGTACTCTGGATGCTCTTAATAGTTTTATTTCCGGTTTAAATCAGAACGATTGAGGTATTGTTTTAACTGCAAAGTGCAATTGTACGAATCATGATGATTTTGACAGTGAGGCCTTGGTTCTTAGAAAGATTTATTGAGAAAGGATATAGCCCCACTGAATTGGATGAAGCTCTTTGCTTGGCCAGAGCAAGGAATAGAGGGGAGCTTCAAAGAAGCTAGGTAGACGATTCATTTATATTTTTTCTTTATCACTGGCTATTCCAATCAACATTTTGCTGTTAAAAAAAATAATGCAAAAGCATTGGAAGGGGTTGAAAGTTGATCGACTCCTGGCCTCTGTCTTACCAGAGCAACCATGGGTTGTATATAGGGGCGTTCCACCATTAAAATTATCGCTGGCACCCAATATTGTAGATCCGCCTAAACAACTATCCTTTTTCCAGAATATGGGTGGCTTTTACCCATGTAGGAAGTGCCCTATCTGCAAACTGAATAATATCAGGGGTAGGAGGGCCGATTCTTTTCAGTCAACGGCCACCCAGGAAACTTTTACGATCAAACCCTTTATCACATGTTCGACAAATTATGTGGTATATGTGATAAAATGTACATGTGGGAAACAATACATTGGTCGAACTAAACGTATGCTGCATGTTCGACTTAGCGAACATGTGGCCAACATCAAACGAGGCTTTACAAAATATAGCCTTTCTAAGCATTTTGCTTTAAATCATGATCAGAATCCAGAGGGTACTATCTTTCTGGGCATTGATAAGTTTTGTGGTCACTGGAGGGGTAGCCATATGGTGAGGGAAACATCCTGTCTAGAAACCAAATGGATTTATTTAGCTCAAACTTACATCCCATTTGGTATGAACATTGAGTGGGATGTAAATGCCTTCATTAATAATAGCTAGGTTGCTTTTGATCCATTTGGATATAGATTTGTTCTAACTAGGCTTTTTTGACCTGTTGTGACTGTATTAATTTTTCTGGACAATGATTATGTATAATACCGCCAGATGGCGCTGCTTCTTGGTTTTCTACGATGCGATTATTTCTCTTTCATTGTCTCAATGTTCACTTTTGTTATTTTATGGCTGTATCCCATTGGGAACTTCCTGTTATGTCTTAAGATTCAATGGCTTAATGCTTTTTTCTGCAGTTTTCATTGTATAACTATTTTTGCTTTTGAATGCGTTTTTAAATTGTTTGAAAACAATTTCATTTATATTAACTGATTATTTATAAATAGTCCAGATGTTTGTGTTCCTTATGAATTTGAGGATATTTTTATTCAAATCTAATGATCACCTATTAGTTTTTAGCTTGTTACGATCGTGGAGCGCATTTTATGGTGTAGCCCCTGGGTCTATTTCCGGCTTTTGCATTCCAGAAGCGGGAGGGTAATTACTTCCGCCTCTTTGGAGTGCATACAATTCATGCTCTTCCTGATTCTGTCTCTCTATTTAAACTCCCGGTCGTACGTCACAACCACGCCCCTGATGATGCACGATAGTGACAAAACATCGGGCGGAGCTGGATGACGAGTGACACGTCGGCGAGAACGGAGGAGCCGTGACCATCTTAGCGGTAGGAAGCGTTGGCTGCTTTCCTCAATTTGCTTTTATCCCTTTGTCCAAATGCGAGTGTCCATTTGAATTTGGTACTTAATAAATTTGTTATGTGGAATGTCTGCGCAATGAGTCCTTCCCTTTTCGTTCACATCTACACTTAATGCTTTGCTGCAAATGTGGAGTGCTTTCGCTGGCTACTAATCCTTATTGCATTATTGGAGCGAGGAGCCTAAGATAAAGAGACGCCTGTTTCCTGTAGTTACCACTCTATTGTTATGCTACATAACCCACTACCTGACGGTAAGGGTCAGTGTGTTTGGGGTGATGGTCTTCTTTTCACTTCATGCCTGTGGAGATCTGCTGTGATTTGCCTTTGATTGCTTCAGACAACTCTTATATAATATCTTCTATGGACTTTTTCCATCATTTTTTCTATAGCGCTACACTTATACCCCCTATTTATCCTTTTATTGTACCAAACAATACTGTGTCAGCTGCTTATTTCTTATTGCTTTTGATATAGCGCAACAAATTCAAGTTTTATATTTTGAAGATTAAAGCTGACTAACTGCCATGCACAGCTGCTCCACTTTTGATAAATGTCCCCCATGAGAAGTTGAAAGCTGCGCAACGAATGTCATTAACGTTTAGGCAGTTTATGCTCAAAGATGAATGCCCAGTACACAAAAATTCTGCATGTTGCGCCTGTGCTTTTCACCTACAAGAAAACCCTGGAATCTCATACACATGGACCAAACACCCAGTGTACATAAGGCCTTAAAGCAGTATTAAACCCAACACCAAAAATATATATATTTTTTGGCCTTTTCCCTCCGTTTTCACTGGTGATTTGGCCAGTAACACACCTCTTGTATCAGCGTGCCCCCACTCTAGATGAAGGAGCACAGCGCACATGGGGACAGCAGAATTGCCTGTCTGGGGGGAGGGGAGTGTTGGATTTTTACTAAAAGATTTAGAATACACAAATTGAAGCCAAACTCTAGCTCAACTGCACAAGCAGTTACATCAACCATTTTTTTTTATTTTAGGCTTTAAAGTAAGAACACTGATCATTATAACTACCCCTTGTCAGTGGTAAATGGTTTGTCTCATCCCTGTAACTGATACATCTGCAAGAGAGATTGTTCTTTTGAAAAATATTTAATAGCCAAATCACCAGATAAAAATAGAAGCGAGAAAGCCTAAAAAGAAAATGAATGCAGTCATTGAATCAAACTTTTTACACACGGGCATAAATCGTCCAAAATTGATCTTTTAACGTGTGTGTACAGTTGTCTGTTCTACAGAAGCCAGTCTCATGACCAGCTTATGTCCAACGGACATGCTGAAAAACCAGCATCTGACCTGCATCTGATCAGCACTGGCAGCCAACAACTTCCAGTGCTGATCAGTGTATTCCAAAGGCACAGTGGGGGTTATCGCTACACCAACACCTAAGAATTGGTAAGCTGCAATATAATAAATATTTGCTTTTTGTGTTTAATACCACTCTAAGTATTTAAAACTAGATGTCCTTCTTAACAGCTGGAATTACAACAGGACCAATTTAGCTTTGGTGAAAACCATACTCCAAGCAAATCGTTTACTTTAGTGTATATAGAAATATTCAAAACAGTCCCCTTGTGCTGAAGAAACTAACAATGTTACTTTTGCCCCTACAACAGTCTTAAAAACATAAAAATGTGAATAAACCTGAGCATTTAGAGGAAATCCACACAAACAGGAGAAAACATAAGCTAGCTACACATTATCTTTGGTAAGGATTATTCCCAGGTCCTTAGGGCAGCAAAGCCAAAGTACTAACCACTATGTGGTGCCATGCATATACTAATAATCAAGGCAAAACTGACAGAAAGATTGTCCGTATTTTTAACTGTCTGTCTTTCATCCAGGCAGCGCACTACACCACCCTATTCTGAAACTAGAGAAAATACCTGTTGCTCTTTCCAGAAATAGTGTGTAAATGTAACTTCCCGTGAAATGAACTACGCTCACAAACTATGCTATCGGTTACAAAAACCAACTGAGTATTACTTACATGTAAAGTGCCTGAATCAGTGAAGTCTAGCTGAAGTCCCATTTGGTCACAAAATTCAATCAAGTCATTTAGCAATTTATTCTGTGGAGGTGGGTGACGGCGAAGTAGTGCCTGCTCTGGAAAACTGCGATAGATTTTATGTGCAACCGCCATATTTGCAAGAAGCATAAACTCTTCAACCAGCCTGCAAAGAAGTCAAGTTTACAATTAAACCATTATGTACTTAACAGCTGTAACAATTATTTGCAAAATGTTCAAGTGACCTTTGGCTTTTAATCACCATCATTCAAAAACATTGCCGGTAAATTCTCATAAGTAAGGTATTGCTTTGAACTGAAGACAATTTAACACACATAAAAACACATGTTCACTGAATGTAATCACAGTTGATAGATGAAGGTGTCATCAAACTACCACATGAAGGGTATTGGCTATGTTGCACTGGATATTCCATCTTGTGCTTTTGAAACAAACCTATATCAAATAAAAAAAAAACATATATGTTGTTTATGCTTCAAAGTGGGTCGATTATATGCGGTTCTGCACCTTTATAAAATGTATCTTTGCCACTGATGAAGCCAACTGATGTGGTGCTGTGAATTGGGTTGTGGGTCACAATTTTATAGAAATCACAATTTGCTCACATAGGGAGGATGAATAATTTATATAGAGGTGAAAAATATTAGTAATTACAGTGCCTTGCAAAAGTATTCACCCCCCCCATGGCTTTTTACCTCTTGTTACATTACAGCCTTTAGTTCAATGTTTTTTAATCTGAATTATATGTGATGGATCAGAACACAATAGTCAAAGTTGGTGAAGTAAAATTAGAAAAATATACACATAAAACAATTTTTCAGAAATAAAAATAGGATTTTTATTACAGCTTACCTGTAAAAATCCTTTTCTTGGAGTACATCATGGGACACAGAGCCTTAAGTAATTACTTAATGGGTTATGGGCCACCTTCAGGTGTTGACACTGGTATAACCAATCAAGGAAGTTCACTCCCTATATAACCCCTCCTCCTTCCAGGAGCACATCAGTTTTTGTAGCAAAGCAATATACTTAAATCCCAAAAGAGGGGAGGGACCCCTGTGTTCCATGATGTATTCCAAGAAAAGGATTTTACAGGTAAGCTGTAATAAAAATCCTATTTTCTTTATTGTACATCATAGGACACAGAGCCTTAAGTAATTAATGAATGGGACGTCCCATAGCAATGCTACTTGAGGGGAGGGAGAGACAACCCGCAGGGTACCCCTAGACTTGAGGACTTATACTGCTGCCTGCAGCATACTGCTCCCAAAGGCGATATCCTCATACCTCCTTACATCCACCTGATAACATTTTTGTGAATGTATGCACTGAAGACCAAGTTGCGGCCTTACAGATCTGAGCCATGGAGGCCTGGTGACGCACTGCCCAAGAAGCACTAACAGCTCTGGTAGAGTGCTCCTTAACTTGAAATGGGGGAATCTTACCCCTTAATTATAAGTTTGAAATATAACTCGCCGAATCCACTTAGCAACAGCGGATTTCGACGCTGCCTGTCCTTTCTTAGGATCCTCTGGCAGAATAAATAAGACATCAGTCTTACGAATCTGAGCAGTTGTCTAACTAGATTTTCACTGCTCTCGCCACATCAAGACAATGTAGTGACTTATCTTCCCTGGAATATGGTTTTGAAAAAAAACGATGGCAGGACAATATCTTGTTCAGGTGAAAAGCTGAAACCACTTTTGGCAAAAAGCCTGGACGAGGGCGTAACACCACTCTGTCCTCATGAATAATCAAATATGGCTCTTTACAAGAAAGAGCAGCCAATTCTGAAACCCTCCTTGCTGAGGATATAGCAACCAAAAATACCAGCTTCCTTGTCAGAGGGACTAAGGAAGGGAATATAAGTGGGGGAAGATGGTAGTTGCGCTGTGATGAAGGGGGGGGGAGGGAAGCTACAAAGATGACTAAAGTGGCAAAGTCAACTAAAAAAGCAGAAACGGGCCAATGCATGAATAGATCCTACATGCTAAAAGAACATGGTGGGGATGCAGTGCAGTGCAACATAGCTGATCAACATGACATGTTGCGGGCAGACAAAGCCTAATATATAAAAGGTAATCGTGAAACAGTGACTGCTTGAATATAGCAAAACAAAAATGCATATACCAACACAAATAGGGTGAATAATGACACAATGCAAAAAAAAAAAAAAAAAAATATATATATATATATATATATATATATATATATATATATATATATATATATATAATGCAAGAAAAATATATGTGGGCTAGTGCCCCATTAGCAAAAACGTGCCAGATCCTGGTGAACTACAAGTGACAAATCCCTAGGACAAACATGAATATTAGTTCTATCATCCAGTCCAAAAAGCAAAAACACGTGATGAGAAACACAAAACAAGTCCAATCGTGAAGGGAGTGGGGGATCTTCAGTGAGGACACCTCCGTGTTTGCAAGCCGCTTACCTTACAGCTGTAAGGTGTACAGCCTGTGTTGCAAATGACCCGCAGGTGTAGACGTTCCGTGTATACAGGCAGTGACAATGATGAACATGCCAAGCGAAATATAAAAAATAAAAAGTATACAGCATGTAAAATAACTCTGCAACGACCACAGTGGAGGGGGGCAAGACACACACAGGGGGAGGTTGCACTCACTTTCATGAAGTGAGTGTGGGCATCAATCCACGAGCGCCGAGCTCGTATGCCTCCAGGAGTGTCACCAATCTGGAATCTGTCCCCGTGCCTGGAAACTGGAATATGTCCCTGTGCCTCTCTCCTCAGTGTTCGTCAGGTAGAGTAGTGATGTACAGTGTGAGGGGGAGAGAGACGCACATAGCGTGATCCCATATAAAAGGTATATTTATTTAATAAAACAAGTCCAATCAACTTACATTTAAAACAATGCTGCAGTGTGTAGTAACTACGAGCGCCGAGCTCGTCTCCTGTTTGTCTGGACTGAAGGATTCACCTTTTAGCAGATTCTTTAGTAACCACCAATTGAGGCTTTGGGACAGCTGCATTGGCAAATCCAAAGCTTGGATCGTTTTGTTCCAAGCAAATAGAATACTGTTTTGCAATGTCTCGAATGGAACTGGGCATAGGAAACTGCTTCGAATGAAGCCACCATCCTTTCTAACAACCTCATGCAAAGGCGAATGGAGGGATCTCCTTTTGACCTGACCATCTGCAACAACTCTCTTATGGAACTGTCTTTTGCTTGGGCAAGAACACCCTTTTTCTGGGCTTTATCTATGATCAGACCCAAATACTCCAGCTTTTTTAGCGGTTTTAAGGGAGACTTCACTAGGTCTGGAAAGCAACCCAGACTTTTCCAGGTAACTGGTTGTAATGCGTACACCTTACTCCAAACACTGATTGGTCTATTAGCAATAGATCATCTAGGTATGCCAATACTGTTTAAGCCATGTGCCCATGACCAGGCTAGAGGTGGGGCTAGCACTTTTGTGAACACTCGGGGTGCTGTAGCTGGCCCGAAGGGCAAGGCTATAAACTGAAATGCTGCTGTTCTACTTCGAACCGCAGAAACCCTTGGTGAGCGGGAAATATATGGACATGCAGATATGCATCCCTGATGCCGATAGACGCCAGAAGTTTTCCTCCTTGTAGGATAGAAACTACTGACCTGATTGACTCCACAAAGAGGAGCGGATCTTCAGGAACTGATTTAGATTTTTTTAGATCTAGAATGGATCTGTTTAATTTCTGCGTGGATCTGTACATGTACAGGAAACGCATGAAAAAGGCAGTAAGGGTTTTAAAGAAACCTAAGAAAAAAAAACTATCAGCTGATTCTACTAGAGGTAGCTTGAAAGAGGCACGAACCATCTCTGTTAGATTTCTACCAGCAATCTCTCAGATTGCAAGGCTGAAAACAGGTTCAACTCCAGTTGTCTCCTCCGCAGAGTAATCGATTTGCCTTTCTTCCCGGTCACCTGAGGGTAACCCCACATCCTCTACCCACTGTTCCCTTGATAAGAGATCTAAGGTGGGGGAGGGGGATCTAACACGCTTCCTATCCTTGGATAGCGGATGCGGTTAAAGTCACTAATTTTCCTTCTAGGCTCTGCAGGGCGGAGGAAAAACGCATTTTCAATAATGTATACAGGGGGCTGAATGTTTTTCTCCTCTAGAGTCCGACGGTGGAGGTAGCTGCCCGTGGCGCAGGGGAAGGAGCCCGTTTTAAATAAAAAGGATGTTTATACCTTCTTTTGGGCAAGAGTACCTTTCCTGCTAGAAATCATTTGGATGTATTTGACCAAATTCTCCCCAAATAGTCGCTCCCCATGAAAGGGGAAACTAGTCAGAAGTCTTTTTTGCAAGATGCTTCGGCTGACCAACCCTTTCACCACAGGGTCCTACGCATGTGTTTTAGCACAAGCGCAAGGCGGGACGCCTGGTGGATAGAGTCTTTTATGGAGTCTATGGCAAAACATAGCGCCCTTAGTAGTTCGGCTACTCATGGGCCTGTTGTGCAGGGACCTCCCTAAGGGCCTTTTGAACTGGTCCTTTAGGGACTGACAGATGCCTATTACGGTGACTGCAGGCTGAGAACGGCACCTGCCAGGAAAAAA
Organism: Aquarana catesbeiana; assembly: GCF_042186555.1. Lineage (NCBI taxonomy): Eukaryota > Metazoa > Chordata > Amphibia > Anura > Ranidae > Aquarana > Aquarana catesbeiana. The sequence continues at coordinate 267,457,780 of NC_133327.1, forward strand.
AGGATTTTAACAAAAAAAACAGCTTCTTATCTTTAAGCATTTGTGCATTGTCTACTGGACAAGTTAAGTTTTTATTGATGCTGGAAATCGCAGCTATTCAGATAATCACATTCAGCATAAATAAGCCTTTTTTAGTAATGCATGAAAAGGCTGTAAAGGTTTTAAAGAACCCAAGGGACCGAACTTTCAGCTGATTCTGTTAGGGGTAGCATGAAAGTGGAATGAATCATCTCCTTAAGAGTTTGTACCATCAGTCTCTCAGATTGCGAGGTTGCATAAGGTTCATCAATTGTTGTTTCCTTCGCAGAGGAAAAATCAGCTTATTTTTCTACGTTATCGCCTGAGGGTACCTCATCCTGTGCCCACTGTTCCCTTGGTAAAGGGTTTGAGGTGGGGAAGGGGGATCTAGAAAGCTTCCTATCCCCTTGGATGGAGGATGCGATTAAAGCTGCTAATCTTCCTTCTAAGCCCTGCAGGGCAGAGGAAAATGCATCTTCAGTCACGTATACAGGGGCTGGCTGAAGTGTGAACAGCAGTTGCATCACCAATTGGTCCCACAACTCACCCTGGTTTGCCATGTCTGGTATCTCCGGAGAGGATGGCAGTGTGGAGGCATGACTGGAGTTCCCAGCGCCTGGAACTTTTGGTGCCTTAGTAGTAACCTTGGAAGCCATAGTGCTAAGCACAAAAGCAGAGGTACTCTAATGGAATTTACTATTTGCATAGTAGAAAAAAAAAACAAATGGCAGCATAAAGATTAATCTGATGCTAAACTACAATGTCTTTTACTGTATCAGAAATGCCTGTGTACACCCCTCATGTGTTCCAGCGCTCTGGTGTCCTGTGGCGGACTCCTTATTCAGCTGCTCTGGTAAACACCTTTAGTGATAAGAGCGTCAGCCTTATAGGACCTCTCAGGTGTAAGCCTGATTTCCTGTGCTTCTACGAGGACGCTGAGTCTCCATGCAGCGATGACTGCTTTAGCCACACTCCTTCCATCAACCCGCCCTCCTCTTTTTTCCAAAAGAAAACCTCAGCTCGCATGTGCACAGACCTGAAGGAGGAGAGGAGACTACAGCCTCCATGCGGTGTTTCTGTCCTCAGATGTTTAATGGAGCCGCCCAGCATCTCTCAAGGGGGGGGGGGGGGCAGGCGATTCTTTACCAGTTTGAGGCTTACTATGTCACACTGCTCAAAGATTTACAAGCTGTAATGTAGCTTTGAATGTACATGTACCCCCAGGCCCTCGGTTTCCCCACTTGGGGGGAGAGAAGATAAGAACCCCCTCCTGCTGTTTAGGACACACCACGTTGTTGTAGCTGGACACGGAGCTGGTGAAAGGGTATGTGTATTCTTACTCCCTCTAGAGGAGACTTTAAGGCATTACAATATTAGTATGAAAGAAAAGTCATAGGTGGGCTTTGCAGTTCCTAAGCTTTTCTCTTACCTTTTCCTCGCTGCAGGATACTGCTGTAAACAGACAGATCCAAACTTCACCCATCATGGCAGGCAGCGTAGTTAAACCTTCAAAGACCAGGTCCCTTTTAATAGAGGTTCCACTCCTTTTGACCTGTATAGCACCCCTCAGGACAACTTTAGGTAATGTAGCAAGACCAAAAAGAGTCCTGCTTCCTAGGGTCCAGCTCTCAAAGAGAAGCGTTAAAGGCAAAACCTCGTTCTTCTATGCGAGGCCCAGGTACTATCTTGTGGCTGCAGTGGCGTGGATGGATCCGGTTGTGGAGGCTTTTTAAATCCAGCATGGATACCTCCTGGAGCTCCTCACAGCACATCTTCACTGGGGACCAACACCTTAGACACTGGCGAAAAAACTGATGTGCTCCTGGACGGAGGAGGGGTTATATAGGGAGTGAACTTCCTTAATTGGGTATACCAGTGTCAACACCAGAAGGTGGCCCATAACCCATCAAGTAATTACATAAGGCTCTGTGTCCCATGATGTATGATAAAGAAAAACTGATAATTGGCATGTGCATATGTATTTACCCCCTTTGTTATGAAGGCCATAAAAAGCTCTGGTGCAATCAATAACCTTCAGCAGTCACATAATTAGTGAAATGATGTCCACTTGCGTGCAATTTAAGTGTCATATAATCGGTCATTACACATACACACATTTTTGAAAGGCCCCAGAGGCTGCAACACCTAAGCAAGAGGCACCACTAACCAAACACTGCCATGAAGACCAAAGAACTCTCCAAACAAGTAAGGGACAATGTTGTTGAGAAGTACAAGTCAGGGTTAGGTTATAAAGAAAATCCAAATCTTTGATGATGCCTAGGAGCAAAATGGAAAGAAATATGGCACAACAGCAAACCTGCCAAGAGACGGCCGCACACCAAAACTCATGGACCGGGCAAGAAGGGCCTTAATCAGAGAGGCAGCACAGAGACCAAAAGGTAACCCTGGAGGAGCTGCAGAGTTCCACAGCAGAGACTGGAGTATCTGTACATAGGAAAACAATAAGTCGTACGCTCCATAGAGTTGGGCTTTATGGCAGAGTGGCCAGAAGAAAGCCATTACTTTCAGCAAAAACAAAATGGCACGTTTTGAGTTTGCGAAAAGGCATGTGGGAGACTCTCAAAATGGATGGAGGAAGGTGCTCTGGTCTGATGAGACTAAAATTGAACTTTTTGGCTATCAAAGAAAATGCTATGTTTGGCGCAAACCCAACACATCACATCACCCAAAGAACGCCATCCTCACAGTGAAACATGGTGGTGGCAGCATCATGCTGTGGGGATGTTTTTCAGAAGTCGGGACTGGGAAACTGGTCAGGGTTGAGGAAAAGATGGATGGTGCTAAATACAGGGATATTCTTGAGAAAAACCTGCACCACTCTGTGTGTGATTTAAGGCTAGGACAGAGGTTTACCTTCTAGCAGGACAATGACCTCAAATACACTGCTAAAGCAACACTTGAGTGGTTTAGGGGAAACATGTAAATGTGTTGGAATGGCCTAGTCAAAGCCCAGACCTCAATCCAATAGAAAATCTGTAGTCAGAATTAAAGATTGCCGTTCACAAGCGCAAACCTTCCAACTTGAAGAAGCTGGAGCAGTTTTGCAAGAAGGAATGGGCAAAAATCCCAGCGGTAAGATGTGGCAAGCTCAGAGACGTATCCAAAGCGACTTAGAGCTGTGATAGCCGCAAAAGGTGGCTCTACAAAGTATTGACTTTAGGGGGCGTGAATAGTTATGCACATTGAATTTTTCAGTTATTTTGTCCTACTTGTTGTTTGCTTCACAATAAAAAAAAAAAAAATCTTTCAAAGTTGTGGGCATCTTCTGTAAATTAAATGATGCAAATTCTCAAACAATCCATGTTAATTCCAGGTTGTGAGGCAACAAAACACAAAAATTGCCAAGGGGGGGTGAATATTTTTGAAAGGCACTGTATGACTCAGTACCTGCTGTACTGTCGCCCCCTCCCCTCTAGTGTGGTGTGCATTTGTATTCAGCCCCGATGAGTCAATACTTTGTAGAACCACCTTTTGCTGCAATTACAGCTGTCTTTTCGGGTATGTCTCTATCAGCTTTGCACAGCTAGAGAGTGACATTTTTGCCCATTCTTCTTGACAAAATAGCTCAAGCTCTGTCAGATTGGATGGAGAGAGTCCGTGAACAGTAATTTTCAAGTCTTGCCACAGATTCCCAATTGGATTTACAGTGGGGTGGGATACAGTGGGATTTACAGTGTCATTATTTGATCCCCTGCAGATTTTTCTAAGTTTGCCCACTTACAAAAAATGAAGGTTCTATACTTTTTATTGTAGGTTTATTTTAAAATGATAGAGACAGAATATCATCCAAAAATCCAGAAAAAAACCCCACAGGATACAAATGTTATAAATTGAGTTGCAGTTCAGGGAGTAAAATAAGTATTTGAATCCCATAACTTAATACTTGGTGGAGAAACCCAAGCAGAGGTAAGAAGTTTCCTGTAGTAGGTGACCAGGTTTGCACACATCTCAGGAGGTATTTCGATCTACTCTTCTTTACAGATCTTCTCTAAATCCTTAAGGTTTCTTGGCTGTCGCTTGACAACTCGAAGTTTCAGTTCCCTCCATAAATGTTCTATAGGTTTCAGTCTGGAAATTGGCTAGGCCACTCCATAACCTTAATGTGCTGCTTCTTGAACCACTCCTTTGTTGCCTTGGCGGTATGTTTTTGTCATTGTCATGCTGAAATACCCATCCATGACCCATCTTCAGTGTTATGGCTGAGGGAAGAAGGTTCTCATCCAAAATTTTACAATACATGGCCCCGTCCATTGGCCCCTCAGTGCGGCAAAGTCAGTCTATACCTTTAGCAGAGAAACAGCACCAAAACATAATGTTTCTACAACCGTGCTTGACTGTAGGGACGGTGATTCTTAGGGTCATAGTCAGCATTTTTCTTTCTCCAAACATGGCGAGTCCCCCTCCTCAAGAAGACACATCTGCAGTCATGCCAATTAACATCTAAATGATTTAGAGTAGGACTGGCAGAAAGTTCTGTGGTCAGATGAGACCAAAATTGAGCTCTTTGGCATTAACTCGACTTGCCATGTTTGGAGGAAGAAAAATGCTGACTATAACCCCAAGGACACCATCCCTACAGTCAAGCATAGAGGTGGAAACATAATGCTTTGGGCCGGGTTCTTTGCTAAAGGTACAAGCCAACTTTGCCGCCATGGACGAAGCGATGTATTGTAAAATCTTGGACGAGAACCTTCTTCCCTCAGCCAGAACACTAAAGATGGGTCTTCCAGCATGAAAATGACCAAATTTATGGAGGGAACTAAAATGGAGTTGCCAAGAGACGGCCAAGAAACCTTAAGGATTTAAAGAAGATCCTTGAAGAGTGGACCAAAATCCCTCCTGAGATGTGTTCACGGGGGTGGGCGGGGGTCAAAGAGCACACACGGGGGGGGTCACAGAGCGCACAGGGGTCAGCGGTCACAGAGCGCACGGGGGTCAGCGGTCACAGAGCGCACGGGGGTCAGCGGTCACAGAGCGCACGGGGGTCAGCGGTCACAGAGCGCACGGGGTCAGCGGTCAAAGAGCGCACGGGGGTCAGCGGTCAAAGAGCGCACGGGGGTCAGCGGTCAAAGAGCGCACGGGGGTCAGCGGTCAAAGAGCGCACGGGGGTCAGCGGTCAAAGAGCGCACGGGGGTCAGCAGTCAAAGAGCGCACGGGGGGCAGAGAGCGCACGGGGGGCAGAGAGAGCACAGGGGGCAGAGAGAGCACGGGAGCCAGAGAGAGAACAGGGGGGCAGAGAGAACAGGGGGGCAGAGAGAACAGGGGGGCAGAGTGAACAGGGGGGCAGAGTGAACAGGGGGGCAGAGTGAACAGGGGGGCAGCAGTAAGGATAGGAGGAGCAGTTGGGATGGCTACATAAAGAAGAATAATTCTCTTAATTTCCTCCTGCAGCCTCAGAACGCTCGCTTCTCCTCCTCTCCCTTCCTTTCAAAGGCTGCAGGAGGAAAGAGCAGCCCAGCTGCCTTGGGCCCCACAAGGACTTGCGGCGTGGGCCCACAGGGCAAGTGCCCGGCGTGCCCTATGGCCAGTCCGGGCTTGCTTTTGACACTTTTTTGGGGACCGGTGACACCAATACAGTGATCAGTGCTAAACAAAAATATGCACGGTCACTGTACTAATGACACTGGCTGGGGAGGGGTTTACATCAGGTGCAAACAAATAGTTAAATGTGTTCCTAGACGGTGCTTCATTAAACTGTGGAAGGTGCCTGTACTAGGAGAAGGCAGAGATCCATGTTCCTGCTTATCAGGAACACAGGGTCAATGTCTTCCCCGCTGACAGAATGGCAATCTGCCTTGTTTACATAGGCAGACTGCCGTTCTGCCTGTGTAACGAATAATCGGCGGGTGCCGGCGGACATAGTGTCCGAGGTACCCGCTGATTATTCACAGCAGGAGCAGGCTGCTGGTGGTGTGCCTGCGTGCTCCTACCCCGAAAGTGCTGGATCACGTACTAGGTACGTGATCCAGCACAGGAGAGCAGCCTGGCTGCTGTATATATACAGTATACGGTCGGCAATCAGTTAATCATACAAACCTGTATACAGTAAACACGATAAACCAAAGCCATTTACATATACATACAGATGAGACAACTCTCTGGATAGCATAAAGGCTTACTGGCTGAAGTCCAATGCAATAGGAGTCACAAAAGAAAGAAAATAGAAACTGACACACTAAAAAGGTAAATATGTCCACAAAAGGTAAATATGTCCACTAAAGGGGAACGCGACCAATGTAATTCTTGGTATGATATGGCCATAAGTTTAGTTGTATTAAAAAGCATGCTAGTGATGCTGAAGTGTCTTCTCCGACAATTCCAAACACTAGAAAAAAGTTCTACCTTTCCTTAAGTTTCCTGGAACTGTTTATATACAGTAGCTGTAGAACAGCTTTGGATTATAGTAGCAAAGTTAGTTATGCAAGAACTCCATAGACTTGCATAATTGCTACAATTTATGTACATACCAGTTGCATTTTAACAATGTAACATTTTATGTAATGACATATGCCTGCAGAGAGCGCACGTGTACTGAACATGAACCACACAGTGAAGATACTCATTAAGCACTTTCACTGACAGTATTATGTGAGAGATACATGCATTACTATGAAGAGCATGTGATGTATTTATGCATTGTCATTAAGAGTACGTGATTTATTTTTATTATTTTTTAAAGAACTACTGGTGTCTTACATCTGCTGAGGAATTTTCAGTCCATGAGCATGGTTAGACTTATTACACATGATCTGGATAGCTGCAGCTTACTCACATGTGTGCTAACAGAACGGTTTAACATGGGAAATGTATGTTAGACACTGATATAGCACCTGAACCCTGCTGGTACTTGCTTTGCTCATAGGGCTTTCCCTATCCACTTCCCTCAAATGGACGTACCCATACTTCCTTGTATTGAAGTGGTCAACTGGGGCCATTTAGGAGAGGGGGAAGGGGAATAGGGGAATGTTAGGACTTTGTGTGAAGCACACCACCAGAACTAAATGAATCAATGTGTATTATTTAATGGTGTACATGGATGCATGTGGGACAATACATATATAACACAAAATACACACACACACATATATATATATATATCTCTATATCTATACACACACACATTCCTGCATAGTACATGGAATATATTACAAATATATTAAATGTAGCCCAAACTTGCATATAGACATAATTGATTGCACACATGATATTCTAAAATTGATTCAAAATTCTTCAAGGTAGTCTCATAGTAGACACGTAGTAGCTGTGACAATACATCGCTAGAAAGCTCTGCACACGTTTCGTGGATAACTTCCACTTATCAGGAGCAAAAGCGATATAGGTATGTCTGTAATAAAATATAAATTCCAAATAGTATAGTACCCAAGACAACAGAAAGAGATGGAACCACATCTTAATCCCAGCACTCTTACCTATAAATAAGCTACAGTATTCAACAACATGGGTAGTATTGGTAGCTGGAGGCACCATGGGAACATCACCCCCGGAAACTGAGGTGGCAATAACTGCGGCAACATATTGGTGAACAGAGAAGAAGCAATCAATAGTGATTTCGTCCCCAATAAATAACTGTGGTTGTAATAGGTGCTAAGTAAAGCCTATAGTGCTTCTGAGGAAAAATTATAAAGTGCATCAGCAAAGTGACTACACAAATAATTGGGGAAGATATGAAAACCATCCTGTTATCTTAGCTACTATACTAGTTGGCATTTATATTTTATTACAGACACACCTTTATCACATTTGATATAGGTATGTCTGGAGTTATCCACGAAACATGCGTAGAGCTTTCCATCGATGTACTGTTACAGCTACTGTGTCTATTATGAGACTACCTTGAAGAATTGTGAATCAATTTTATAATATCATGTGTGCAATCAATCATGTCTATCTGCAAGCTTGGGCTAAATTTAATATATTTTTAATATATACCATGTACTGAGTAGGAACACTTATGTGTGTGTGTGTATATATCTATATATATATATATATATATATATATATATATATATATATATATATATATATATATACACACACACACACACACACACACAATATATATATATATATATATATATATATATATATATATATATATATATATATATATACACACACACACACATACACACACAGAGGCTGCAACACCTAAGCAAGAGGTGCCACTAACCAAACACTGCCATGAAGACCAAGGAACTCTCCAAACAAGTAAGGGACAATGTTGTTGAGAAGTACAAGTCAGGGTTAGGTTATAAAAAAATATACAAATCTTTGATGATCCCTGGGAGCACCATCAAATCTATCATAACCAAATGGAAAGAACATGGCACAACAGCAAACCTACCAAGAGACGGCCGCACACCAAAATTCATGGACCGGGCAAGGAGGGCATTAATCAGAGAGGCAGCACAGAGATCTGAGGTAATCCTATAGGAGCTGGAGAGTTCCACAGCAGAGAGACTGGGGTATCTGTACAAAGGATGGCCAGGGCTGGTGCTACCACTAGGCAAACCAGGCAGCCGCCTAGGGCGCCCGGACACTGGTATTCCTACTCTCTTCTCTCTGCAGCAAGTAACAAAGTCTCAGCATCAGCAAGCAGCCACTGCTCCGTTTGCACATAGTGTCAGAGGAACAGTGGCAGAGAAGGCCTGTGTCTGTGTCCAGACTCCCACATGAATGGAAGCAAGCAACATTCATTGATGGGCGCTGGTGAGGCTGCATTTGAAGGGCGCTGGTGAGGCTGCATTTGAAGGGCGCTTCATTACAAAGGTGGGGTGTACATTGGCAGGACAAAGTGGGTGGAGTTAGGGGTGGAGCCGGGAGGGCGGCAAAATAAGGTGTCACCTAAAAAAAAACCTTGCACCAGCTTTGAGGACGACAAAAAGCCGTACGCTCCATAGAGTTGGGCTTTATGGCAGAGTGGCCAGAAGAAAGCTATTACTTTCAGCAAAAAACATAATGGCACATTTTGAGTTTGCGAAAAGGCATGTGGGAGACTCCCAAAATGTATGGAGGAAGGTGCTCTGGTCTGATGAGACTAAAACTGAACTTTTTGACCAAAGAAAACGCTATGTCTGGCGCAAAACCAACACATCACCCAAAGAACACCATCCCCACAGTGAAACATGGTGGTGGCAGCATCATGCTGTGGGGATGTTTTTCAGCAGTCGGGACTGGCAAACTGGTCAGAGTTGAGGGAAAGATGGATGGTGCTAAATACAGGGATATTCTTGAGCAAAACCTGTACCACTCTGTGTGTGATTTGAGGCTTGGGCGGAGGTTCACCTTGCAGGACAATGACCCCAAACCCTGCTAAAGCAACACTTGAGTGGCTTATGGGAAAACATGTAAATGTGTTGGAATGGCCTAGTTAAAGTCCAGACCTCAATCCAATAGAAAATCTGTGGTCAGACTAAAAGATTGCTGTTCACAAGCGCAAACCATCCAACTTGAAGGAGCTGGAGAAGTTTTGCAAGGACGAATGGGCAAAAATCCCAGTAGTAAGATGTAGTAAGATGTAGTAAGATGTGGCAAGCTCATAGAGACTTATCCAAAGCGACTTATCCAAAGCGACTTGGAGCTGTGATAGCCGCAAGAGGTGGCTCTACAAAGTATTCACTTTAGCGGGGTGAATCGTTATGCACATTGACTTTTTCTGTTATTTTGTCCTATTTGTTGTTTGCTTCACAAAAAAAAAAAAATCTTCAAAGTTGTGGGCATGTTCTGTAAATTAAATGATGCAAATCCTCTAACAATCCATGTTAATTCCAGGTTGTGAGGCAACCAAACACGAAAAATGCCAAGGGGGTGAATACTTTTGCAAGGCACTGTGTGTCCCGCAATATGTGAACGGTGATTGCACCACACATGTGAGGTATTGTCGCAAATGTTAGAGTGAGCAATAATTCTAGCACCAGACCTCCTGTTCATCTCTAAACTGGTAACCTGTTAAGACATTTAAAGCATTGTTGATGGAGATTTTCAAGTACCATAGGCGTACGCAGTTTTCAAAGTGAGACATGTTGGGTATCTATTTTTGAAAAACTGCTGCGCAAATATCGTGTGACATAAAATATTACAACACCCATCATTTTATTCTCCAAGCCTTTGCTTAAAATAATATATAACATTTGGGGGTTCTAAGTAATTTTCTAGCAAAAAAAACACATTACATTTATGTGAGCAGTGTCAGAATAGCCCCAAGCAAGGGGCTATAATGTCTGTAAGGGGTTTACTAGACACAAAGGCAAACTGTGTGATCTACAGCAAACCTACTACAACGCAAGTGGATATGAACAAATCATGTGCATAAAATAGAGGAATTTGTAACTGTGCATTGTTTACATATCAAAATAAAAAACAAATTCACAAGCTATTCAGACTTATGTTGTCTTGCTATATAAGCTGTAGCTCAGTCCCCCCTGAGTTTCAAGGTCAGCAAACATCGTGGATACCAAACAACCTAAAAGTATAGGCTGTGTCTGCGTGTATACTCCAATTCTATTACTTCCAGCACAATAAAGATACTCAATACAGTTGCTATATACCAATAAAGGTTTCACATGGATTTCATGGATGTTTCAGTTTACAGAAGGCCTTTTTTACCCATACCTGGGAAAAAACAAACAGTCCCAATAGAATTAACTAACTTCCTAATGAAACAATTACAGAATTTCTGTTTTACACACTGCCCTGTATTTATAATGTGGTAGGTTTTCTCTCTAACCCTTCATGAGTAGCTTTTTAAATTAAATGATATGTCTGGCTAAATATTTTTTAATTAGGGTGGGGAAGTGCAAGGAGAAATCTTTCTCTGTTCTGTCTTGATGAAACCGATGACATCAGGCATCAACTGAGGGGAAATCTGGCAGCAAAAAATCCTGGGACATACAGTACATAGCAAAAATAGATTAAAGGCAGGTATGCCTGGAAGTAACCAAAGATGTTGAATATTAGCGATTGTCACCAACACCCCCAAAATATTCATGCTACTGACTCTTGGGGCACTCAGACACATGGTTGTGTTTGTTTACTGACTGGCTGGTTAAGTGTACTGGCAATGTTCACCTTACTTTAAAAAGCTAGTTACTGATACACAATGGTAAGTCTTCAGCTGCCATTGTGCTATACTTCTGGCGTGTCTGCACCTATAAGGAGGAATTGATTATTTCCAGGTATACCCGCCTTTCTTTATTGCAATGTATGTCCCAGCTCTGTTATATCAATGTTGGGGACCACACAACACAGACTGTCCTTGATTGGGCATTGTGGCTTCCACATAGATTTGAAAATATATGCAAACTATCTCCTCTTGTTTTAACAGTGTGTAACTGTTTCCCTCTGGACCACTGAAAAAAAATGTCAGAGAGAGCTTCCTAGATTTGGTAGCATATATTATTAAAATGCTGTCCCTAATCCACAGATGAGGCTGTCAGTCACAGGCTGTGTGCTGGAGCTCCCCTTCCCCCTTGATCTCTTAAAGTCAGCACAGTCTATCAGAAGTGACTCATGCAGATAGTAGAGGAGCATGAATGCACATAGAAATCATACTTAGTGCTTTGGATTGAGGCAAGTGCACACTATAGAAGGATATACTTTGTTAATTTTTCACGTCAGAGGTTTATACCCACTTTAAGGGTCCTTTCATACAGGCGGTTCGCCCAGCGGACTCTGCTTTTCAGGCTCAGCACCCAACCCTAGGACCCAATGGTGCAAGAAAGCTCACTTCAATATTTTATTGAAGAGAAAAACATGTACGAGATGTATTGCCTATTAACACATTAATGTAACACTTACTAATATTAAATTTACATAGATACAAAAGAAAATACCTAACACCTGTCCTACAGACAAAGTGTTAACTATGTAGAAAAGTTAAACATGTCAAGATAAACTGTTTTCCGACTTGCTTTTTTTTTTACCATGACATCCACACCTCCCATTAGATCATTGCCGTTTGTAATTCTTACCAGTCATGATCTCACCCTTCACTTATCTGACATTTATACCAAACAACAATGGAGGCATAGATAAATGTGCAGTCAACTACTGCAGAACTGTATTATAATGCAGCTTACCCATGTAATGTGGTGGCTGCATTAGCATAATGTTTTAGGCTTTTTTTCCTGTTTTTTACTTGGTAATCCTGCCAGTAAAGTCTTTTTTCAACTGCCATTAACAGACCAAGCTGCCCAAAAAAAGTGGCAGTTGGAGAGTTGAGACAAACCCTTTAACCCTGACAGTCAGCTTTCTTTCCTTTCTTTCATATATGTAAAACTTTGCTCCCAAAAAGGAAAGAAACTATTTCTGTAATGGCTTAAAAGTATTAGCTGGAAATATGCTTTAAAGTGATTCTATAAGCAATTTTTTAAAAACATGCTATACTTACCTGCTCTGTGCAATGGATTTGCATTTCATGGGTGGGGTTGCTCTGAGCAAATTTACTGAGGAGAGAGAGCCAAGGCTCAGGTAAGGGTGGTCGTGGGGGGGAAGCTGCTTGCGAAAAAAAATCTGCCGTTAGAACCACTTTAATTACGTAAGGTATAACTAAACTTACTACCCCAAGGGGTCAAAATTCTGCTGTCCAAGGGTGGCTATCTTGCACCTCCACAGATAAGGTGGACGAGTAAATGTAGTAAGATAAATAAGTGTGGCGCTAAATAGTTATGTGCGTTATTGGGCAAAGCCTGACAGAATGGAAATCCGTGAGGACAACAGCTCAATAAAGTGTATCTAATGAAACACCAAATAGCTTGTGTAATATACTAGTGAAAGTAATATATAAATGAATTGAAAAATGTGTGAATAAATTGATCAGAAAAGAATCTAGTTTGCATTAGAGGTCAACAATGATGGGATCAACTCGCTATAAATAATGTGAAGAAGTGAGTGGAGAAATTCTTCCCCATAAATCTCAAATCAAAAAGTGATAAATTAAACAAAACTTGTGAGTAGTGTAGTGACACACATGAGAAGTATAGAAACATGAAGCACCATAGCAACATATATTGCTGTCACGACCAAAAGTCCAGCAGAAAATTATAGATAACTAGTATAACTGCAGTCCAATGACAAATAAAAAGTCTATGGCTGTCAGGAGGAATGGTAAAAGGCCTTAAATCCGGGGATGGCGTCCACAGGATAAGGAGCTCTGCATGTATAGGGACGGGATAGGCAAAAATACTCTTACCAGAAATGGTGGACCCCTCGGCCAGCGGCCTGGGGGTCAAACAGGCTTGGGATAAGGAAGAGGGTTCCACAGCAGTTGGAGATGTTGGGAGGAATCCGCGACACTCACCCACCGACCTCTCTGGTTGTAACGACTCCCGGTCTCCAAGGGGTCAATCAAGAACTGCTCACAGGAAAGCCGCTTTTTTGAGTTCTTTTAGGAGGGTTTTGCACTTCTCAGGGATATTCAAACCTTTTGTGTTGTGGGAAATTACTGTAGGTTCATATCCCAATGATGAATACGCCATATTGAGGACTCAGAGAGAGTTGTCGAGTCGGTATCTGGCTGGAATAAACTTGTGGCTGTCCATCTATTGCTCCCCAGGTGCAGACCCTGCTGTATGGACCCTTAAATCGGCTTCTTACATGGGTGTTATGTAGGGTTCCACCTCATCCCTTTAAACCCGAACACATATGAATTACACACTGTTGCCTACAGGAGGTTTGGACACAGGGAAACAGAAACACGTTAAAGGCTAGCCTCCATACAACCCAGTCCCAAAGATATGCCTCAGTTGTGTGAGCAAACAGCAGGGTCATTACCACATACGTGTTGGGACCTTTGTTCCTTGATGGGCTTCACGAAAAAGTTAAGGAAAAAAAAGGATTTTTAAAACAGCTTACCTGTAAAATCCTTTTCTTTGAAGTACATCAGGGGACACAGAGCCACAGTAGTTACTATGTGGGTTATAGGTCACCTTCAGGTGAAGGACACTGGCACGCCCTAAGACAAAAAAAGTGCACTCCTATATAACCCACTGGTGGAAGTACCTCAGTTTTGTAGCAAAGCAATACACGTGTATTCCAAGAAGGGAGAGACCTCGGGGTCCCCTGATGTATTTCAAAGAAAATGATTTTACCGGTAAGCTGTTTTAAAAATCCTATTTTCTTTTCATACATCAGGGGACACAATGATCTCGGCAAACCAAGATCTCCTAGGCCACGCTGGGGCCACCAGAATCACCTCCTTTCCCTCTTGCTTGATCCGGCGTAGGAGACATGGAAGCAGCAGAACAAGAGGGAACGCATAGATCAGTAAAAACTAATCCCATGGAAAGACCAAGGCATCTGTTCCATATGCCATCGGATCCCTTGTCCTTGACACAAATTTGGCGATCTTGTTGAACCTGGACCTCCCCATTTTTGGCATATTGACAGAAAGATGTCAGGGGTGAAGGGACCATTCTCCCGGGAACTATTGTTGGCGACTCAAGTAGTCCGCCTGCCAATTCCCCATCCCTGGAATGAAAACTGCTGATAGGCAAGGGATGTTGTTTTCTGCCAAAAACAGAATGTGATTCACCTCTGTCTGGGCCGCACGACGTCTCGTGCCCCCTTGGTGATTGATATAAGCCACAGCTGTGGCATTGTCGGATTGGATCCTGAATTCCATAGTCCGAGCGTCCAGCCCGAATCTCTAGAATATTGATGGGCAGGGTCAACTCTGATTTCGACCACTTACCTTGGACAGACGCTTCTTCCAGGACTGCCCCCCAGCCCAAAAGGCTGGCATCTGATACTACTTTTCAGGTAATCGGTAGAAAGGATTTTTCTTTTTGAAGATTTTTGGATATTAACCACCAATTAAGGCTCTGACGCACTTTGGCGGATAAACGCATCAGGAAGTCCAGAGTTTGGACCTTCTTGTTCCAAGTTGACAGGATACTGTTTTGCAGTCTTGAATGAAACTACGCATAAGGAACGGCCTCGAAAGAAGCCACCATTTTTCCCAATAAACTCATGCAAAGATGAATAGAAGGATTCTTCTTTGTTTTGAGCAACCGAATCAGTTCCTTTAAGGAACCGATTCTTTCCTGGGGCAAAAATACCCTTTTCTGGACTGTATCTATGATCAGCCCTAAGTACTGCAATGTCCTTGATGGTTTTAAGGAGGCTTTTTCTAGGTTGAGGATCCATTCCAGGTAGCTGACTGCGGTGACCAGACTTTGGTTTAAACAGGCTACCAATTGGTCTATCAAGAGTAGATTGTCTAAGTAGGCTAGTATCGTTATACTTTGAGCCCTTAACCTGGCTAAAGGAGGAGCCAGGATCTTTATAAAACACTCAAGGTGCAGTAGCTAGCCCGAAAAGGTAGAGCTACAAAATGGAAAGAGTCTGCTGCTTCTGTGACACAGCGTGATCTTTGAGCAAAACATGAGAAGGTACGTGCTCCATATAGCCCCCAGCGGTGACACTTAGGCATAACAACATTTACTTTAAAGGAGACCATTTATAAGAAAATTTTAAAAATTTCTTAGAAAAACTCAACTTGCCTTTCCTGCCACAGGGTTTTCTGTGGTAAACCAACAGATCCAATCTTCATCTTTTCATGGCGGGTTCCGTTAAACCTTCAGGAGCTGGGGATCCTCAAGGAAACCCACAATCCTGGACCTGCAATAGCACCATCGGCAGTAAACTTTATGGCCTTAATACCAAAAAGTACTGGATTCCAGGGTCCAGCTCTCAAAAGGGAAGCATTCACAGGCAAAAAAAAATGTATAAAAATTACTAAAGTGCTCAAGTCAATGATTGAATCAAATTGTGAACCAAAAATTATATTAAGATGAACAAATGATAGTGACTGCTATTATTGTGTTATGCGCTGATATCACAAAAAAGTGAATATATAAAAAAAGTTAATAAAGCGCTACCATCAACCCTAATATAGCACAGTGATCCAATAAATAATGTGATCCAATAAAGGATGTGATCCCATAAAAAAAATAAACTAATCATATATGTGTGTCCAGTAAACCACACTAGATCTAAATTACAGTTCTTCCAAAATGCTTGTAGATTTCTGGAGATACTGGGAAAGACGTCAAATACCACTCATTTGTAAGATAAAACACAAAAGGACAACAATACCCAAATGATCAGGTGTGTAGTCTCTGATGATGTTCACATGTGGTGGACTGCTTTCAAACCTTCACTACTTTCAATCCTTCATAGATCGATATTGCTCAAACAAAAGAAAGGACATACCTCATTGCGCAAATAAACTAAAAACGACATGTTCGTGATAAAACACAGTTGCACTCACACATGCCCTGCAATAAGATTGCATTCAAGAAGGTCAGTTGCATATATTCAGAGACAATCTCCTCACTTAGCTGTTCCTGCTCACACAGCACTGGGGTTACTGGCCCCTCCTACGCATTACATCACTGGCACGTGAAAAAGTCACGCCAAGTTACAACATTTTGACATGGTTTGATGGATCAGAGTTACTGCCAACAGAGGATGGGGGGGTTAAACCAGGTAAAGAGGATCATTCATTTAAAGAAAAATCTAAAATTTTGCAGCTACAAGAAAGGAATAACATTTTCTATGAGTGAAGTCCCCAAGGGAAGTAATCACCCAATGACCCTTACAGTGGTATCTCATGTATTTTAGTCTGCAGACCCTCTTGATCAACAAAGGTGTGGGCCTTTTAGACAGACTGAGGTGCAGGGTTTAAGGAGCCACCTGGTCTTCACCAGAGCATTTCATTTTGCTGCCGATTTGTCCCAGGTTGCGGCCCTCTAACTCAACGGAGCAGGCATCCATCAGGGAACATAGTACAGGTATTCAGGAAAGAGTCTCTGGCAGCACAGGGGTGCAAATGAGGTCACACTGTGAAACTGGAAGGAGAAAAAAGTGAACAGAAACAAGGGGGCACAACAGGCTGGAGTACACAGGAGATTGATGATGGCTAAAGTACACTTAGTTTCCTGATCCAGTGACCAATCTGGAGTGCACTGAGGGTCACAGAAGCAGTGTACAGGCTGGAGTACACTGGGATCATAGGAGCAGAATACAGGCTTGAGTACTCTGGGATGAAAAAAATCAGGACACATATTGGATTACACTAGGGTCACAGGAAGAGCAAACTTCACTGGAAAGCACTGGGGTTGCTGTGGCAATGTTTGGGGGAGGGAACAACTTCATATCAAGACGCGTTGCTTAAACACCGAGCCACGCGCTAACTAATCCTTTAAAAGAGTGCCCCCTCTGTGATTGGCTGTGGCACACAGAGGAAAGACCCAGTTATGGAACATGAAACAGGTGAGCTTGACAGGTAAGGTCTTTAGAGCTGAAGACACAAAACATATAGCAGGCTGATTCTCCAGATGCAGAATGAAATGTGCTGCATCAATAAGGTTTGAAGCAAGCCCTTGTATATCCAGGTAAACAGCAGGAGACTGTTGGGATTCTGAATTTGAATCAGAAACAGGTGCTGCAGACCTGGGTGGACTAATGGTCTTAGGAGGGTCTGAAAAACAAACAAACATTCTGTTCCAGGGCTGTCACCAGAGCCCGCTTAGAACCCCCAAGTGCAGAAGTATCCAGTAGCTGGGTACAAACAGCTAGGAAGCCCATAGTGGACATGGGGAAGGGGTCTGAGGCTCTAGGCTAAAAGCATTGCTTCTATCTGAAGATGCAGGGTAAATGTTCCCAGGACCATTAGGCAAGTATGTGCTGAGGTCCCCCATACCAGTGTTTTTACGATAACACATTGTGCTGCATGGCAGAAAGCAAGTGAGCCCAATATGAGGCCAGATATCTAGTACTCAAAAACACGTGTTAGCTAACACTAATGAGGGCTTCAGATGGCAGATGACAAAGACACTGTGAATGAGCAGTGGAACAGAACTGGAGATCCACTTAATGTTTCAGTAGCAGGATGTGGTTTCCTCTAGATCTAATGAATTGAAGGAAAGGAAATGTGGAGTGCCAATATGTGGCACTGAATCCCTCTAAGCCTGTAGAGTCTCAGACTAAACCTGTAAATCGAGTACATTGGGAAATTTGAGAATGGCATTCAGAAGCATCGGCTGTGAGGTTGCTCATGGTGCATCCGCCCGACCAGCCTTGCCTAATAAGTAAGCCTTGAAAGACAGGATTACCCCAGAGGCTGTGCCATAGGCTCTAGGCCTGAAAAGTACTTGCGGCTAACATAGTACATGATGGTCTGGAATGCACCACAACGCAGAGCCCATTGCCCAAAAGTCACATTCCAGGCTAGCCTAACCACATTCAGAGGCCTACTTAGAAAAAAAGATCTGCAGTGTACCAAGTATCTTGATTGAAGAAAAAAAAAAAAGCTAACAAATTTTTTCTTTGAGAAAGTGTTGTGACTAGCGCAAAACATGCCTTTAGAGAACCAAAGTTGACTATTGTTTTGCATCTTGGTGTGCGGAATGCCTGTTGCTGGTACAGTTAATTGCTTCAGTGGACATGAGAAGAGCCAGCATCTGAGATGTGATCAGGTCTGGACTGGCCATAGGGCACAGCAGACATGTGCCCAGTGGGCTGGGGCAGCATATCCTCAGTGGTAGCTGCATATGAACTCTCTCCCCGTGGCGGCACTGTGTGTTCCCCCCTCTCTCTCCCTCTGTATTCTCTCAGTGAAACGCTTCTGAGGAGCTGCAGCCATGCCTGTCACTGCCTGGTCTCTGGCTTCTGTCAAACAGAGGATCTCTGTGTAACATAGATCCTATCATGAGCTGATTGCTGTAGGGGTAGGTTCTCCATCTCTGGAGGGGGCATGGTGGGATGTCATTTGAAGCCCGGGAGAAAGGAAATCTCCCCTGGCGTTCTGACAGATGAGACAAGAGTGAGGAGGTGAGGAGATTGTGCAGATGGGACTACGACAGAGTGAATTGTAGTACTAGTAGGAACAGCATAACCTGGGGGGGGGGGGGTAGGAATGATAGTAGCACAAATAAGCCTGGGGAAGGGGGGGATTATAGTGGGCACAGAATAACCTGGTGGGGGGGGTTGGGGAGGAATTGTAGTGGGCACAGCTTAACCTTGGGGGGATTATAGTGGGCACAGAATAACCTGGTGGGGGGGGTTGGGGAGGAATTTTAGTGGGCACAGCTTAACCTGGGGGGGGGGGGGGGATTATAGTGGGCTCAGAATAACCTGGGGGAGGAATAACAGTGGACACAGAATAACCCGGGGGGGGGAGAGGAATTCTAGTGGGCACAGAATAACCTGGGGGGGGGGGGGTGAATTATAGTGGGCACAGCTTTACCAGGGGAGGGGGAGAATTATAGTTGGCACATTATAACCTGGGGGGAGAAATGATAGTGTGCACTGAATAACCTGGGGGGGGGGGGGATTCTAGTAGGCGCAGCTCAACCTGGGGGAGGAGGAATTATAGTGGGCACAGAATATCCGGGGGGGGGGGGGGGAGGAATTATAGTGGGCATAGCATAACCTGGGGTGGGGAACCAGTGCAGCTTACAAAATTAGAAAACCATTAAAAGGTTAATTTCAGTAATTCAATTAAAAAAAATTCCTATTTTATCTAGATGCGTTACACACAGATTACATATTTCAAGCATTTTTCCATTTTTTTTTTTTTAACAGAAAATTAAGCATTTTTCCTTTAATTTTGAGGATTATGGCTTACAGCTAGTGGAAACCCAAAATTCGGTAGCTCAGAAAATTAGATTACATAAGCCAAAAAAAAAAGTATTTTTAATATTTTTTAATACAGAAATGTTGGCTTACTGAAAAGTATGTCCATGTACAGTATAGTATGCACTCAATACTTGCTCGGGGCTCCTTTGGCAAGAATTACTGCATCAATGTGGCCTGGCATGGAGGCAGTTAGCCTCTGGCACTGCTGAGGTGTTATGGAAACCCAGGTTTCTTTGATCTCAACATTCAGCTCATCCGCATTGTTGGGTCTGGGGTCTCATCTTCCGCTTGACAATACCCCACAGATTCTCTATTGGGTTTAGGTCAGGCAAGTTAGCTGGTCAATAAAGCACAATGATACCATGACCATTAAACCAGGTATTGGTACTTTTGGTAGTGTGGCCAGGTGCCAAGTCCTGCTGGAAAATGAAATCAGCATCTCCATAAATCTGGTCAGCAGAGGGAAGCATGAAGTGCTCTAGAATTTCCTGGTAGAGGGCTGCCCTGACTTTGGACTTGCTAAAACACATGGGGGCCAATACCAGCAGATGACATGGCTCCCCGAATCTTCACAGACTGGAAAATTTTGCATTATATTTGGAAATCAACATTCCAGAGTCTGGAGGAAGAGTGGAGAGGCACAGAATCCAAACTGCATGAGGTCCAGTGTGAAGTTTCCACAGTTAATGATGACTTGGGGAGCCATGTCATCTGCTGGTGTTGGTCCACTGTGTTTTATCAAGTCCAAAGTCAGAAGAGGCCCTCTACCAGAAAATTCTTCATACTTTTCAGTAGGCCAACATTTGTTTATTAAAAATATTTTTTTATTGGTCTTATGGATTATTCCAATGTTCAAAGATACTGAATTTTGGGTTTTCACTAGCTGTAAGCCATAATCATCAAAATAAAAAGAAAGAAATGCTTGAAATACATCACTCTGGGTAATGCATCTATAGAAAAATATATGAGTTTCACTTTTTGTATTGAATTACTGAAAAAAAAAAGAAAAAAAAGAAAGCAGAGTTCCACCCAAAAGTAGAAGCTCCGCTTATCTGCTTCCTCCCCCACTCTGGTGCCACAATTGGCACCTTTCGGGGGGGGGGGGCGCGACTGATGTCTGTTTTTGACAGGTACCCGTCCCCTTCCGGGAGACCTGGCTGCGGCGAGGTTCCCCGGATGTTTGGTCCCCCTCCCCCTTCCCTGCTGCCGGGCTATTCACACAGCGTGCTTCGCGCATGCGCAGTAGGGAACCGGCTGTGAAGCCACAAGGCTTCACTGCCGGTTTCCCTTACAGGCAATGGCGGTGGCAGCACCCGAGAGTAGATGGAAACATTGGCTGGGGTGCCGACAGTGGCAGCTGCCCCATTAGGGGCGCCGCCCCCCTAATCCATGTGCCCGGCCACTAATCTACATGCAGGGTGCCAGACACATTTATTTCAACAGGTTTTTTTTATTTATTTTTTAAGCACAGGATTACAGCCTGATGCTCTAATTGGCTTCAAAAAAGGGGACCCACTTCCTGTTCGATCCGGGAGAAGCAATGCCTCTTCGGCCGGGAGAAGCAATGCCTCTTCGGCCGGGAGAAGCAATGCCTCTTCGGCCGGGAGAAGCAATGCCTCTTCGGCCGGGAGAAGCAATGCCTCTTCGGCCGGGAGAAGCAATGCCTCTTCGGCCGGGAGAAGCAATGCCTCTTCGGCCGGGAGAAGCAATGCCTCTTCGGCCGGGAGAAGAAGCAACAGTTCTAGCTCTCTCCTCGGCAAGCTGATTCGAGGAGCAGCAGGTGGAGGGGCAGAGGGGCAGGAGCCCTACCCTGGATCCAGCACCACCTAGTCATCAGCCTCCTAAAGGTAAGGCCACTGATCACTGCCTTCCCCTCCGTCTCCCCCAAAATATTGAGCACCAGCCGCCACTGGGTGCCATCACTGGAATCCAGGACAGGTAAGCGTCCTGTTAAAAAGTCAGCAACTACAGTATTTGTAGCTGCTGACTTAACTTTTTTGTGGGGGGCTGGACCTCCTAACTTTTTGTTTATTTTAATTTTATGAGATGTACCTATATAGTGCGCACAGCTTAATCTGGGGGGGGGGGGGATTATAGTGGGTACAAAATAACCTGGGTGGGGGGAATTCTAGTGGGTACAGATTAACTTGGGTGGGGAATTCTAGTGAGCACAGCATAACCTGGGGGGAATTCTGGTGGGCACAGAATAACCTGGGGGGGAAATTTTAGTGGGCACAGCCTAACCGGGGGGGGGGGGGGGGGGATGTATAGTGGGCACAGCATAACCTGGGGGGAGGGATTATAGTGGGCACAGCATAACCTGGGGGGAGGGATTATAGTGGACACAGAGTGTACACAATCCATGTGTAATGGGTTTCATAAAAAAAAAAAAAAAAAAAAAAAAAAAGATTGTGCTGTGGCATAATGAAAACCATGCCCCCTCAACGCTGCATTGCAGTAAGCAAACCATTTTTTTTTTTTATATCAAGCAGTGGGGCCCAACTAATGATCTTGCAGATGGGCCCACTGATTTTATAAAACTTCCCTGACATCAGCATTCACCCCCCCCCCCCCCCCCCCCGTGTACAGATATTAACCCCTTTCAGTCCAACATTGTCCTCTTCCTAACTGCCCTCATCATTACAGTCATTCTCTTTACTGTCCAGATATTAGCAAAATGGGCTACTCAGTCAAAAATGCCGGGGCCCATTTTTTGGTCCTTGTCCGGGCCTGGATGTGATTGTGGAATGTGGAGCCTGATTTTGCCTGGAGCAGCATGCAAAATAATTTACAAAAATGTAGTTAGACATTTTCCCAGCAGAGTGAAGGAAAACGCTTTCCAACCACCTTGGACACTAGCAAGAAAAACTGAGGTATGACTGTTAGGGGAAAGGTATAAAGAGCCTAGCCTTCAACTTTTTTCTTTTGCCAGTAGCATATAACCCAAATGTCTAAGAATTACTAAAATGTCTGTGCCCTTCATTGTCCCTTTACTTGATAAATTTGCAGATTTCTTTGAGATTTTTAATACGTTCTACCACTGGCTTTTAATCAGTTATGAGCTTGTTCATACACCATTTACAGTATGTTTACTGTAACAACTATAATATGTCCATAGCAATCCTTTTACACAAATGGGTACTTATATTTTAGAGGGGAATTTACCATTTTTCAGAGATGATTAAAAGGTTGACTTTTTACTGGAAATTCACAGCATAAGCAAAATATTCCAACTAGCTACACGTAGCATTTAGAGGAAACTGCTACTAGTGACAGGGTACAGGGGTTCATCTCAAAGTGTGTGTGTTTGGGGGGGGGGTCGTTATATGACAGTATCTTTAGAAAGGTCCCCAAAGACTTGTCTGAAAAACTGTGGTAAATTAAGTCAATTTACTGCTCCTTTCCATAAATTTTTTTCCACTTGCTTTTAATGTTCTGTGACTTATTAAGCATTTTATCATACAGCCTTGATTTGTTCCATTTGCAGGGATCACATTATCTGTGCATTTGCTCTCATTCAGGGCAGTCTTGCAGTGATGGGGCATATTAACAAAATGAAAAGAAAACACGTCCAACTTGAATTTCCATCTGTTCAGTTATTTCCCAGAGTGCTTGTATTTTTAAGTGGATAGCAGA
Source organism: Aquarana catesbeiana (assembly GCF_042186555.1). NCBI lineage: Eukaryota > Metazoa > Chordata > Amphibia > Anura > Ranidae > Aquarana > Aquarana catesbeiana. The sequence continues at coordinate 267,481,117 of NC_133327.1, forward strand.
GAGTGTTCTCGCCTCATCTCATTAGATAGTTGGGATATCCCTGGCCCTATCATGCCAGAGAAAAAAAAGCTTTGAATTTCTGAACATGCTACAACTTCACATCAAAAATTTAGGATGTAAAAACAAAAAATATCACCACATAACTACAGTGTTTTTTTTTTTGTTTTTTTTTAAGAAAGCCCATTCTGAGCTATTGGGATTTTTTTTGATTACCTGGGAAAATGAAACATGAAATCCATTTGGTAATCATGGGCCAGTTCTAAACTTCTGTAGAAAATGGTTTCTGGCAGTTTTTATCAACAGGGCCCCTAATTTTGACAGGATACTTAGACTGAACTAGTCACAATAATTGCTCTATGCAATGAAACACAATGGAACCACATTAACTATAGAAATATGCATAACTATTACCATATTAACAGACAATTTCTTCTGTTATTTAATAAACATTGTTAAACTGAAGTTTTCAGCTTCAGCAACTCTGCATTGAGAACACAAAAGTAATAACTTTTTTGTAGCAGAAATTTTTTGTCATACAAAATACCAAAAAACAGTACAGTCAATTCAAATACACACTGAATCTTGTTCGCTCCCTCAGAGTCCACACATCCTTAAACAATGCCTATGCTCCCCCTTTACTCCAGCTACCCATTAGCATTTCAACAGGATACATGTGTCACATCATTATTACATTCAATATCCATATATAAGATTATTCCTTATTGCATATTGGATCTTTTTCAGAATCTCCATTTAGTAGAATAAATCCTTGACGAGATCTGTGAGCAGATACATGGGTAAAACCAAATTAATGGCATCAGTCCCATCTTCTGTCTGTGGGTGGGGATTGGTTTCCATGTAAACAGAATACATGTCCTAGCATAGGAGGACAGCATATTAAACCATTTTCCAACAACAGCTCATTCAAGACAAGATGGTGCCTGCTACTGTCCTATCCTCCCCCAGGTATATGGTTTTGACAGATTTTTGACTGCACTGACTTCCATGGACCCAACAGCATAAAGGATCTTGTTGGATATTAAAGTGATTATAAACCTAATTTTATTTTTTCTATAACATGTTCAAACATTTTATACTTACCTGCTCTGTGCAAGGGCTTTTCCACAGAGCAGCCCGATCCTCCTCTTCTAGGGTCCGTAACTGGTGTTCCTGGCTCCTCCCCCCACCGCTCCGAGTGCCCTCATAGCAAGCTGCTTGTTATAGTGGCATTCATGTGGACTCGATCTTGAATGACGTCTGACATCACCACGCACCAGCTGGCTGGCTTAAGCCATGACTGTTTGAAATCTTTTCATTGCTTTTGGATGACAGTGTTTTTTAAGCTTGTAATAAATCTTTTAAACAAAGATACTGCACCATGAAGCCTTTTCCTCTTTTTACCTGGTAAATATACTCCAAAGTGGAAGAGCGTACAGAAGGATCGGTTGGTGCTGTTTATCATATGAGAACAACAGTCCGTTGGATCAGAAAGGATACCGGCTCTGGAGGAGCCCTAGGAGGATTACTCTCAGGCTGAACGCCCTATTGCTGAGTGAGTTTGAGCTCTATAATCTGAGATCCATCATATCTGGTAAGCGGCCTCCCTTATTACAAACACCGAACCGAAGTTCAAGCCACCTTTTGAGTGTTGTACATCACAAATTTTCACAGAAGCACTATATGGACTTGAACATTTCAACAGTTTAATTTGCATTATTTTTATTGTATTTGGCTGCGCAATTTAATGTCTTTCCACTAAGTCACGCTCTGCCTGATCTTGATCCAGCATTGTGCCTGAGATCCGCAAATCTCTCCACATTCTCTCTTCTCACTGGAGAGAGAGGCATCAGTGGGAGCCAATGGACATTCTTGGGAGCATGGCTTGGGACTTAGCCTGCACAAGAGCCACGTTAGCAAGTGGTTATGCTATGGGGCATTTAGAGGGGGGATGAGCCAGAAGCACTGGTGGAAGACCCAAGAAGGGGAGGGCACTCATGTGTGCTCACTCCTGAGCTGGCTGTGCATTTATAATACACACAGTATGCGGCTCCGTCCCGCCCCCTCTTCACTGGCTGTGTCCGAGCCAGTAAGGAGGGGGCAGGACTGAGCTGTGCTGTATCTTATAGACATATAGAGCCAGCACACACGAGTGCCCCTATAGCAAGTGGCTTACTATGTGGGCACTCAGGAGGGTGGAAGGGGGAGACGGGAGCACTGATGGGGGACCCCAGAAGAGTTGGATCAGGGCCGCTCTGAGCAAAACCTTTAGGTTTACAATCCCTTTAAAACAAAGTGCAATAAACCATATAAACCTGTAATCTTCCATTGCTCTGACTGCTCCTAACAAATAGCAATTGCAAGTTCAATCTAGAATAAATAGATGGTACTGGATTTCCTTTAATTTTTCTTAATATCACCAAATAGAGATCACTTGGTTTATGGAGTTTGAACACTAGGCTGGCAAGTTCGGCTAATCAAAAGGTAACCTTAAATTGTTACTGGGTAAATTGAAACTAATTGAAGGAGGAGGCAGAGTGCAAAACTTCAATTTGTAGTCCTGGGAAACAAGAAGGCCATTTGACACCCTATAACTAGGAGAAGTTGGGGCACCCCACTGTTTGGTAGAGACCTTGGCACCAGATTTAGCTAGCATGAAAAGTTATGTTGTCTTATGAAAGTACGATCTGGTCTTCGACTTGGAAGTGGAAGAGAGGTACAAAACTCTTCCAAATTTCAGGTGTAGAAGACCTACTGTACAGGCTAAAGCCTTTTGTTCTGGGGGAGGAGAGTACTCTCACTTCCTGTAATCTTCTTGATGTACTTATCCAAGATGGGCCAAAGAGGCGTTTGCCTTCAAGCGCACCCACTCAAGGCATTTCATGCATGGAAGCTCAGCTGACCAGCATTTACACTAAAGAATCCTGAGTATGTGGATAGAGCAGCTTAATTCTAGAAACCATGGAAAGGTACCTGCCAAGACATTCTCAAAGTAGTGCAAGGCCATTGATAAAAGGTCCAACTGCCTGTCAACAGAGGCATCTATAGGGAAGGAACAAGTGTCACAGGTTATGCAATTTGTCCAGACAACACTGGTCTGAGACTGCAAAAGAAGTAACCACAGGCTGTATGGCAGTGGCTGTCAGGGAGACGAGACCTTTAAAGAGTTACTCCAATCTACTGGGTCTTTGGACTACAGGGGTTGTGAGGGTCTTATTAGGGCATGAGATGGAAGATCTACCACACTAAGTGTCCACTTCTGAACAAAACTTTACCTAATAGGCCATTAGGCCCAATGCTTTAGAGGAGAAAAAAAATCCCTGTACAAGATGGGTTCTACCAGTAAATGGTCTTGGTTCGTTTAGGGAGTTTAAATGATCCCATACTAGAAACCATGCAGTGAGCAGACTTGTGCTGCTCTCATGCTAAGCAAGAGCAGTCAGCATCAAGAAGAATAGCTATGGTTTCCTTTAGCTTGGTTAAAATCTCAGTAGTAGGGTTGTCATCATGATCCAACGACTCCGAGGATGAGGGGTCCTCCTCTTCAAGATTTTACACCGCATACTACATCTGGCTTAAAGGTGAAGTCACAGACTGAGTAACAGTCTGAAAGGAGGCTGGAGAAGTATGGTTGCACCCTTGCTGCCTATGACCTCAACAAGGTGAGAAATTCTGTCCATGAAATCTGACAGTGTGACAGAAAACTACTCTCTAAATAGGAATAATTACCAGAGGAATTTAGAAGAATCCGTACCAGCTCTAAACAGAAAACTACCACCCCAACTGGACTAAATGATGACCCTGAGCAAGGAAGTCCATCTGATCCTTTCCTTCTGTTATTGACCTGTCATATTCATTAATTTATTCCCCAGAAGGGTACTCAACTCTGCGGCAGTAGTGAAGGCAAGTGAATGCCTTGGTATAAAGACTCCTAAGATGCTCAAAGAAGAGAACAGGAGATGTTGCTGGCTCTGAGATCTCAGTCAGAGAAGTAGTGAGGGTGTCCAGGTGCAAAAAAACTCTAGACGTATGGTGCACTCAGAAGTGCTCCATAGGTGGCCTTAATAGAATAATGGTGCCGAGTTTAATGGGGCGTTGATCTGGTCTTTAGCCATGATGACTATCAAGTGGTCTGCAGTTTACATTCTTATGGGGTATCAGAAAGGGCACCTTGATGGCATAAAAGTTCAGAGGGCTTTAACCATTACTCAGCACATCGACACAGAATAAACCCATTCCTGACTTTGCCCTCCATGATGAGCATAGCCCAGCAGGGGACTTCAGGAGGACAGGGCTCTGCACCAGGCAGGCTACGGTCCTGGACCTGTGAAGCACCTTGCATCGCACCCTGTAACCAAGGTGAGCCCCCACAGCATGACCCAGCGCATCAGCAACATTACAGGACAGCTCTGTGTTTTCGCAACAGGTGGTGTCCGAGTGCGGGTACCCCCAAGATCATCTGTCCTGGAAGGTGTGTAAAGAGCCACACTGGCTATGGTGAAGCTACACCTGGATAAAAGAATCAGCGTGGAAGAAAAATCCAGAAGAAAAAAACCTCTACGTAAGAAGGTAAGCTCTCACCTGTGAGAATAGGCCCATCACTTAAGGACACTAGCAAAAACTGAGGATAGCTGGGAGTGGGAGGGGTTATATGACGAATGTCCCAGTTTTTTTTTTTAAATTCTTTATTTTAGCAACAATACGCACAAAGGAAGTAAACATAGCTGACATAACAGGTCTGTACTCGAAAGACGTGGTTTATCAAAGTAAGGCTGTTCCATAAGAGCATAAGTCAACAGCAATTGGTAAAAACCAGGCTAGTGAATTTGCTGACAGTGAGATGACCCGTGAAGTTACGTGAAAAGTAAAGGTGTGATAGCCGACAGGAACATAGGTTGCAGGTGGGAAGGAGAATCCAATTTTCCCTCAAAAGGGTAAGCAGTAAGAAAGTAAACGGGGGGGGGGCGTGGCCTGGACATGGCTGAATAGAGACGTGAGTTGTGTGAGCTCCCGGCCGTCTCCCCTCACCGCAGCTAGTTCAGCCGTTTTTTGCAAGCTATGCAATCATCCAAGAAGAGAACCGGGAAGAAGAGCGGTAAACAATCCAAAATAACCCCACAGCAGCCCTCTCCTAACGAGCTAAGGAGGCGATTTCAGCTCTCCCTTCTCGGCTCGCCGGAACTTAAGATGGCGGCGCCACGAGGGGAACACGCAGGGAGACAGACAGCGAGCGGATCTGTGTCACCACAGGGAGATCCGCAAGCAGACGTTTGAGATGGCTTCCCTCCGGATCTCCGCTCTGGCCCCGGTGAGTCCTCTCAACCCTTTCTTCAAACCCCCAGAGGAGATGAGGAGCTGCGCTCCATATTGCTAGCACTACCCACTAAAGCTGACATTACAGCTCTCATAGCGACAGTAGAGGCCTCACACAGGAAAGAAATGCAGGCTGTAAAGGCAGAAGTACGTGCCTTAAACACCAGAATAGAGGCAGGGGAGAGCTCCTTAGTGACATTGGAACATCGCATGTCAGCCATAGAACGCAAACAGGAGACGCAAACGGAGGCACTACAAGAACAAGCATTGAGGCTGGAGGAGATGGAGGACCGGAGTCGCAGGAACAATTTGCGACTCAGGGGACTACCAGAGGCTACAGGACCGGAGGATTTGGCGGACACAGCAGTGGCCATCTTCCGCAGCCTTCCAGGGATTGACTTACCTGACCACATCGAGATAGACAGAATCCACAGGGCCTTAGGCCCTAAACCTACTGACCCTCTGATACCCAGAGATGTGGTCTGTAGAATCCACCACTATATCCATAAAGAACAGATCCTGCGGAAGGCCTGGGAGGCGGAGGATCCGGAACTAGATGGGGCTACAGTTAAAATCCTTCCGGACCTCTCGCGTGCAACTTTACAGAGACGTGCGATAATGAAACCCCTTCTAGACTTGGCCAGGCGAAAGGGAGCGACATATAGATGGGGATATCCTCTGTCTGCCACATTTAGAAAAAATCAGAGGTCTTTCACTCTTCGCAAACCAGACGCACTACCAGCCTTATTCACCTTCCTGGATGCAGAGCCAATCGCTGTACCAGACTGACTGGGCCCTCTTCCAGGACCACCCGGACGGCTTGCTGCGTCAAACATGGGACAGAACTTCCAGCCTAGACAGCAAAGAAACCGCCGTCAATCCAGGGCTCCTTCCCAAGAAGACGCACGAGAGTCCTGAAACATAAACATCCCTTGTAAAGTTTGGGAATTCCATTTTTCCCTTTTTCTTCCTGGTCAAAAGTAACAGTGACCGAGTTATTTGTTCTTTTAAGGTTAGAATATATTGGTTAAACCTTCTCTATAAGGAGCACTAATTTGCTCACGGTCAACTAACCCTGTGGGACACTCAGAGGAGTCCATATTTTGTGCGGCTTTTAAAGTGACTTACTGATCAAGATGGAGACTACGCCTTTGCGCAGAGCACATTAAGCGGAAACCACACAACCAGGAGACTGACATCCTAATTTGAGAAACCCAGCGCTGGTAAGCAGAGAGGATCACTTATACTACTTAAAGGTGTGCTTAAACCTATGAGACTGCATGCGGCCACCCTGACGGTCCACGGGGAATTCCAGTTTGCTGCTCTGACATTGGTAATGGAAAAGAGGCAGCCATGGGAAACCCATGAACACTAGTCCTTATTCAAATATCGGTGACATAATGGCTTACAGAACCGGTATGAGGTGGTTCTATGGGAGAGCATTTCAGCTCCTTTTTAGTGGAGTGACGAGATGCCTGCTCGGTAACCATAAAATGACACCTCATGTAGGACTATCGCTCTTTAGGACAAAATATATATCTGCACACAGAAAGGTTTAAATGTGTTAGATAACTTCTTAATTCTAATTCACAGGAGACAATAGCTAATCAGCCAAACCAACAGGAGATGGTGTGAGGTGACTGCCACTAGATGGCGTGAGGGGAATTTAACCCAGGTTAATATATATATTTTTAATTTTTTTTGAGGTTTTAATTTTGTTTATACTCGGCAATATTACAAAGAAATAACCACAAGGGTTATCTGTTTGATATTATAGAACTTTGAAGGCTCAAAGATTAAACGAATTGCATAGCTTTTTTCAGGATTAACTATGTTGGACGTGCTGGGGTGGGGGGATGGGCGGGAAGCTCTGTTCTCTGAGCCTTGTCCTACCTTGCTTCCAACTAGGCCAGCATATATTTGTGGGGGGCAAAGTTTGTGTCCCCTAGAAGTTATATGCAGAAATAACATCCCCTTAATTTAGGGGGAAATATCATAGGCAAGACGTTAGGTCTTGTCTGTGCTTGGTATAAAAAAAAAAAAAAAAAAAAAATTTTTGTTTAATTTCATTTCTCTAACTTTTCTCTCTTTTTTCTATACTTACCTCCCCCTTCCTTCATCCCTACCCCCCCCCCCTTTTTTTTCCCCCTCTTTCCCCATCCCAATATAACATGGCTGTCAGCAAGATCAATGTGATGTCCCTTAATGTTAAAGGACTTAACATACCCGAGAAAAGACGCATGTTGCTAGACGACTTAAAACGAAACCATACAGACATAGCTTTCCTCCAAGAGACACATTTTAGGACTAACAGATTGCCATACTTACAAAATAGACATTTCCAGACTGCCTTCCACTCCATGAATCCAGACTCCAAATCTAAAGGTGTCTCTATCCTCATTTCAAGTAAGATCCCTTGGCAGCTCCAGAGTTCCTCGATAGACCCGACAGGAAGATATGTCTTCCTCAAAGGCACAATTGGAACTATAAAAGTAACACTTGCAACCATGTATGCCCCTAATGAACAACAAGCCACATTCCTACAAGAAACACTAGAGAAACTACGAGACTTTAAAGAGGGACATTTGATCCTAGGTGGAGACTTTAATACCCCCTTGATCCCCTCAGTAGACACGTCGTCAGGTAAAACATCAGTGCCACCGAACCAACTTAAACGGATAGCTAAAGCGTTCCATGACTCACAACTGATAGACGTATGGCGTCTACAGCATTCAGGAGAGAAGGACTTCTCCTTTTATTCCCACATACACCAACTCTACACCAGAATAGACTATTTCATGATTCCTCATTCACAACTTCATGCTGTTGAACAAACATCAATTGGCAACAGGACATGGTCAGACCATGCACCAATTTTTCTGAGTTATCGCCTATCAGACACTCACTCGCCCAGACATCGTTTCTGGCGACTCAACGAAAGCCTACTACAAATACCGGAAGTATTGGCAGATGTAACTAACACTCTAAATCTATATTTTCAAGAGAATGACCAAACAGACTGTGACCCAGGGATACTGTGGGAGGCACATAAAGTAGTTCTGAGAGGTGCCCTTATTTCACATGGAGCCCGCATTAAAAAAGAAAGAAATAAAAAGCTTTCCCAACTCTTACAGGAACTAGCCACTTTAGAAGCCAGACACAAACACGCCCCAACTCAAGCGTCAGAAACACAGTTATCGACCATTAGACAACAAATCACAGAGATCCTACAATACAGAGCAAAGGCGGCCCTACAAAGTGGCCGAACAAAAACTTACGAGTTTGGGGATAAGTGTGGAAGACTTTTAGCTAAAACGATCAGAAGCCATACTCAGTCGACATATATCCCCCACATTACCACATCGGGCGGTAAAAAAGCATCCTTACCTACACATATAACTGAGGAATTCCGGCAGTTTTACTCCAAACTATACAATCTGTCACAGGGAACCCCCCCCAACGCAATCATTGAGGAATACATTCGTTCTTCCCAAATGCCAACACTTGCTCAGGAGCTTAGTGAAGAACTGGACTCACCCATAACCATAACAGAAATTCAGAATGCCATAAAGACAATGAAGCCAAGCAAAGCCCCAGGCCCAGACGGCTATACGCTACAATATTACAAAACCTTTTTGCCTATTCTGGGGTCCCGTTTGGTTACACTATATAACAGGATTGGAACGGGGGCAGTTTTCGCAAGGGAAACTTTGGGTGCTCATATCTCGATAATCCATAAAGAGGGGAAAGACCCAACAGCTTGCGGGAGCTACAGGCCCATATCTCTGTTGAACCTAGACCTCAAGATCTTTACTAAAGTTCTTGCTGTCAGGTTGGCGCAGCACCTCCAGAACCTTATTCACCTAGACCAGGTTGGTTTTATACCCTCCAGGGAAGCTAGAGACAGTACTACGAAAGTGCTGAACCTGCTATACATATCTAGAACAAAGAAGACCCCTTGCGTCCTTATTAATACAGACGCAGAAAAGGCCTTCGACCGTGTCAGTTGGCCTTTTATGAATGCGGTACTCAGACACATAGGCCTAGGGGAGGTGATGCTCAACCGGATAGCGGGTATTTACTCCACTCCCACGGCACGAGTGAAGACGAATGGTGTTCTATCAGACCCCTTTGTAATTACAAATGGGACAAGGCAGGGATGCCCCTTATCCCCCCTCCTATTTGCACTTTCTCTTGAACCATTCCTTTCCAAAATTAGGTTAAACTCTAACATACACGGAATATCAGTAGGGCCCTTGCAACATAAGGTATCAGCGTATGCATACGATTTACTTTTCTCGTTAACGGATCCTATAGTGTCTCTACCCAACCTACTAAAAGAATTTGAAACATATGGGAAATTATCAAATTTAAAAATTAATTTTTTAAAATCAGAAGCCATGGGTATATCAATACCAACCACCGATCTCACAAATTTACAATCAAGCTTTCGGTTTAGGTGGACTACCTCTGCCCTGACATATTTAGGCACGAAAATACCACCAGATCCGGCACTGATCTATGACAGTAACTTCCCCCCCTATTAACAAGAGTCAGATTATTATTGGAAGAATGGAATAGGGGTCTGCACTCTTGGTTTGGGAGGTGTAATCTAATTAAAATGTGTATACTGCCCAAGTTCCTGTACCTGTTTCAAGCCCTGCCAATCAAAATACCCCCTACATACTTCAGACGCGTCCAGACTCTCTTCACTCGTTTTGTGTGGGCTAACAAGAAACCACGCATTCCCAGAGCACAATTATCCAGGCCTAAGCATCATGGAGGGATAGCACTTCCGGACATCAGGAAATATTATTTCGCAACACATTTAAGTAGAGTGATAGATTGGAATAGGAACAAAAACCATAAATTGTGGACACAAATTGAACAGCAAACAGACATACCTCTAGAATCAGCACTATGGTGCTACGAATCACTTCCATTAGAACTGAAATCCCACCCATTTATAGGTAACACCATACGGCAATGTCTCCACCCTACTTTACAAACATCAATACCGACCACAGAATCCCCCATGACCCCGATTTTGGGAAATCCAAAATTCCCCCCGGGAATGTCACCTGGACAGTTCCAGACATTGAGAAACGCTGGATACACCAGAGCTTTACGGTTTGTGACGCAAGACAGATGGCCATCCATGACAGAATTAATAGATCCAGCCGGTCTGTTTAAACTTACATTCTGGAATGCAGTCAAAATCCACCATTTTCTTCAGACAATCCCAAACCCACAATTCTACACTAGACCCCTGACGACATTCGAGGATATATGCTCAGACACAGAACCGATCAAACAGTTGCTATCCCAGATGTACGCCCTTTTGAACACTCCTGTACAAACGCCTGATCTACCATGTATTACAAAATGGGAAAAAGACCTTCGGTGTACTTTCACAGCAGTCCAGAAACAAAATATGATAGTTCTTTCCCTTAAATCCTCCATCTGCACTAAAATACAGGAGACAAATTTCAAGATCCTGACCAGGTGGTATTTAACACCTAGTCGCTTGCACTCTATGTTTACTGAATCATCAAAATACTGTTGGAGATGCCAGAGGGAGGTGGGAACGATTCTACATGTGTTTTGGTCCTGCCCTCACTTGACAAATTTCTGGACTGCTGTCTGTTCAATTTCTCAGAAGTTCACCGAATTTCAGATCCCGAATGACCCAGCATTTTTCTTACTACATGTATCCTCTATCCCGCTAAAAACCTACAAAAAATCTATACTAAGACACCTAACGAATGCAGCGAAATCCTGCATACCTATATTATGGAAAAAACAAGCCCCCCCTACCATATCAATGTGGCTACGGAAAGTGGAAGACATAAATAATCTGGAAGACCTAATTCTGACATCACAAAATAGACAAACAACCTACCAAAAAACATGGGCACTGTGGAATATGTTCAAATATTCAGAGGAAGGTAAGGTCCTATTTGGAAACCCGAACTAATTAATAGACCCAATATATGCAACGGGTGACACACAAACTAAAGACCCCAATTGATCATTATGATATCCTGACGACCGTCCCTTTCCCCCCCCAGTTCCCTCCCCAGTTCCTTCCCCAACTTACCTTACTTCTCTTTTTCCATTCTTCTTTTCTATCTGTTTTTTCTTATTTTATTTTGTAATACTGTACTTAGGTTGCAGTCTCTTGATGGATACACATTAATAGGCATATTAAATATTGGCATAACGTGGAATAATTTAGTTGCTGATCAATCTCTCTACCCACAGTAATTAAAAGGGTTAAGTGTTAACAGCAATGGGAGATACATATGCACCATTAAGAATGCCATGGGACAAAGATTTCTTATTATTATGTCTGTAAGATGTTGATGTATCATTATGTTATATTATCGGGAGGCTGCGACCTCCTCCCCCCCCCCCCCCCCCCTTCTTATTGTTTATATTCCCGGGCTTTGCCCAAAAATTTTGGAAAAATTAATAAAATATATATTTGAAAAAAAAAAAGAAAGTAAACAGAGTCAAGTAAAACAATGTCTTGTAGAAGTGGGCTTCTTGTTTCGCCATGAATTAAGGTCCACCATTTGCACTATATCGTTCACTGATTTAGTCCACCGAGACACCATGGGATAGGACCGATTTCCATTGTGCTAGTATACATGCCCTGGCTATGTTAAGGAGGTGCCTCACTAGGGAATGGTGGAACTTTCATTTGGACAGAGGGTTATGGGTAGTAGGCATGTAGCTGGGTCCTGTTCAAAGGACAGGCCAATAAGATCGTGAATCAAGGCACAGACATCTAGCCAGAATGGGGCGGAACTGCAGACACGACCAGAAGATCGTATCCCTTTCTGTGCCACATCAACAGTCAGGACTGACGTCTGGGAATATGCAGTGTAATCTTTCTGGAACTCTATACCTTTGGGCAAGGAGCTTGTAGCCGGATTCTTGAAGCCTTAAAGACATTGAGGACTTGTGTTTGAAAAAGAGAATGAACTCTTTGTTTCTGTGTCAGGTGTAGAGCTATATTCTTATCTCATTTAGTAAGCAAAGGGGGATAAAATTCTCCAGATGGGAAATCAGTGTTGCATAGGCCACGGAGAGGCCATGTCAAAGGCAAAATTGAGGTGCAGCTACATCCAAAAGAAGCGAGGGGGGGTTCAGAACAGTGGCTTGCTGTACCAGAATAGCAGAATAGAGAGCACATTGTCTAATAAGCCTGTCAAGTCAGCCAAGGGGAAAGCATTGACTGGATGGACAGGACAGATTTCCAGCTTCTATTTTCCCAAAAGTCTTGTAACCTACAGTAAGTTTGTTAACCATTATAAAAAAAAAAACTGGGATAAAGTCGTTAAGGGCGATTTTAGAAGTGGTACCCAAAATGGGCTGGTATCGCACAGAGGCAGGGCAAATATTTTGCAGCCAGAGAATAGCCTTTAGGGCAGGGATCTCCAAAATACGGCCCCCTCACCCGTTGCAGAACTACACATCCCGTGAGGAATTGTAAAACTCTGACATTTACAGTACAGACATGCGTATAAACAGAAAAGTCAGGGCTACTACCCATACACCACAGATAGCAGAGCTCCCAGGTACTCGATCCACAGTTGCTGGCTTAGAGCAATGTGGAAAAAATGATCCGCACTCAAGTTGTTGCTCTTAAAATTTCTTAATTTTATTGAATAGCCACAGTGAACAAACGCAGATTAAGTCAGATGACGCATTTCAGCCTATAAGGCCTTAGTCATAACCACATTATAGACATAAAACTTTGAAATAAATAGTAGCTCTAAAGATAACAGGCTCCACCCATTGATTGCCTTAATTGATCGCAGGCAATTATCCATGTATGTACACACGTGCATACATTCCCACGCGTATAGACATATGCATAAGAAAGCACACCATAAAATTAAAAAAACATTAAATAAAAAAGATGAAAATAATAATCCAAGTATGTGAAAAAAAAAAAAAAAAACAGAAGAGAGAAAGCAAAAGAGAGAAGAGGCTCTGGGGAGAGGCATTCTTAATGTAAGGGCAAGTCCAGATCCCACCTCAGGTTTAACCCCTGAGGCAATCTAGTTTTTAATCTAAAAATCCACCATGTTTCTCTCCCCAGTAGCCTTTTCTCCCTGTCACCTCTGGGCCAGTGAGACAACTGTTCTATTCCTCTGAAGGAAAATGGAGGAAAGATCGCCCTGATGACATTCTCTAAAGTTACGTGTTGCATTCTAAATGTTTCTAGCATTTGGGTTATTTGTGTCACAGTAACGTTCCCTTAAACGGACTCTCAAAGGATGTGTGATACAACCTTCATATTGGAGGCTGCATGTGATCAGGTAAACTGGCGTATAACATGCACTTTTTCACCCTGAATACTGCAATTTGGGCTGCCTAGGAGGGGACCGGGACGAGCGCCGTTAGATTACATACAGCGAGAATCTCCTGTTTACTCAGCGGCCTCTGTAATAGGAAGTTCCGTCTCCAAGGCCAGCATTGGACTAGTGTTCTGTCTATCATAGAAGCTGGTCCAGGAGGCGGGACTTTGTATTGAAGAGGCTGCCGATTAAACTGGAGATTCTCGCTGTATGTAATCTGACAGTAATTGTCCCACCCCCCTCCCTGTCCCCTCCGAGGCAGAAGTAATCTGAGTTGAGGCTGCAGATAGGCATTGATCAGACTGCATACATGGCAATGGTGAGGTTGCATATGGTCATTGATGGCAATGGTGAGGCTGCAGATGGGCATTGATGGGCAATTGTGAGACTGTAGATGGGCATTAATCAGGCTGCATTGATGGGCAATTGTGAGGCTGCAGATGAACATTGATCAGACTGCAGATGGGCAATGGTGAGGCTGTATTGATAGGCACTGACCCTTATTTTGCTTCAAACTTCTCTATTTAAAATTTAAGTTTTTTTCCTGAAACTTCTCTCCTAAAATGAAGGTGCATGCTGTACGCCTGTGCGCGTTATATGCCGATAAATATGGAACATAGTTTGTGCCACAGTTGATGTAAGTCTGCACAACACTACACTGACAGTAGAACACTCTAGGCAAACTTTTCACCCCCCGATCACCCCCCTGTACCCCCTGTCACAGTGACACCAATAGCAGTTTTTTTTTTCTGATTATTGCATTGGTGTCATTTTGTGCAAGTTATAAGTGGTAGGGCAGTTAGTGTTAGGCCCCTTTAGGTCTAGGGTACCCCCCCAATAAAGTTTTAACCCCTTGATCACCCCCACGTCGCCAGTGTCACTAAGCGATCGTTTCTCCGATTGCTGTATTAGTGTCCCAGGTGACGCTAGTTAGGGAGGTAAGTATTTAGGTTCGCCGTCAGCGTTTTATAGCGTCAGGGACCCCCATATACTACCTTTTAAAGGTTTTAACCCCCTGATTGCCCCCTAGTTAACCCTTTCACCAGTGATCACTGTATAACTGTTACGGGTGACGCTGGTTAGTTTGTTTTTTATAGTTTCAGGGCACCCGCTATTTATTACCTAATAAAGGTTTAACCCCCTGATTGCCCGGCGGGGATATAAGTTTTGGGGTCAGATAGGGACTGCGTCGCCCCAGGCAGCGTCAGGTTAGTGCCAGTACCGCCAACACCCATGCACGCAGCATACACCTCCCTTAGTGGTATAGTATCTGAACGGATCAATATCTGATCCGATTAGATCTATACTAACGTCCCCAGCAGTTTAGGGTTCCCAAAAACACAGTGTTAGCAGGATCAGCCCAGATACCTGCTAGCACCTGCGTTTAGCCACTCAGCCCAGCCCACCCAAATGCAGTATCGATCGATCACTGTCACTTACAAAACACTAAACACACATAACTGCAGCGTTCGCAGAGTCATGCCTGATCCCTGCGATCGCTAACAGTTTTTTTGGTAGCGTTTTGATTCAGTCGCTAACAGTCAGGAGCTTTTTTTACCTGTGAGTCTCACTAGTGTGCCACTAAATTTAGAGCCCAAAATGGCAAATCGAAGGTACACTAGTGAAGAGGCCTACACGTTTCTGAGCATGACAGATAGTGAAGAGGAAGTCATTCATCTGTCAGATTCAGGCTCAGAATACGATCCTGTAGAGGACAGCGACTCCATGAAAGATAGCTCTGACAACGGAGTTGTGGTCCCTGCCAAGGTGAGGCATACCAGACCCCAATCATTTTCTGTCGTTGATGTGCAATAACTGCAAGCCCCTCATATGGTGAACTGGCAAGCACCAGCGGCCTAGTACACCCTGGTCGTAGTCAATCCAGCACTGCAGTATCACGTGGTGACGTGGCGAGTCCCATAAGTGCAGTTCAAGCTGGTGAGGTGGCAAGCACAAGTAGTGTCCCGCTGCCACCAAGAAGACGAACACAGGCCTGTCGTGCCCATAGTTCCCTTCCTGCTGCATTCACCAATCCTATTTGGGAACCCACCACTTCTGCAGCACCCGTATTTCCCCCATTCACTGGCCAACCCGGCATTCAGGTGGAAACAGTTGATTTTACGTCACTTGATTTTTATTCGCTGTTTTTCACCGAAGATCTCTATAGATCTATTGTGGACCAAAGCAATTTATACGCTGGTCAAAACATCGCCACTATTCCCCAATCCTCCCTTTCCAGAGATTGGAGACCAATTACGGTTTCCGAATTTAAGCACTTTTTCGGCCTTTCCCTCAACATGGGCATAACTAAAAAGAGTGAGTTGCGGTCATATTGATCCACTGACCCAATTCACCATATGCCCTTGTTCTCTGCCTCCATGACCAGGGCACGATATGAGCAGATCTTGCGGTTCATGCACTTCAATGACAATGAACTCTGTCGTCCTCGTGGAGACCCTGGATACGATCGGCTCTACAAAATCCGGCCACTCGTAAACCACTTCAACCAACGTTTTACAGACTTGTTTACTCCCCATCAAGTTGTCTGCGTTGATGAGTCCCCGATTAAGTTTTCTGGTCGCTTGTCATTCAAACAGTACCTTCCCTGCAAGCGTGCCAGATACGGGGTCAAGATGTATAAGCTCTGTGACAGGGCCACAGGCTTTACATGTAGTTTTATGGTTTACGAGGGAAAAGATAGCCACGTAGAGCCGACAAACTGCCCTGACTACATAGGAAGCGCTGGCAAGACTGTGTGGAACTTGGTGTCACCCTTATTCGGAAAGGGGTACCACTTATATGTGGACAATTATTACACGAGCGTGCCACTTTTTAGTCACTTGTTTGATTAGCAGATTGGAGCATGTGGCACCGTGCGACCTAATCGCCGGGGCTTTCCCCAGCGGCTGGTAGATTCCCGTCTTAGGCTGGGGGAAAGAGCCTGCTTGCAGTGTAATAATTTGCTCGCTATGAAGTGGAGGGATAATAAGAATGTTTTCGTTCTTACCTCCCTTCATGCAGACACGACGGTCCAAATTACTGCAGCGACTGGTGTTGTGGAGAAACACCTCTGTGTCCATGAATATAACCAAAATATGGGAGGGGTGGACCTCAACGACCAGTTGTTGGCGCCGAACCTAATTGCCCGTAAGGCCAGGCGCTGGTACAAGAAAGTGTTTATTTATTTCAATTGGCTTTGCTGAACGCTCATGTGCTATACAGAGCTTCAGGACGGGCTGGATCCTTCCTTAAATTCCAGGAAGAGATCATCAAGCCCTTCTGTTTCCAGACAGTGCTCCACCTCACCTTCCCCAACCAAATGCAGTAGCCGGCTGCATGAGAGGCATTTTCTTTATGTCCTCCCGAGTACCCCAACCCAACAAGCCCCCCAAAAAAGATGTTGAATAGTTGTCGTTTTATTGTTCTCTCTCTACTCTCTCTCTATTGTTCTGCTCTTTTTTACTGTATTCTATTCTGCAATGTTTTATTGTTATTATGTTTGCTTTATAGGTATGCATTTTTTTTTATACTTTACTGTTTACTGTGTTTTATTGTTAACCATTTTTTTGTTTTCAGGTATGCCATTCAGCTGCAGAGCGGATTTATTTATCTTGACAGCAACAGCGTTTGCTCCCAAGATACATAAAGCCGTGATTCCAGCGCTGTCGGAGGTGATTTCACCACCACAGTTAAAAAAAAGAGCATATATGCCGAAGCATGGGGGCAGCAGGGGCGGAGGAGCGATTTGCTCCTACCTTTTGCTGGTGGATTCCCCCATGCTTCGGCATATATATATATATTTTAGGCACAGGTTGCGTTAAAAAATGTTTTATTTTTTACTATGTTTTATTTGTATTTGCTTTGCAGATATGGTAAGTCTTACTGTTATACTGTAATGTTACTTTGTTTTATTGTTAACCATCATTTGCTTAGCAGGTACGCCATTCAGTTGCAGCGCGGATTTATCTATCTTGACAGCAACAACGTTTGCTCTCATGATACATAAAGCAGTGACTCCAGCGCTGTAGGAGGTGATTTCACCACCACAGTTAAAAAAAAAAAAAGAGCATATACGCTGAAGCATGGGGGCAGCAGGGGCGGAGGATCAATTTGCTCCTACCTTTTGGGGTGGATGCCCCCATGCTTCAGCATATATAAACGGTGCATGTATGCCCATCATTAGAAGTGGGTGGATGAAGGGAGGTATTCTAATGGTGGGCATACCCACCGATCAATCTCTTTTTTTCGTTCAGCCCACAGGCTGCATGAAAAAAAAGTTCACAATATATGCCCAACAAGGACCAGCAACGTATTGGTATGTTGCTGGACTTTGAGAGGTTATACCAGAATGATGCCTGCAGGTTTAGGTATCATCTTGGTATCATTCTTTTCAGCCAGCGGTCGGCTTTCATGTAAAAGCAATCCTAGCAGCTAATTAGCCTCTAGACTGCTTTTACAAGCAGTGGGAGGGAATGCCCCCCCCCCACCGTCTTCCATGTTCTTCTCTGGCTCTCCTGTCCCAACAGGGAACCTGAGAATGCAGCCGGTGATTCGGCCAGCTGACCATAGAGCTGATCAAAGACCAGAATGGCTCCAAACATCTCTATGGCCTAAGAAACCGGAAGCTACAAGCATTTTATGACTTAGATTTCGCCGGATGTAAACAGCGCCATTGAGAAATTGGGAAAGCATTTTATCACACTGATCTTGGTGTTGTCAGATGCTTTGAGGGCAGAGGAGAGATCTAGGGTCCAATAGACCTTAATTTTTTCAAAAAAAGAGTACCTGTCATTACCTATTGCTATTATAGGGGATATTTACATTCCCTGAGATAACAATAAAAATGCTAACAAAAAAAAATAAAAAATGAAAGGAACAGTTTCAAAATAAGTTAAAAAAGCAAAAAGCACCCTGTCCCTCCCTGCTCTCACGCAATGGCGAACGCAAGCGTCGGTCTGGCGTCAAATGTAAACAGCAATTGCACCATGCATGTGAGGTATCACCGCGAAGGTCAGATCAAGAGCAGTAATTTTAGCAGTAGACCTCCTCTGTAAATCTAAAGTGGTAACCTGTAAAGGCTTTTAAAAATGTATTTAGTTTGTCACCACTGCACGTTTGTACACAATTTTAAAGCAAGTCGTGTTTGGTATCCATATATTCGGCCTAAGATCATCTTTTTTATTTCATCAAGCATTTGGGCAATATAGTGTGTGTTAGTGCATTAAAATTGAAAAAAGTGTGTTTTTTGCCAAGAAAATGCGTTTGAAAAAAATCGCTGCGCAAATACTGTGTGAAAAAAAAAATGAAACACCCACCATTTTAATCTGTAGGACATTTGCTTTAAAAAAATATTTAATGTTTGGGTTTCAAAGTAATTTTCTTACAAAAAAAAATAATTTTTTCATGTAAACAAAAAGTGTCAGAAAGGGCTTTGTCTTCAAGTGGTTAGAACAGTGGGTGATGTTTGACATAAGCTTCTAAATGTTGTGCATAAAATGCCAGGACAGTTCAACCCCCCCCCCCCCCAAATGACCCCATTTTGGAAAGTAGACACCCCAAGCTATTTGCCGAGAGGCATGTCGAGTCCATGGAATATTTTATATTGTGACACAAGTTGCGGGAAAAAGACTTTTTTTTTTTTTTTTTTTTGCACAAAGTTGTCACTAAATGATATATTGCTCAAACATGCCATGGGAATATGTGAAATTACACCCTAAAATACATTGTTGCTTCTCCTGAGTACGGGGATACCACATGTGTGAGGCTTTTTGGGAGCCTAGCCATGTACGGGACCCCGAAAATCAAGCACCGCCTTCAGGCTTTCTAAGGGTGTAAATTTTTGATTTCACTCTTCACTGCCTATCACAGTTTCGGAGGCCATGGAATGCCCAGGGGGCACAACCCCCCCCCCCCCCCCAAATGACCCCATTTTGGAAAGTAGACACCCCAAGCTATTTGCTGAGAGGTATAGTGAGTATTTTGCAGACCTCGATTTTTTTTGTCACAATGTTTTGAAAACTGAAAAAAAAAAAAAAAAAAAAAATTTTTCTTGTCTTTATTTTCAAAAACAAATGAGAGCTGCAAAATACTCACCATGCCTCTCAGCAAATAGCTCAAAGTGTCTACTTTACAAAATGGGGTCAATTGGGGGGGGGGGGGTTGTGCCATCTTGGCATTTTATGGCCTTCAAAACTGTGATAGGTAGTGAGGAGTAAAATCAAAAATTTACACCCTTAGAAATCCTGAAGGTGGTGCTTGGTTTTCGGGGCCCCGTACGCAGCTAGGCTCCCAAAAAGTCCCACACATGTGGTATCCCCGTATGCAGGAGAAGCAGAAGAATGTATTTTGGGGTGTAATTCCACATATGCCTATGGCATGTTTGAGCAATATATCATTTAGTGACAACTTTGTGCAAAAAAAAAAAAGTTTGTAATTTTCCTGCGACTTGTGTCAAAATATAAAACATTCCATAGACTCAACATGCCTCTCAGCAAATAGCTTAGGGTGTCTACTTTCCAAAATGGGGTTATTGGGGGGGGGGGGGGGTTTGTGCCATCTTGGCATTTTATGGCCTTCAAAACTGTGATAGGTAGTGAGGAGTGAAATCAAAAATGTACGCCCTTAGAAATCCTGAAGGCGGTGATTGGTTTTTGGGGCCCCGTACGTGGCTAGACTCCCAAAAAGTCCCACACATGTGGTATCCCCATACTCAGGAGAAGCAGCTAAATGTATTTTGGGGTGCAATTTCACATATAACCATGGCATGTGTGAGCAATATATCATTTAGTGTCAACTTTTTGTAAAAAAATTTTTTATTTTTATCATTATTCAATTACTTGGAACAAAAAAATTTAATATTTAATGGGCTCACCTGCCTCTCAGCAATTTCCTTGGGGTGTCTACTTTCCAAAATGGGGTCATTTGGGGGGTTTGTACTGCCCTGCCATTTTAGCACCTCAAGAAAATGACAGGCAGTCAAACTAAAAGCTGTGTAAATTCCAGAAAATGTACCCTAGTTTGTAGACGCTATAACTTTTGCGCAAACCAATAAATATACGCTTGACATATTTTTTACCAAAGACATGTGGCCGAATACATTTTGGCCTAAATGTATGACTAAAATTGAGTTTTTTGGATTTTTTTTATAACAAAGTGTAAAATTTTTCTTTTTCCGTTTCTAGCGCAAAAAATAAAAACCGCAGAGGTGATCAAATACCATCAAAAGAAAGCTCTATTTGTGGGGAAAAAAAGACGCAATTTTGTTTGGGTACAACATTGACCACGCAATTAGCAGTTAAAGCGACGCAGTGCCAAATTGTAAAGTGCTCTAGTCGGGAAGGGGGTAAATCCTTCCGGGGCTGAAGTGGTTAAGGGGTTGTATCTCTGAGTGCTGGAAATATATAATTCATAATATGAAAACAAGTGTCGAGAGGGCAACTTTGGCGGATGCCAAAAGAAACTCAGAGAAAAGCATCACATTTGCTTTAACAGCTGTGAGTGGCAGGGCACATAATGCGTTAATCCATTTCAACATATTAGCACCAATCCTGATGTATTAAAAGGGTTTCTCTCAAACTTTCAGCCCATATTACAGAATGCCTTTTTTGCAACCATAGAGAGCAAGAGCAGAGGCAGGGAATTAGAGGTGCAGAGGTAAATAAACTTGAGGGTCCTGGAGGTGTTATCCCTCGCTTCTCTGCCAGGCACAAAGCTGATCTGGTTTAGATGAATGACCCGCTTATGGTAGGGCAAGACCCTGAGTGCCAAGATTTTTGCAAATATTTTTAAATCTGTGCTTAGTAGTGAGATTGGACCATAGCTGCCACAAAATGAGGGTTGTTTGTCTCTGTGAATGGGTAAGCCAAATGGTGTTGAAATGTCTTATAAAACAATGGTGTGAGGCCATCCAGACTGGGCGCTTTTTAGTGGGCATACATTTCAGGGATGCAATGAATAATTCTTCAGCGAGTGGGACACTAATCGTTTATAAAGTTCTGAACTGCTCAAAAATCAAATCACTTTAAAGTAAAACACTATATTCTACATAAATCAACCCCTAACATGCAGCAAAAATGATCGAACCTCAAAACCCCATTCCACCAAATACTGTACTCACATATTTAGCATTAACTATAAATTCCATGTGCAATAAATGGCCTCTTAGATGGAGATTTCAGGTGAATATCCCATAATTCCTCCAGTGCTACACCTCAAAATATAATTTGCAATGTGCCCCACCTTAGTGTGATTAGCCTCTCATCTTAAAGATGTGACCCATGAGTAATATAGGTAAATTTGCACTCCCCTACCCCCCCCCCCCCTTCTGGGGTATGAGGATTTTAACTTTTCCTCCTCATGTTGTAGTATCCTCTAGCTATGTGCCCCTTTAATGGAAAGGAAAGGCCTCTCGCTCCACCAACAAACATCCGAATGCTCAAGAGAACATAACTCTCATTGTGCAGTATTTTTACAGAATAGGGTTTATTAGGATAAAAGTACGCACTTGCATTGGATGGTGCACTAAATACTGGTGCACTACAGAGAAAAAAAAATGGTTTTGTAAACGGTGGTGGGGGGGGAGTGAGAACTTGAGGAATAAATAGGTGCAACCTTCTGAAGATAGCTGCATATATTTCAGTCATGAGGATTTAAAGCAGCCTTTTATCTTGTATGATCAGGAAAATGGTATTTATACACAAAATGAAATTGAAAATAGCAAAAAAAAAGTAACCATCTTATTGCTGATGCTGAGGAATCTGAAGATGCACAATAGGATATACAACCCCAATTCCAAAAAAGTTGGGATGCTGTGTAAAATCTACATAAAAACAGAATGCAATGATTAGCAAATCTCATACGCCCATATTTTATCCACAATGGAAACTAGAAAACATATCAAATGTTTAAACTGAGAAAATGCACCAGTTTTGGAAAAAGATAAGGTCATTTTGAAATTGATGGCAGCAACAAGTCTCGAAACAGGCACAGGGCTACTTTTACCATGGTGTAGCACTCCCTGATCTTTTAACACGCTGTAAATGTCAGGGATGCTTGGGAATCAAAAAGTTAAAGGTTAAGGGTGTCCTTATCTATCAAATCATTCCAGAAGGCACCGGTGCAAAGTTCTCTGAATTCATTGATGAATCCATCAATAATGGTAGTAGGAATAGGTCTGTACCAGACAGAGTTTCCGAGCACCTCGAGGCACATTGTCTGGTATTGTACATGTGTCATGACGATGATGTTTCCACCTTTATCTGATGGTTTAATGTCATCATTCCTTTTCTGCAAACGTTTAAGTGCTAGTGATAGATTGGTGGTGAGATTAGACAAAATCACTGGCAGGACTTTTCATCTAATGTCTTTAATAGACTGATAGAGAAATGCCCAGATTGCCAGGCAGGTCATTAAATCTGGAAAATTACGTGATTTGGGTTTGAATTTTTTAGGGGCATTGTGTGAATTGGAAGAGGGTTTCAACGGGGCAACCTGGCTAGGGCCAGGAGGATCCTTAGTGTTACTCTCGTCATAGAGTAGCATCAAGTCACCGAGCGCACAAAATTCCTCCACGGTGAAGTGTTTTGTGCGCTTGGTGAGTTCACGCTCAAGGTTAATGTGACAATCTTTATCAAAGATAAATTTAAAGGCCAAGTTATGTGCAAAAAGATATAGTTGATTCCCCCCCCCCCTTTCTCCTTTCCATCCTCCCCCCTCCTCTCCCCCCTTGTTCCTTTTCCCCTCCCACCCAACAGATATTTCCCCCCTCCATCCCCTCCTCTTCTCTTTTTATCTAATTTTTGTATGAGTAATCGCCTTACCTTTTTATTTTTAAATTATCCATTGTATTTAGATATATACGTCCAGACTCTGCACGTCGCCCCTAGTCGCCGTGGGGGAACTTTTATTGGCACAGATACCTTGGCTGGGCATGGTCACTGGTAACCAGCACTGCTCTCCCTTCCTCTTATGTTTTTGCATCTTTGATCTATTTTGCACTGTTAATTATTTGTCAAAACCTATTGCATATTTTCTCCTGAAGCGGCTTTGATACCGCAAAACTAGTTGAGATATGTCAGCTGTGAACAGTCACCCCAATGTGATCTTCCCCCCTTGGGGACCATTATACTGGTGATACTTACTGATTTGTTCCTCGTGCATTTTTATGTGTCCAATAAAGTATGTTTTGTTTGATTTTTTATTGATTTTGTAATAATAAAATTCTATATCGCTTTTACTCACGTGAATCTATATCAATTATCTGTACCGCAATAGTCCACACTCCCCTTTTGCCTTGAGGGACCAGCTGGGGACTGGCCCCCAATCTGTCCATTTCATATGGGCTGTGATAGTAACATAAAATCTAAAAGATGATTTCTATATGTTTGTATAGAATAAGATTCGGAACATTGCATAATAATGAACTCAAAATATGTTATCATATAAAAACATATTACTTAATCAATATGATAACATTACATTTTCATCACATTATGCCCGATTTCATCACAATCATGCTCCTGATCCATTCTCATACGTACATATCTTGAATTGATCCCAACATGACTACATACAGTAAACTATATCCCATTATGCATAACGATTTCTCAGCCTTCCAAGACAGTAGATTTTATCACTCAATTTCATATTGTGCTATTAAATTATTTTCAAGTATTACTTTTTCACTCTTTAACTGCTTTAATACAGGGCACCTTCAACCCTTTCCTGCCCAGGCCAATTTTCAGCTCTGTCACACTTTGAATGACAATTGCGCGGTCACGCAACACTGTACCCACATTAAATTTTTATCATTTTTTTCACACAAATAGGGCTTTCTTTTGGTGGTATTTAATCACCACTGTTTTTTTTAATTTTTTGCCAAAAGAAAAAAGGCTGAAAAATTTGAAAAAAAAAAAAAAAAAAAATTCCTTAGTTTGTCAGAAAATTTTGTAAATAAGTAATTTTTCTCTCCGACTGATGTGCGCTGATGAGGTTGCACTGATAGGCGGCACTGAAGGGCAATGATGAGGCTGTAATATGCAGCACTGACTGGCACCACTGATGGGGCTGTGCAGATAATCAGGGCACTGATGAGCAGTGCCCCGATTATCTGTACAGGTCTCCCCTGTGAGGAGAAGCTGCTGACCGGCTCTTCTCACACTATCAATGTGAGGCAAGGAGAGCTGATAAACAGCACTTCCGTGTTTACAGCTGTGATAGCACGCTGAGACTGGGGCGAGGTCATATGACGTTGTCCCAGAACGAGAGAGGATCCTACCCACCATCATTTGTCTATACAGTGGGCAGGAGGAGGTTAATAATCATATTGGTAATTGTTTTAAGGCAAAGGAAAAAAGTACATACTGGACTTCAAACCAGTGCTGGTGCATAAAGTATATCTTAATAAACAGAAGAAAAAAAATATATGAATTGTATTAGTTCATATCACAAAAATGGATTTTTAAAACAGCTTACCTGTAAAATCTTTTTCTTGAAGTACATCACGGGACACAGAGCACCATAATAATGACTATGTGGGTTATACGCTTACCTTTAGGTGATTGGACACTGGCAACCAATAGTAAGATGGTTCCTCCCATATAACCCCTCCTATACCGGAAGCACCTCAGGTTTGTAGCAAGCAATGACGATCCCAGAAAGAGGAGAGGGACCTCTGTGTCCCGTGATGTACTTCAAGGAAAGGATTTTACAGGTAAGCCGTTTTAAAAATCCATTTTTCTTTATCATACATCACGGGACACAGAGCACCATAATAATGACTATGTGGGATGTCCTAAAGCAATGCATCTGAGGGGGGGGGGTACGACACATTATCCCTAAGCCCAACGGGCCTGAGACTATAAAAATGCCTGCAACACACTGTGGCCAAAAACAGTCTCCCTTTGAGATCTCAGATCCACCTGGT
Source organism: Aquarana catesbeiana (assembly GCF_042186555.1). Lineage (NCBI taxonomy): Eukaryota > Metazoa > Chordata > Amphibia > Anura > Ranidae > Aquarana > Aquarana catesbeiana. The sequence goes on from NC_133327.1 coordinate 267,506,722, forward strand.
AGAACGTATGAACTGAAGGCCAAGCGGCCACTTTGCAAACCTGAGCCATAGACACCTGCTGGCGTACTGCCCATGATGCACTAATTCCTCTAGTGGAGTGTGCTTTTAAATAATCCCAAGGTGGAACCCTGCGCTTTAATCCATACGCCTGGATAATAGTCTGACGAATCCACCTGGATATAGTTGAACTTATTGCCAGCTGTCCTTTTTTAGGACCCTCAGGCAAGACAAAAAAAACAGTCAGTCTTCCGAAAGGGAGCATTTTTGGTGATTGCCCTCACCACATCCAGTGAGTGAAGCGACCTTTCCTCCCTAGTCTTAGGGTTTGGAAAAAAGGAAGGTAAAATGATATCCTGATTCAAATGAAATTTGGAAACTACCTTCGGTAAAAAATCCGGACGAGGGCGCATGACCACTCTGTCCTGATGAAGAATCATAAAAGATTCTTTGCAAGAAAGGGCGGCCAGTTCTGACACCCTTCTAGCCAATGTTATAGCCACCAAAAAAACTAATTTTCTGGTCAATAGGACTAAAGGAATATGCCTAATAGGTTCAAACGGTTGACTCTGTAAGGCTGACAATACCAAATTTAAGTCCCAGGGACATAAAGGTGGTTTAACCGGCGGCCTCAGGTGTGTTACTCCCATGACAAAGGTTCACACCAAAGAATGGCATGCAATTGGTCTTTGGAAAAAAAACAATAAGGCCGAAATCCAAATCGTATACCTGCGAGGGTTCCATTTCCTCTCCTCACACCAAGAAATGTACGATTTCCAGACTCTATAATAGATAGCTCTAGAAACCGACTTTCTAGCGTTTATCAAGGTAGAAAAGACTGAACCCATAATACCACGGTCTTTCAACAGTCTGGTCTCAATAGCCAAGCCATCAAATTCAGCAACCGTAAAGAAGGATGGAATATGGGTCCCTGAGACAACAGGTCTGGACGGCATGGAAGGACCAATGGGTCCCCTACTGCCAACTTCAAAATCTCCGAGTACCAGGATCTCTGGGGCCACGCTGGGGCCACTAGGATCACTGGTTTTTGCTCCTCCTGTATTCTGCATAAGTGCGGCAGAATTTGGATCGGGGGAAAGGCATATATCAGAGAATACTGATCCCAAGGAAATACTAATGCATCTATCCTGACAGCAAGCGGATCCTTGGTCCTGGAGACAAACCTGTCCAGCTTGGCATTGAATCTGGATGCCAGCAGATCCACATCTGGGGTCCCCCAGTATTGGCAGATCTGTAGAAAAACCTCGGGGTGCAGGGACCATTCCCCTGGCAACAATTTCTGGCGATTACGGAAATCTGCCTGCCAATTGTCCACCCCCGGGATAAACACTGCCGAAAGGAACGGCACGTTTTTCTGCCCAAGTCAATATATGGTTTACCTCTCTCTGGGCTGCCCGACTCCTGGTACCTCCCTCGTGGTTGATATATACCACCACCGTGGAGTTGTCGGACTGGACTGACAGGAAGACCCCGCAATCTGGATGTCCAGAATCGCAGAGCCAGACGAGCTGCCCGAATCTCCAATAGATTGATGGGCAGGGTCCTTTCTGTCTGGGACCATACTCCCTGAACAGACGCCTCCTCTAGGACTGCTCCCCAGCCGAGAAGACTGGCGTCTGTAGTTACGACTTTCCAGGCTACTGGTGGAAAAGATTTCCCTCTTTCCAAATTGCTGGTTCTTAACCAAGAAAGGTTCCAGAGTACCTGTGGAGATAGAACCATCGGCTGATCCAAAGGTTCGAGCCAACTTGTCCCAGGCCTTTAGAATACTGTTCTGGAACACTCTGCAGTGGAACTGAAAGATGACACCATCTTGCCCAGTAACCACACGCACAGCCGAATAGGTGTTAGTTCTTTTTTCACCTTCTGGACAAGTTCCACTATGGAGGCGACCTTTAAGGGGGGCAGAAACACCTTTTCTTGGGTGGTGTCCAAGACCAGACCCAGATACACCAAGGCTTGGGTCGGACAAAGAGCTGACTTGTCCAGATTTAGAATCCAACCTAGGCGTTGTAAAACCTGTACTGTTCTTGACACGTTTTGAATCAGCATGGGGCAAGAGCAATCTCTTAGGAGAAGATCGTCCAGGTATCCTACTATGGAGACCTTCTGAGACCTTAGGGAAGCCAACACCGGAGCCAGAATCTTTGTGAAAACCCTGGGGGCTGTGGCCAGACCGAATGGTAGTACCACTTATTGAAAATGACTGCCTTCTACAACGAAGCGTAGGAACCTCTGAGGTGGACCGAAGATTGGCACATGAAGGTACGCGTCCTTGATATCTATGGACGCTAAATAGTCTCCCTTTTTCAGGGATTTTATTACTGAACAAACCGACTCCATGGGGAAGGATCGAACGTCTATAAAGACGTTGAGAGCTTTGAGGTCCAAAATGGGCCTTACTTCCCCATTTGGCTTCGGCACAGTGAATAGGTTTGAGTAAAACCCTTTGAACCTTTCCTCGTGCGGAACCTCTACAATTACCCCCTGCATCAGCAGATGCTGTAAAACTAGGAATAGGCATCTTCTTTTCTCTGGATCCGACAGAACCCTTGAGTACAGAAACCGATTTAGGGGGAATTCCCGAACCTCTATTCTGTAACCGTATTTTACAGTGGAAATGACCCATCTGTCTCGAACTAGTTCTTCCCAGGCATCCCCAAACAGCCGAAGCCTGCCCCCCACCCATGAGAGCGGAGGCGCCCCTTCACAAGATAGACTTGGAGTTGGGCTTGGGTGTCTTTTGGGTCCAGGGTTTCTTCTGACCCTGTGGTCTTTTAAACACAGACAGCTGAGGCCATCGATACTGCTTAGGGGAAGAAGCACTAGGTCCTGGAGCATTGGGAATTTTATAAGAGGGTTGCTTCCCTTTCTTTTTAATAGGGAGTAGGCCACTCTTTCCTTCAGAGATCTTTTGGATATATTTATCCAGATCCTCGCCAAACAAGCGTTCTCCATGGAATGGAAAAGCTGCGAGTAGCCTTTTACATGGCGTTTCAGCAGACCAGTTCTTTAGCCACAAGACTCTGCGCATATGGATTGACAGTAAGGCAAAACGAGACATCTGTTGGATTAAGTCCTTCAATGCGTCTACTGCAAAACATAAGGCATGAGGAATCTCCGATAACTCCTCGGCAGATTCCTCCTGGCAAGGTATGTTCTTTACCAACCTTTTAAAGCGATCCTTTAGGGATTGGCAAATCCCAATAGCTGCAACTGCTGGCTGAACTGCTGCACCAGCCACCGAAAAGGAGGCCTTTAATAAGGACTCTAGCTTTTTATCAGCCGGATCCTTGAATACCTGGGCATTATCCACTGGACAGGTTAAACTTTTATTTACAGAAGATATGGCAGCGTCCACCAAAGGTGTGCCCCATTTCTTTCCGAACTTCTCCTCCATAGGATATAAAACAGAAAACCTTTTTGGAGGCAAATATATCCTGTCAGGGTGCTCCCAGTCCGCGTAAACCACCTGCTCCAGTAACGGATGCAAAGGGAACGCTTGGGAAATTTGCTGAGGTCGCAAAGATCCCAAAGTAGAACAGGAGAGTGCAGACTCCTGAACCGGGGGTAACTTAAACCCAATTTGTACCATCTCAATTAGAGATTGGATAAACAATTTTTGGGAATGGGAGTCTGAAATTGGCTCTTCAGAGCCAGAGTCCTCAGCCGAGGCTCCTTCAGCCTCTCCTTCCTCTCGGTCTTTTATGACCACCTCTTCTAAATCCTCTGCCCATTCTGGTTCCAGATCACCTGGACCCATCTGGCTATAAGAGTCCTGGTGCTCTAGTGACTCATCACTTGGCCCAGGCTCAGGGGAGGGAGATCTATTATGCTTCCCCCCCCCCCCGTGTTACAGAGGCAATCATGCCAGCTATTTTGCACTCAAGGCCCGCTAAGGCAGATGCCAAATCCTCCTTTGCATCATAAGCCGAGGCAGGTATATTGGTAGTGGCCACTATGCCTGACAAATGCAATGGCTCCGCCAGGCCAGATGCCGCAGGTCTTTCAGGAGAAACTGAGGCTGCATCAGCATGGGGTTGGTCTCCTGTTTTTAAAGAAGGTACTCTTACCCCTGTGCTAGCCTTGTTCCCTATACCTCGTTTTCTGGAAGACATTGCTTACACACGAGGAAGAAAAGGAGTACTCCCCACAAACTACAACCAGCCTTCAACCTCTCAACACTGTGTCCAAGACCTCCAGGACTCATGCGTCCAAATATCGCTCTGTGCTGTCCACGCCAGGAGCTCCATCCCTATAAAGCCTAAGCTTGAGAGTGAACGCGCGCATCAGTGTGATCAGCGGCATGCCCGCAGCGCATTCGTGACGTGCACAGCAGCGGTGCACACCGGTGGCACGCACGCAGCCCACATGCGGCGCATGCGCACATTTGCGCACGCCTGATCAAAACGCACGCCATACCAGGCATCTGTAAGACACAGGTTTCAAGGTTTACCAGCAGGTTTCAGAGGGAATACACACACATATATATATATATATATATATATATATATTAAATTCCCAAAGGGAGTACTCACCATCCCAAGCAGCAGGGCCTGTTTTACCAGGCCCAATCTTCCCCCATTAGAGGCGTAGCGCCTCTAAGGACCTTCAGGGACCGGGTCCCCCATATTTTGGGGTCCACACCCCTGGACCTGTAAAGCACCCTTTCTGGTTTTACCTTGGGCAAGATTGACCAGGAATACCAAATTAACAAGGGTCCAGTGCCTATATAGAACACATTACAAGCAATACCTCGTTCTTGAACCGAGGTTTGGGTACCATTCACTTTAGCCTTTGTTATGCCATCCAAATGGATCTGATTATGACGTCCTCAGTGGGACATCTTTGAAGAAAATTGAAGAGCTTCAACAGCCATGATCATCACCTTCAAGACACTGGCGAAAAAACTGAGGTGCTTCCGGTATAGGAGGGGTTATATGGGAGGAAACGTCTTACTATTGGTTGCCAGTGTCCAATTCCTAACTGTAGAATGCCTAAGTGTACACAAATGTAGAGTGACTAAATGATGCTTGTCAAACATACTATTATGCTGTATACTTGTAAGGATTCCAATGTGAGAATCATATTAATCCATCTAAGGAGTATGAATATTCAGATATCGCACCTTTAATTGAAAACTATGGTTAACAGCAGCAAACAAAGTTGCATCTTTGTAGTGGTATTCCTACCTGATATTTCAGTAGAAGCTGATAGCAGCCTTAAAAGACTTCAAAGCACTATGCACAATTGTGCAGATGAAGCAGTTGCCATTATTTCAAGGAGGCAAAGACTATTTACCTCACGTTTGAAGCAAGTTTGAGTGTCATCTACCTTACTTCCTGATTAGATCATGACAAGGGTCATCTTTGATTATACTGAATTTTCAGTTGTTTCTACCTACATTATGCAAGGATAAGATATATACTATCTGACTGCAAACATTGGGCAAGCTTTGCTATATGGGTGTAGGCTTCCTCAAATTATTCTGCCTCTTCATGTAATCCCAGACAGATGCAATGTTGTTGACATCAGTGATCTGTGGGGGCCAAACCATCAATTCTAGTTCTTCTTTACCCTGAAGATAGATCTTAATGACATTTTGTGTATGTTTGGGGTTGTTCTGCTGCAGAATAACTTTGGGGCCAATCACACGCCTTTCTGATGGTATGGCGTGATGCATAAGTGTCTGCCTGTATTTCTCAGCACTGAGGACACCATTAATCGAGCAACATTGAGGACCATAGACGCAGTGGTCAGTCAATGAAACTTAATGCAGCAGATGAGACACATCATTCTTACTTCCCTTCAACATCGGAAGATGTCTAGCAGCTCCATCAGCACAGAACTGGCAGAAACCAGTGAGCCCCAGGTACACCCATCTACTGTCTGGAGAAGTCTGGCCAGAAGTGGTCTTCATGGAAGAATTGTGGCCAAAATGTCATACATTCAACGTGGAATCAAAGCTACGCAACTTAACTATGCACGAAAACATAGGAACTGGGGTGCAGAAAAATGGCAGCAGGGGCTCTGGACTGAGGAGTCGAGTTAACATTTGAAATATTTGGCTGTAGCAGGAGGCAGTTTGTTCACCGAAGGACTGGAAAGCGGTACAATGAGTGTTTGCAGGTGTTTCGTCAGATTAGGCGACCCGTTACAATATGTAGTGGAAGTGACATTTCGTCGCCATCTTGCTACACCCCGCACTTCTCCACAGTATGGATACACTGAGAAGGGGGCAAGCGGACATCTTGTTGCACCCACCGGAGTTTCGCATTTTACACTTCTTTTTAACAGTAAGCTGAGTTTATATAGTGAAATACAGTACTTTCAACATCTAAACAGTCAGAGAGTTGTATTTTAAAAGCACAGGCAAGCCTGCTGATCTGACAGAATTGCTAATTGGACAGAAGTTTGCTACTTTTAAAATTTAACATCTAAAGATTTACACAGAGTTCTAAGTGCTGTATTTCACTATATAAACTCAGTATAGCGTTTTAAAAAAGTCTAATATGCAAAACTCCAGTGGGTGTAAGATCCACTTGCCCCTTATCCATGTATACTTACTGTGGGCGAGTGCGGGGTGTAGCAAGATGGCGGCGATGAAACGTCACTTCGTTTACACATTCTGACGGGTCGCCTAATCTGACTGAACACAGGCAACAGTGAAGCATGTTGGAGGTTCCTTGCAAGTTTAGGTTTGCATTTCTGCAAATGGAGTTAGAGATTTGTTCAGGATCAATGGTGTCCCCAATGCCGAGAAATACAGGCAGATACTTATTCATTATGGCATACTATCAGGAAGGAGTGCGATTGGCCCCACATTTATTCTGCAGCAGGTCAACGACCCCAAACATACAGCAAATGTCATTAAGAACTATCTTCAGCATATAAAAGATTAAGGAGTCCTGGAAGTGATTGGTTTGGTCCCCCCAGAGCCCTGGTCTCAACATCGTGTCTGTCTGGGATTACATGAAGAGAGAGAAGGATTTGAGGCAGCCTACAGCGACAGATGATCTGTGGTTCATTCTCCAAGATGTTTGGAACAACCTACCTGCAGAGATCCTTCAAAAACTGTGTGCACAAGCACTGTGTACTAGAAGAATTGATGCTGGTTTGAAGCCAAAGGGTAGTCATACCAAATATTGTACAGTGGAGCCTTGGATTACGAGCATAATATGTTCCAGGAGAATGCTTGTAATCCAAAGCACTCGCATATCAAAGCGAGTTTCCCCATAGAAGTCAATGGAAACAAAGATAATTGGCTCCTCATTGACTTCTACTACATGCAATACGGCAAGTGGCCAGTGGTGGGAGAGCGCCGGAGAGCCTCAGAAATACTCGGAAACAGCTCGGCTGAATATGGAAAGCCTCGGAAAGGCTCGGAAACACTGGGTAACGGAGTATTTCCGAGTGATTCTGGGTATTTCCGAACGGCTCCGAACTGTTCCGAGTGTCCACGGCGCCCCAGCACCTCTGACCAAATGCAGTACTGCACACCCCATTAGTTTAAATTCTGCTAGTTTTGCGAAACAACACTCACAAACCGAGTCAGAACTTAAAAGAAAAAAAGTTGCTAGTCTTTCAAAACGCTCGTTAACCACGTTACTCGTAAACAAAGTATTCCACTGTATTTGATTTATAATTATTCTTCTGTTCTCTCACTTTGCATTTTGAAAAAAACAAAAACAAAATAAAAACAATAAAAACAAAAAATATATTTTTGAAAGCACTCTTAGGCCCCTTTCACACTGGGGCAGTGGGTGCGTCAGCCGTAGAGCGCCTCTACTTTTAGCGGCACTTTACCGTCAATTTTGCGGCGATATACGGCTGCTAACAGGGTGCTTTTACCCCCGCTAGTGACCGAGAAAGGTTTAAACCACCCGCAAAGCGCTGCGATGATTTGCCAGCGGCATAGCCACGCCGCCCATTGATTTCAATGGGCAGGAGCGGTGGAGGAGCGGTATACACACCGCTCCTTCACCGCTCCAAAGGACGCTGTTAGCAGGACTTTTTTTAGCGTCCTGCCAGCGCACCGCTCCATTGTGAAAGCCCTCGGGCTTTCACATTGGAGAGACAGGAGCGGCTCTTTCAGGGCGCTTTGCAGGCGCTATTTTTAGCGCTGTAGCGCCTGTAAAGCGCCCCAGTGTGAAAGGGGTCTTACTTTACAGCATTTCTTCACACCTGTCTAAAACGCTTGCACAGTACTGTATATTTTTGTCACAACAGGAGGAAAACATTCACTTTTTATATATAGTTTCAAGTTTTATCCCAATATTTTGTGACCTCTTACATGAAGTGGCATATCAATTCTAATTACAATTTTTATTGGCTGCACTCACTTGTGAACGTTGAACTGTTTTATACAATGAAACCCATAAACAAGAAAAACTGACATTAGATTTATCAGTGGAACATTGTATAGCCAAACCTCTACCTCCCTCTATATACTGTATATATATATACACACAGCGGGTAAAATAAGTATTGAACACATTTGCATTTTTCTAGGTAAATATATTTGTAAAGGTGCTATTGACATGACATTTTCACCACGTCAGTAACAACCCATGCAATCCATACATACAAGAGAAAACAAAACAAATAAGTTCAGAAATTAAGTTATATGTAAAAAAATGTAATGACACAGGTAATGACAAACGTATTGAACACATGAAGAAAGGGAGGTTCAAAAAGGCATGGAAAGCCAAGACACTAGCTGAAATCTATCAGTAATTAGAAAGAAATCCTGCCCCTTGTCAGTGCAAATTAATATCAGCTGGTTCAGTCTCAACTGGCCTATAAAAAGGTGTCACACAAGAAACATCTCATGATAGGAAAAAGCAAAGAGCTCTCTCAAGATATTTGCAACCTTATTGTTGCAAAACATACTAATGGCATAGGTTACAGAAGGATTTCTAAAGTTCTGAATGTTCTGGTGAACACTATTGGGGCCATAATCCAAAAGTGGAAAAAACATAATTTCACCATAAACCGGCCCAAACCAGGTGCTCCTTTGCAAGATTTCTGACAGAGAAGTGAAAAGAAGTATCAGAAGAGTTGTCCAAGAGTCAGAGACCACTTGTGAAGAGCTTCAGAAAGACCTGGAATTAGCAGGTACAATTGTTTCAAAGAAAATAAGTAATGCACTTAACCGCCATGGACTGTATATGCATGCTCACCATGCAAGACTCCATTGCTCATTCCCCCACAGCTATTACCTTTTGTATCAATTGACCCTTCCTTTTTAGATTGTAAGCTCTAACGAGCAGGGCCCTCTGATTCCTCTTGTACCAAATTGTAATGTAACTAATGTGTGCCCTCATGTTGTAAAGCGCTATGCAAACTGTTGGCGCTATATAAAACCTGTATAATAATAATTGCTGAAAAAAAAAACATGTTGAAACTCGTTTAAAGTTTACTGCACAACATTTAGACAAGCCTGTGAAATACTGGGAGAATATAGCCTGGTCAGATGAGATCAAAATTGAACTCTTTGGATGCCATAATACACACCATGTTTGGAGGTCAAATGGCACTACACATCACCCCAAAATAACCATACCAACAGTGAACTTTGGAGGTGGGAATCATCATGGTGCCAAAATAACCGTACCAACAGTGAAGTTTGCATAATGTAAAAAAGGTTTTGGGGGGGATAGGGACTTTCAGGAATCCATGGCCTGGTAAGGTCATACGTTTCCATCCCTAGGGACTTTGAATGAGATCATGATCTGGTAAGGTCATGAATATCCATCCCTCTGGTAGACCCATTGTATCCGGAAATGGCTCACTAACTGAAAATCTCATCACATTCATTGATGGGCACTTACGCCCATATGTGGTGAACTTTCCCAGTTACCTAAGGGACACCCTCCATCTTCTACAGGTCCTAGATGGATTGTGCATTTCCTCCACGTCGATTTTGGTTGCTATCGACGTGGAGGCCTTATACAGCTCAATACCCCATAACAAAGGCCTCAGCTATATTCGACATGTCCTCTTGCAGGATGACTGGTTTGACTCCAAGATGAGAGAGTTCTTATCGAGCTCCCTCGACTACATTCTTCAACATAACCATTTCACATTCAATGGCTCCCATTTCCTCCAGGTGCAGGGGATTGCGATGGGGACTTCTTGTGCCCCATCGTATGCCAACCTGTACCTGCGGGAAAGGGAGCGTATGATCAACCAATCTGAGACCTTGGCCCCTTTTATGAAAAATGTGAGTCTCTGGCTTAGATTCATAGATGATGTCTTCCTCATTTGGGATGGCCCTCAAGATCAACTAGAACTCTTTCTGAGGCATCTCAATACAAATAATTTCAATCTAACTTTTACAATGACCTTTGATAAATCCTTATTAACTTTTTTGGATGTTACCATTCAAAAGGATGATGCAGGTCACATTAGCAGTAGCCTGTACAGGAAGCCAACGGCCAGCAATACTATACTGCATGCCAGTAGCTTCCATCCTACATCTCTAATCAAGTCCATCCCCTTCAGCCAATACCTGAGAATACGCAGGAATTGCACAGATAATGTAGTCTTTAAGAAAGAGGCTGACCAACTCAGGGATAGACTTCTTCTACGTGGCTACTCTAAATCATGCCTCAAGAAAGCCTACAATAGAGCACTCTTGAAAACAAGAAATGACTTGCTATACAATCCTTCATCTAAAAACATCAATAAAAAAATTCAGATTTCCATCATAACAAAGTTCAGTAATCAACATGAAACTTTTAAAAAAATTGTCAGCAAATACTGGCATGTCTTGTCTATGGACCCAACGATAGGCCCATATGTAAGCAAAAATCCATCATTTACCTTCAGAAGAGCAAGAGCTCTTAAAGATCAACTGGTATCCAGTGAACTATTGTCGCTACATGAATACTGGACAGAATATGATACTCCCCAATGGGGAATGACATCGCCCTAAACATTATGCAAACTGTCAGACGACTGATGTGCATCTCCTGCTCTGCAACGGTTTCTGCTTTTATGTAGGCAAAACCATTCAGCCCTTCTGGCGAAGCGCCTACCGACATATACTGTCAATTCAGACCAATAACCCTAGCCTTCCACTTGGGAGACACGTTAGGGATTTACATGATGGGATTGCCCCAAAAGTTTCCTTCCTAATTCTGCATAGGGCGCACCCCGGAATACGAGGTGGGGACACCAATAAATTACTCATGCAGGCTGAACAGAGATGGATATTTCGCCTAAATGCGACAAAACCTCGGGGTCTCAATGGTACCATCTCATTCAGACCGTTCCTGGAGGGTTTTTCCTCCGGAGGGTCTGAATGGGAACCCTTGGATTAGCATGTCCATACTTCTGACATATAGGGATTCACCATTCTGTTGGACTTACCCACTCAGTTTTTAATTAATGTTCTTATCCTTTATTGATGGACCAATTCTCTATCTCTTGGTTGTAGTGTACACTAATCCTATCAGAATGGTACCTTGTTCTTGTAATTTTATAACAATTATTTTTCCTTTTTTTTTTTTTTTTTTTTTAACAAATAAGTGGGGAGAAATGCAGCACCAACTCCAAGTGAAAAGCGGCCAACACCACAATCAGACTAATTGCAGATGAATAAATTAAATAAAACAAAGTGTGGCGCTAAAAAAGATAACAAAAGGAAAAATGTGTATGTGTATGTAGTTAGCCACAGAGATCACTATAGCTAGGTGAATAAAATCATGAGTTAAATCTATATGTATAGGAAATATATATTAAATATAATAAATAAAAAAGATAACGAAAGGAAAAATGTGTATGTAGTTAGCCACAGAGATCACTATAGCTAGGTGAATAAAATCATGAGTTAAATCAATATATATAGGAAATATATATTAAAATGGAAAATGTGCTAGTGAAAAGCAGTGAAAGTAACATCAAAAATAATAAACCAACAAAAATGTTAGTAACAAGGCAAGATGGAAATGCCGTGAGTGCATAATCTTATGAGTGACAGTCTAACAAGAAAATACAGCAAAAATTAAAATAAAGGACCCAATACTATATATCAAACAAAAAACAATGCTGACATAAGTGTAGTCCGTATCAATCAACAAGGTGCACATTCATGGTGATAAAGCCATAATACTTGTTCCAAGCTTCTAGAGTGATATTTAAAGTAATTGATATGTATAAGGTATTGTCTTCTCCAAAATAGACTTCAAATAGAAAGGATGAAATACCCTTACCAGAAATGGTGGACTCACAGGCCGTTGGCGGTGAGTCAAACGTGCTTATACCGCCAAGCGGTGAAGATAGGTTGCAATCCCAATGGATAGGATTAGCTTGGTAGGGAGATGGAACCTGAAGACTTACTTGTCACCAAAAAGGGATAAATCAGACCTGGAGTTCCAGCTGTCTTGATATCCTATCGTAAGGCTGGCTTAAATCTTCTACCGAACTCCGCTCAGTCAAAGCCAGTTCCCATGGTATAAAAAAAAAAAGAAAAGAGCTTCCACATAGTGTAAATCCAAAAAAGGTGGAAAGTTTTATTGATATAAAAAATTTCCAATATACAATAAGAATATGGGCAGTAAAAAATGGGTTCAATTGAACATAAAAAAGCGCAGTAAAGGGTAGCTAGGATCGCAAAAAGAATCCAACGCGTTTCGTCCTCATGGACTTCTGCTGGGGTATGGGCCAGCCTGCCACCACTGCGCTTATATAGAAAAAATAAATGTAAAACATTATACACCTGATCGGACCGTATACGGCCTGACTTCCGGGTTCGTTAGCGTCCATGCCTGTTTGCTAACATGTGACAATTTAAGCAGTCAATCGTGTGTAAGCGATGTTGGCCAGGAACCAAACCTCTCTATTGTGCTCCTATCAACAGCTCCGAAGTGCTTATCAGCATAAGAGGTCACGTGATAGCCACATGACCAGACGTTTGCGCAATGGCGTGATATGCGCTCGGAGGTCCAGTATCATCAGAGACAGGAAGCAGGAACCTAAACACACTTAGTTTGAAACGAGTTCCAACAGCTCGCTATAACCGGAAATGGGCTTGTAATGGGTAGACACTGTAAATGTGGGCCCCCATACGGTTTAAATGCAAATTAACATATGTATAACGGTCTGTCAGACCGCATGACCCAAAAGGGACAATATAACATGTAATAAAATGATAAATTCACAACCTAAGTATATCAATTCATAGAATTACATGCATATAAAATCAAGAACTAAAACACAAATAATGGGTGGGGGGAAAAATATTAGGAATGTACACAAAGTATGTTGGTAAGAATCTTGTGTATTAAAAATGGCAAAAATTGACTAAAACTAAATTATAATTGATGTAACAAAGTGTGTAAGAAAATAAAAACGTATAGGAAATACTTGGCATGCTGCATTTAAAATACCACCTAGCTGTATAGTTGATGTCAGAAGTAATGGGTGGGACATCTCTGTCCTCATAATGCTGACAGCAAAAGGGGTATGTATAACAATAAAATCTCTGTATCAGACCCCAAAAGATATGGTAGAAATCTAAGATGTCTATAAAGTATAGAAAGCTAGAAGGAGAACACACTGGTGTGGATGATCACCTGGTAGCCACAACTGCAAAACTTCTACTGGAAGAGGTGTATGACACCTCCATACATCACCTAGGAATTCCCAGGGAATGTGGGTATGAAATGCAGGAGCGACCTACCTCGACATAGACAAATGCATCCAAAGCTTGAAAATTGAATGTCAATATTCAAGATTGGTTGATGAATGCATTAATGTCCCAATCTATGTTAAGTCCGTGGGGTGTATGACATTTTAACTGGTGTATCTAGAAAGTTTCAAGCTTGGATACACCTCTAACGGACTCCCCTCTCCAGTGGGGCATAAACTTGTCAATAATTTGGAATTTAGTCCCCACTGGATTTTGATTGTGGCAAAGCAAATAGTGTTTCGGGACGCTATGATTAGTGTGTCCTTTCATAATAGCTGTAACGTGTTCATTGAGTCGTATGTTAAAAGTGCGTATTGTCCAGGCCAGTATACTGTTTCCCGCAAGGGCAGGTGATGAGATAAATATATTTGGTCGAACAAGTCGCAAACTGCTTCATCCTATATTCTTTTCCAGCGACATTGGATCTAAAAGTTTCCATTTTACGTGCTTTACAAGAATTAAGTTTACACAATGTACACCTACGGCATGGCAAGAAACCTTTCATATTATGAAAGAATGACGGGATAGTCGGAGGATCTGTTATATTGGGTGCAATTTGACCCTTAACTGATAGGGCACCCCTATATATTACTCCTGCTCGCTCTGGGAGTAAGGGGCCTAGTATTGAATCATTTTTTAGCACTTTCCAGTGTCTAGAAATTATATCTTTGATTTGTTTATGTTGAATAGAATAATTAGTGACAAGGGACTATTTGTTTATTGTCTTGAAGTTTTTTTGGTTGTCCCACTAACAAAAAGTTTCTATCAACTGAGGCAACTCTCCGGATTTCCTCATTAATCTGGGATACTTCGTATCCCTTATCCACAAATCTAGACTTAAGAGTCTCTGCTTGTTGGAAATAGTCCGACAGATGGGAACAGTTACGCCTAATCCGCATCAACTGGCTGCAGGGCATGGATTTTAGCCATGCTGTATGATGGCAGCTGTCCACTGGAACGTATCCGTTGCGGTCGGTGGCTTTGAAGAAGAAGGTTTTGGTCTCCAAATGGCCACCGATAGCCATGATTTCTAAATCTAAAAAATGAATCGTAGAAGCACTAGCCTCATAAGACAAATGAATTCCAACCTGGTTGTCATTTATAATAGACATGAATCTAACCAATGATTCCATATTGCCCCTCCATAGGAGGATGTCGTCAATGTACCTAGCCCACAGTGCTAACTGTGGTGGATCCAGAGTACTGATGACATCCTCCTCCCATTTGGCCATGAAGATGTTGGCCAGACTGGGGGCAAATTTAGCCCCCATAGCTACACCCTTAGTTTGTAAATAAAATTCATTGTTATACCAAAAATAATTGCATTTAGTAGAAAAACGCAAGAGGTCCATAATAAACCTCTGAGTTCTAGGAATGGTCTTATCTCTAGAAAGAAACAATTCTTCCACTCCCAGACCCAGGTCATGGGATATACAAGTATACAGGGCTGTAACATCAGCGGTAACCAGTAAGAGATCGTCACTGTACGCGACCTGTTGAAGTTTTGTAATCATATCTTTAGTATCTTTCAGGAAAGATCTAACTATAGGTTGGAGGTAATGATCAATATATTTCCCTATGCATGAGGTCACTAAATTAATACCGCTGATGATCGGACGGCCAGGAGGTTGGGTCACACTTTTGTGTACCTTAGGCAGGTAATAAATTATAGGAATTCGTGGAACAACCGGAACCAAATAATTATTTTCTTTTTTATCTAAGATACCCAGCTGGGAACCAGTATCAACCAGATCGACAAGTACTCTTTTGTAGTCAGAAGTGGGGTTCTTTGGGAGACGTCGGTAAGTGTCCAAATCACTCAAGATTCTAGTCATTTCGGCATGATATTCCCTTGCTGGACGAATGATAAGGTCTTTGCGTTCGCAAAGAGATTTAAGTCCAATCTTAATATTGGGATCGCTATGTATCCTTTTATTCGGTAATAATTCCAAATCTGAGAGCACCAGGTCTCGAAAAACTTTAATGGCAGGTGCTGTAGATACAGGGGGATTGAATAGTGATGGATTTGCAAGCCCCGAGTGTACAGTGTATGAATTGGTCTGCAAATTTAAAGACCTATTGGGGTTAGACAGAATGTATCTTTGAACATTCAATTTCCGCACGTATTTGTGTATGTCTATGAATGTAGAAAATTTATTCAATTTCCTCGGGGGAACAAATTTAAGTCCTTTGTCAAGAACCACTTGTTCTGCATGAGTGAATTCAATTTTACTTAAATTAAATATACCGTTATCTCTTATATTCGTTTTCTTTTGCCTGGTGCACTGCCCCCCTCTGGAGCCACGTTTTGATCTGGATTTCTTTGGTAATCTTCTGATTCCCCTTCAGGTGTATCCGATCAGGTGTATGTTTTACATGTATTTTTTCTATACAAGCACGGTGGTGGCAGGGTGGCCTATACCCCAGCAGAAGTCAATGAGGATGAAACGCATCGTGTTCTCTTTGCTATCCTAGCTACCCTTTACTGCGCTTTTTTATGTTCAATTGAACCCAATTTTTACTGCCCCAATTCTTATTGTATATTGGAAATTTTTTATATCAATAAAACTTTCCACCTTTTTTTGGATTTACACTATGTGGAAGCTCTTTTCTTTTTTTTACACCATGGGAACAGGCTTTGACTGAGCGGAGTTCAGTAGAAGATTTAAGCCGGCCTTACTATAGGATATCAAGACAGCTGGAACTCCGGGTCTGATTTATTCCTTTTCGGTGGCGAGTAAGTCTTCAGGTTCCATCTCCCTAGCAAGCTCATCCTATCCATTGGGATTACAACCTATCTTCACTGCTTGGCGGTATAAGCACGTTTGACTCACCGCCGACGGCCTGTGAGTCCACCATTTCTGGTAAGGGTATTTCATCCTTTCTATTTGAAGTCTATTTTGGAGAAGACAATACCTTATACATATCAATTACTTTAAATATCACTCTAGAAGCTTAGAACAAGTATTATGGCTTTATCACCATGAATCTCCACCTTGTTGATTGATACGGACTACATTTATATGTCAGCATTGTTTTTTGTTTGTGATATATAGTATTGGGTCCTTTATTCATTTAATTTTTGCTGTATTTTCTTGTTAGACTGTCACCCATAAGATTATGCACTCACGGCGTTTCCATCTCGCCTTGTTACTAACATTTTTGTTGGTTTCATATTTTTGATGTTACTTTCACTGCTTTTCACTAGCACATTTTCCATTTTAATATATATTTCCTATATATATTGATTTAACTCATGATTTTATTCACCTAGCTATAGTGATCTCTGTGGCTAACTACATACACATTTTTCCTTTCGTTATCTTTTTTATTTATTATATTTAATATATATTTCCTATATATATTGATTTAACTCATGATTTTATTCACCTAGCTATAGTGATCTCTGTGGCTAACTACATACACATTTTTCCTTTCGTTATCTTTTTTAGCGCCACACTTGTTTTATTTATTTATTTTTTTATACATGTATTGCTCAAATATATTTTGTTAATATTTCATGTATGTCTATTTTTCAGCAATCACTCAGACCAGGGATGAGCCAGTTTCCTTTAGCCGTCTCTGAACCGGCTAAATTGTCTCTCTGTGATCTCTTTCTCTGCTACTTTTCTTTCTTTATCTTATTTCTTTCTCCCCTTTTCCCCATCACTCTCTTCCCTGTTGGGTGCATCATTCTCCACTCAGCGCACGGGGGGCTGTCTTGCGCCCGCTTGGGCGAATCCGACCCCCCTTGTCTCTGGCAGTCTGTCTGCATGGTTACCACGCCAGTCCTGCGCCGCGAGACTCCGGCACGGGATGCTGTAGCCTACGTCACAATTGCTCCATCTAGTACAGAGCATCGTGGCTGGGAGATGGCGCCGTGCGCCGATGCACTCGGGGGGCACTTCACCAGTCGATGCTTGTCCCTCACCGTACTGCCCACTGAGAATGAGACGAACCAATCACATGTTCGCCTCTCCTATTGACAGCGCTATTTAAACAACCTTAATTTCACCCTCTATACCTGCTCACAGTTTCAACACACACACCATGCTGAGGACGGACAGTTCGTTTGGTAGGCATTTTTTTGTATCTGTGGTGGAGACACACCACTGCTTCATACTCTGAGATAAACGTTTTCATTTATTGATTCAAGCCTTCCCTTCTTATTTTTGTGATCTTAGACTATTGATTTGGGACATCTTTTAGGGAAGTTGTACTCCCCCATCCCTTTGGATCAATAGCACTGCTGTGTTCACTCGGTTCCTGCTTTACAGCCCTGGGAGCTATAAGTGTCTAACATCTCAAGTCAAATTCTGGGGTATTAAATTAATTTTATTTTATTCACTACTTTATTTTTCTTTTTTATATTTCAGTGGCCAGTTAAGACGACCAGCCAGCTTACTATAGCTGATCTGTGTTGGCCTTTTCCTCTCTTACGAGTGGTGGATGTGCTTTCATTTTTGGGGGTGCCCTTTGTGGAGTTGTTGCACCCAGTGGGGCTTTTCATTCTAATTCGGGGATCCGGCACCCATCCTGTGTGTTTGGATTTGGATGAATAAAAAGGAATTTTATTTAGAGGCTAGATTGAATACATATTTCTGGTAACAATGGTAAAAGGTAACATACATATACTAATTGGACCATTTGGCACAGTCCATGTAAACATGGTAACAATGAACTAATGGTAATCACTCATGGTATGAACACATTTCTTCCTTAATTCACCTCAAAGCAAAAGGATATAGACAATAATTCAAATGGTATGACCTGCAGGACCTATGGCCTCACTAAGCCTGAGGAGGTAACATAACAGTCACTTGAAGGTGCTTGGTAGAATTGGTAAGGACACGGCAACCGGTAGCACTACGCGTTTCGTGGCTTAGATGCCACTCGTCAGGAGCAAACACGTGTAATATCTAAAAAATAATTAATGTAGAAGAGGAGAGATGACAACTATAAAGAAAGACAAGGTAGGGGGTGGAGTAGAACCCCCATAACCAGGGCTTTACTTACTAAGGTTTGATGTATTGCTGGTGTGGTGGTAGGGCAACGCAAGCAGCCTGGAAATAGCTCCAAACCGGGAGCTGAGGTGGAGAGCCCTGCGGACTGGGAAGGAGCGACACCCATTGTAGGCACAGCAAATGAGGACATTCTATGGGGGGAAAAACGATGTATGAACAAGGAAAATGGGGAGGGGAGAGGGAAAAGAGGAGGGGGGAGGGAGAAGGGAAGTTTGGAGGTGAGAATCATCATGGTGTGGATACGGTACTGGCAAACGTCATATCATTGAAGGAAGGATGAATGGAAAAATGTACCAAGACATTCTTGATAATAATCTGCTGCCATCTACCAATATGATGAAGATGAAACAAGGGTGGGCATTTCAGCAAGAGAATGATGCCAAACACAAAGCCAAGGAAACTTTTAATTGGTTTCAAAGAAAGAAGATAAAGCTGTTAGAATGCCCAATCACCTGACTTGAATGCAAAAGAAAATCTATGGAAAGAACTAAACATCAGTGTTCAAAGAAGAGGCTCACCAAACCTTCAAGATTTGAAGACTGTGTGGAAGAGTGGGCCAAAATCACACCTGAGAAATGCATGCGACTAGTTTCTCCATACAGGAGGCGTCTTGAAGCTGTCATTACTAAAGGATTTTGTACGAAGTATGACATAAATTTTACTTAGCGTGTTTAATACTTCTTCCCTGTGTCGTTCCATTTTTATTACACGTAACTTAATTTCTGAACTTATTTGTTTTGGTTTCTTTGCATGTATGGATTGCATGGGTTGTTACACGTGGTGAAAATGTCATGTCAATAGCACCTTTAGAAATATATTTACTAAAATGGTGAGGTGTTCAATACTTATTTCACCCGGTGTGTGTGTGTGTGTGTGTGTGTGTGTGTGTGTGTGTGTGTGTGTGTGTGTGTGTGTGTGTGTATATTTTATATTTATTGACTAAAATTGAGAAATAATCAAACAACTATAGATATCTCTCCCTCAGCGCTCACAGTGAAGATACAAACTCAACCAAGCTGCTACTATAATAAAAAACAATGTAACAAAATGGTGTCCAAAAAAAAATATTTAAACACTAATAGCGCTTATATATTCTGAAAGTCTTTCAAACTCGATACACAGTCCACTTTTGACAAAATAGGCAGCCAAAATGTGAGAAAGATGAAGGAAAATTCACTCCAAAAGAAAAGGAGTAAATTATAATTAATTACTCCAGATGATTAACCATCACCGCAATGCTTGAATGACAATCCCCCAAAAGAAATTTACTTACCAGATATTACTGGATTTATTGCATATCTCTGGGTATGTTATCAGTAAGCTTCTGTGAATCTTCATCCAATATTAGTGGGAAGGTGTGTGGATGTCAGGTGGCTAAAATCAGGAATCACTGCATCTTTCCATCTCGTGACAAGCAAGAAAATAAGGGCGCACATAGCGTAATCCAATTTTCCAAAAGGTATGTTTCTTCACTAAACCCTCATAGATGTACGCTTACAATAAAAACATAAGTTAAAAGCATAAGTGGCTCCCTCTTGATGTACCTCTTCACTGCTACAGCGGTGATCCCGGGTAAGGTAAACTGGAGAGCCGACAGCTTGATTCATTGGCATGGGTTGTGCTGCGTGATCAGGCCCTCAGGCCCTTTTGGAAAATTGGATTACGCTGTGTGTGTGTGTGTATATATATATATATATATATATATATATATATATATATATATATATATATACACACACACACACATATACACACACATACACACACACAGTAAAACATTGGATTGAGAAAGTTTTGCAAGATAAGCAACATTTTTTAATACATTTTGACTTGATAAACAAGCGATGTCTTGATACAAGAGTAGCACCATGTCACAACTGAGTATAAAAGAGAGATGCCTCTAAGTGTAGCAATATGGTTACATTTAATGAAGGTACAACATTTAACAACAGACACATTTATGTATGCAGGCATCTGGGGTAAAGCTGTCCAAATAGACCATTCTCCGCACCGCCATCGACTTTATCCCTTCCACGCTGCGCTTCAAGCCTTGCTTTCAGATTGCTCTACTGCAGGGTAGTCTTCCCGTTCATGATTGCATGACAGCGGTGAGAGCCGGTGGTGCGGAGGACAGTCTATGTGGATAGCTTTACCCCAGATGCCTGTATACTTAGATGTGCCTCTTTTTATCATCAACCATGTGAGTTGCTAAATGTTGTACCCTTCTTTAAATGTACCCATCAACCACAATGTAAATGTGAAAAAAAAGTTACTTGAAGCAAATCTCGTACACCGCCACAAAATAGTGCACCACCATCACATCAATTGTGTGCTTACCAGATGGCAAGCTAGGGAAAGCTTGCGGCTAATTATCCAATCTTTATTGGGGGGCAAATCAGGTATCAACTCATGAGTGGACTCCTCACACCATGGGGGCAGTACACCAGTCACAATCTTAAAATAGAAGGACTCCGTATTCCGATGGTCATAGGCACAGACCAATCAGATCACCCAAAAAGAACAAGGCTCACCTCACCATAGTGTAAATCCAACTAAAATTAAAAGGGTAGTACTGCACTTAAACAAGGAGCAGGATACAGAGCATAAATAGTAAAAAGCTGCTCAGCTACACAAACACCCTTCCTTTCAGGATCTAGAATGGTGTGACGTCAGCACGTTGGGAGGAGTGACTTGTTGACGTCACCCCGCTCTAGATCCTGGAAGGATGGGTGTTCATGTAGCCGGCAGGCTTTTTACTATGCTCTGTATCCTGCTCCTTGTGCAAGTGCAATACTACCTTTTTAATCATTTTAGTTGGATTTACACTATGGTGAGCCATTTTCTTTTTGGGTGTTCTGGTTGGTTTGTGCCCATGACCATCGGAATACGGAGTCCTTATCTTTAAAGATTGTGACTGGTGTCCTGCCCACATGGTGTGAGGAGTCCACTCGTGAGCTGATACCTCATTTGCCCCCTGGATAAAGGCCTTGGCTGGGTAATTAGCTGCAAGCTTTCCCTAGCTTGCCATCTTGTAAGCACGCAATCTATGTGGTGGCAGTGCACCATTTTGTGGTGGTGTATGAGATTTGCTTTAAGTCCTTAGAATTATACAAGGTTTTCACACTTACAATGTGGTTGATGGACTATTTTAATATATACGTGACCTTCATTGGATTAATATTATATATTTTTTATATTTTATGTGGTATACTCATTTGTAAATTTTTTGGTATAGCACGGCTTCACTTATTCATTACCTCACTCTGTGTGTATCTCACGGCCGAGCCGCTGCTTTTAGGGTGTATTTTTAGCGCAGTATTTTCTTTATATAATACATTAAATGTACCCATATTGCTACACTTTGAGGCGCCTCTTCTCTTTTATACTCTGTAGATCCTGATGGATTTTGCTTCTAATCCCCTTGTGGAGGCTGTCATTTGTGGATGGACTTTTTATAGTTACACAACCTATCACATTGCTATAATCTTTTTTAATATGGACTATAAACTGAAGGACTTGAATAAATGGTCGAATAAATGAATAAATGGTATGTGGAACAAATCATCTGAGTTTCCATTATTTCTTATGAGAAAATTTGCTTTGATATAAGAGTGCTTTGGATTACAAGCATGTTTCTGGAACAAATGATGCTGCTCTGATGAATAGAAATCCTCCCCTCTCCAGAAACAGACACTTCTGTGAGTATTTATCTCCTGTGTCCCCCATTGTGCTTAGAGATTTGTACTGCTCACCCCCACATCACTACTGTGGTATTCACCTTTGAAATTTGCATGGAAGGTGCCCTGAATGACAAATACACTTATTTATTTAGCAAACCTTTTTGATCTAACCTAGCCCACCCTCACCATGCCTAGATGCATAATCAAAAAGCAAAAAATGTGTGCTGCACTGACCACCTCTTTACATAAAGAATAATATCTGTGAACACTGAATTACAGATCAATATCTAATATATGCAAATATTTAAAGTACAATGAGGTACAAATCGTAACAGTCATTGAATAGAATCTTGATTTCATCATCCAATCATGTCCATAGACAGACTAGCTGCACAGCGACACTTTATAGGTATTTGCTTTCTAGATGCAGAATTACCTTGATCCAACAACCCTGCCCCTCTGCAGATAGTTAACATCCAGTGCTTAAAGTCTTTAATGTCCTGACAGCACCTATGCAATCGCAACTCTACAGATTTCTATGGAACCCTGTCTTGAGCATTTTGCACCTCAGGAGATGGTCCCACATGCTGTAATGTGTAGCGGCAGAGGGTAGTTGCTGCATAACTTGTTGTTTGTATTAGTTTTTATTCCCAATTGTCTGTGTATAGCTGTTTATTTTGTAAAATTGTATCTATTTGTGGCTACTGATTGGTTACTGGATAGTTGGCCTGTAGTGGTGGGTACAGCACAGATAAAAGTTTACTGACCAAAACTAGAGGTTCAGCTACATATCTTCCTACACAATCTCCTATTTCTACTAAAGAATTGATCCTCATCTACTGCTTCAAAAGACAATACCTGGAATAAAGTTTTCAGTTTTAATGAAGCATATTACTCCACTAAAGAACATTGGTACAATGGCAACTGAACTCGTCACATACTAACATTTTTTTCTGTGGGTGGGTTGAGGGAGTTAAAGTACAAATTAATAGCTTATTAGCCTAAAAAGAAATATAAAAAGGTGTTTACAGGCATATGACAACCTAGAATAAATTAAAAAAAACTGACAATGGAATAAGATATTTATGAAGCCAGTTAAGAGGAAAAACTAGGAATAAAGCGTGGGAGGGAAAAGGGGAAGGAGATGGTGGACAGCCAAGCATAAAGACCAGACATCAGAAATGGCATTAAAGCCATTTGATACTTACTTCCCTGGTTAATGAGTCAAATGAGTCACTAAAAGACAGGTGTCAGACCCTTAGCTCTGAAACACATTAGCTGTTCACAAACAGAATGCTAATGAGACTGAGAACAATAACATCTTGGTGCAATAATGATTTAGATACTATGGTACATCCACAATTGCTGCACAGTTAGTTTCCAGAGCAAGATAGCAAAACGGTTTGTTTCATGCTACCAAATATAAAAAATGGATAGTCAGTATTTGTAATCATTAGGGTCCGTGCCCATAGTCTGTCAATAGTTTATAAGTTTGGGACACTTATGAGAATATTCAGAATATGGGGTTTAACCTGCAGTTAACCTCTGACCTCTTTCAAATGGGCTAGAAAGGGGGAACAAAAAAAAAAACTTAAAATCCCTGGGGTAGTCCAAGGGAACCGACAGAAAATGAGGTCACTCGGCTCCAAGCTGAGTAATAGACAAGACCTTGTATTTAGTTTTCATCAGAAATCCAGGGATACCTGGGCATATAATATGAATTAAAGATTATAAAAAAAAATCAAGGATTTTAAAACGTACTTCCTTTTGTCGGTCTATGCCAGAGCTTTATGGACCGGTAGGGGCTCTGGTGATGGACTGCTAAATGGCAAAGATTAGCTTCACAATGGGAAAAAGATGAAGGCCTGTGTAAAAAACCTGGGAACGAAGGGTTCCTCTGGCATAGAGAAACCCGTTAGAGGATTCTCACAGATAGAGAAGGGGGTTAAGGCAGGGAAGCATATCAAGATGCCTTGAATGTCCTCAGACGTGTACCAGCACATTGGCAAATCATTCCATGAATATAAAATCACTCAGTCCAGACACAACAGAAAATGCTCCACCAACCAAGCTGCCACCACTCACAAACTACAGACTTAAGAGAAATATTCCTTCTGAAACTAGATTCCCTCTACAGCCAGGTTTCTGCAGCAAGTTTTATAACCATGCTCTCTGCTTCTCCAGAATTTAAATACACACTTCTGTATCAGGAAGCAGGTAGGAATTTTACATCTTAGACTTTATAATTTGGGTAGATGTTAACACTATGCCTGAGAGATGGTTAAATACAATCTGACCTTGTCAACTGTGAAAACATCTCAATCATGCTTGGACATTAGAAATGTAAGATTTATACTTAAAGGCAATACCTTGCTAAATTTTAAACAAAAGCACTTTATTTTGTCTGTATTTTTTAGTGAGGACACATGGAGGTGCCTAACGAAATAACAATGTAGCATTTATGGGCCCTGAAGACACCTGCAGGTGAGCAACTGGTTTGTGCAAGACTATGTCTGACATGGGGGAAAAAACAAACAAACTTAGTTTAGCCTGCTTTTCACACTGGCTGGGCACAATGTGATTGAACAGATCTCCAGCTGAATCAGACCAGAACAGAATAGATATCACGTCTAACATTGCGTGAGCTTTCCAAGACCATACTAGATTTACTGGTAGATAGAATTGCATCTGCTTACAATACACCAGTATACCTCCGATTCCTCATGTTTAGGTCCAAAAAATAGAAAGAATGTAGACCTTTCATTTTTGTTTCCAGACCTGGAAAGACTCTGAGGTAATCAGATGTAAACAGACACACATTTGTTTGCATCAGCCGGTCCATAGATTAAGGCCCCTTTCACACGATCAGACCGTTCAGGTCCGCCTGTCAGTTTTGACGGCGAACCTGAACGGGCGCTCCATGTTAGTCTATGGAGCGTCGGATGTCAGCGGAGACATGTCCGCTGACATCCGACCCGGTCCGATCCGCCAAAAGCAGACGGATGGCTCTACGTCCAGGTCCGTCGCTGGTGGATCGGATGAGATCTGATGAAAACGGACATGCTGTCCGTTTTCATCCGATCCCTCCATAGGCGGCAGCGGCGCCTGACAAGCCCCTCCCCGCTCAGTGAGCAGAGAGGGACCTGTCATCCGCCGGCTCATCGGAGATCAACGGACAGATCTCCCGCTGAGCCGGCGGACCGAGGCGGGCTCCGTAGAAACGGAGTCCACCTCGTGTGAAAGGGGCCTAACATGGAGCTTCTGATTAGGTTTGCCTGAAAAACTGAAAGATGTACCTGATCAGACCAGCTTATAAATTTAGAAACCGTTAAATCTATACACTGAAAAAAAACCAAAAAAGAAATGCACATACTTTAAGTGTACTGCTTAACCTGCCACAGTAACTACTCAGCCAGCTATTTCCCTGCACACCACACTGCAGTCATGCAATGTTTTTGATTCAATAGTAAAACTAACAGCAGCACACATGAGGTAATATTTGTGCACAGTCTTCCTTTTTGCATGGTCACAGTGTTCTAAAAGCAGCAATGTGCAAACCCTGGACCCATACAGAGTGCTGGCACCTTTTGAAAGCCACCACTGGCTGACATAGAGGAAACCAATAACATGACTAGACCAGAGCAGCCTGAAATCGGTAAAAAAAAGTATATAGACCTTTCTTACAAAGGTTAGTCAGAATAGGTGTTAGAAGGGGGGGGGGGGGGTTATGATTAGTTAAATATATTCCAGAATTCTAATTTAAATAAAAATCTCTCTTGTTCATACTGGTAAGAGTGATTTTTAGCAGGTATCTTGTCATTTAACATAGAGAATGTGTCAATACTCGCAACACACAAAATTCAATCCAATGTGCAGAGCCAAAAGAATACAGCAAAGTGGGTGAGGAAAAAGATGTGCTTGTATATAATCTACAGGAAAAATATTGTTAGAACTTAGGTAAATTGAGTCCTAATTCCTAAACATAGACAATCTATCAGACTAAAGCAGTTCTTGGAAAAAAATTCAAAACACAGAAAAATTCTTGCTCTCTGTTTAAAAAACTGACATTCAAGGTACCGTACTTCTATAACTAAATTCTTACATCCATAATTCAATAAGCTGATTGAAATCTCACTAAATTTTCAACAAGTTATTCCAAGTTATATTAATCCTTAAATATGTAGAGCAATTCTGACATTAAAGTATACATATATAGGGGACGGGTGGTGGCCTTTCCCACATCAAGGCTGCAAAATGTTTTGACATTTGGTAACTGGAGTATGCCCACTGAGAATATATTTTTCACAGAAAGATGTAGCACCGCCACTGTAGTGTTTTGCACCTGACTGTTAAATAATGAGAAAACACAAAGGAGTTGTTATTTAAAGGTCAAGTTTGCTGTTTGATGTACAAACCATTCTTTTAGGCCAGCAATGGATACAACTGAGATTAAAGTGAAAGTACAGGAAAGACTTCATAAATGTTATTCTATTAACTGATAAATGATCGCTAATAAAAAGTGAAACAGCAGCAACTCTTACAAAACACACACTGGATCCTCTCAGCAAGACTCCAAAGGTCTGACGGCTCTTTTGTTGCACACATTTATAAAAAGCTAAGAAAGTCTTTCAGCATTTAGTTTAGGTAAAACTCGCTGACCGTAGTAACATTGAACTGTCTATTAACATGATTATATGGGACTCAAGTTAAAGGACTTCCCAGGAGATACCGTATAAAGCCAGAAGGCATCCTAGTTCTGCACAGCCAGGAGCATATTAACTATTAGCATAAATATGAGCTTTAAAAAAAAAAAGCCATTTTTCATGCAGTGTGTGTCTCTACCACTTCCTCATATTCCTGTATATTGTGTTCAATAAGCTGCACATCTAAAAGTTTTTTGAAATTAGTGACACTTCCCGCTGGAACTAACGATTTGCTCTAACAGTAAATAACCCCTTACGCAGCTTAGGATTAAACTGCTTTTCGTTCGACTTCATTGAGTGGCCATGTGTCTTCTTGAGTGACCTGAGACTGATGTTGGAATCACAATTAATATATTTGTATATCGCCATCATATCCCCTTTTAGGAGTCTCTTCTCCAGTGAGAATAAGTTTAATGTATGTAATCTGATCTCATAACTGAGGTTCTCCAGTCCCCTTATTAGTTTTGTTGCCCTTCTCTGGACTCTCTCCAAGTCCAGCACATACGTCCTGAGGACTGGTGACCAGAACTAAACAGCATACTCAAGATGCGGCTGAACCAGAGTTTTTTTAAAGTGGCAGAATTATAGTTCGATCTCTTTAGTAAACACACTTTTTAATGCATGCTAATATCCTGCTGGCCTTGCTTGCTGCAGCTTGGCATAGCATGCTATTGCTGAGTCTGACATCAACTAGGACCCCAAGATTTTTTTTCCATCCTTTATTCCCCCAGAAGTTCTCCCCTAGAGTGTAGCTTGCATTCATATTTTTTTTTCTTATTCTTTATTTAACCACTTCAATACCCGCGTATAGTCATATGACGTCCACAGATGGGATCTCCCATCCTGGGTGGACGTCATATGACGTCCTGGGATTCCCGGCCGTCTAGGGGGCGCGCGCGCCCGCCGCGTTCCTCGGGACCCGATGCATGTGCCCGGCGGCCGCGATGTCCGCCGGGCACCCGCGATTGCCCGTTAACCGGGCTGGCATGTGGATCTGTGTGTGTAAACACACAGATCCACAGCCTGTCAGCTCTGAGGAGAGCGATCTGTGTTCCCAGAACGGAGGAACACTGATCGGTCTCCTCCCTTAGTGCGTCCCCTCCCTCTTCAGTTAGAATCATTCCCTAGGAAACATACTTAACCCCTCCCCGCCCCCTAGTGGTTAACCCCTTCACTGCCTGTCACATTTACACAGTAATCAATGCAATTTTATAGCATTGATCGCTGTATAAATGTGACTGGTCCCAAAAATGTGTCAAAAGTGTCCGATGTGTCCGCCATAATGTCGCAGTCACCAAAAAAAAAATCGCGATCGTCGCTAAAAAAATATTTTTTAAAAAAAAAATGCCATAAATCTAGCCCGTATTTTGTAGACGCTATAACTTTTGCGCAAACCAATCAATATACGCTTATTGCGATTTTTTTTTACCAAAAATATGTAGAAGAATACGTATCGGCCAAAACTGAGGAAAAAATGTGTTTTCTTTTTAAAAAATTGGGATATTTATTATAGCAAAAAGTAAAAAATATTGTGTTTTTTTCAAAATTGTCGCTCTTCTTTTGTTTATAGCGCAAAAAATAAAAACCGCAGAGGCGATCAAATACCACCAAAAGAAAGCTCTATTTGTGGTGAAAAAAGGACGTCAATTTTTTTTGGGTACAACGTCGCACGACCGCGCAATTGACGTTTAAAGTGCCACAGCGCTGAAAACTAAAAATTGGCCAGGGAAGGAAGGGTGAAATTGCCCTGTATTGAACCGGTTAAAGGGAAAGTTCACCTTTACAGAAAAATCTGTAAGGTGAACTTACACACAGGACGCCCTACTCAACCCCCCCTCTCGTCCCGCTGACCTGGATCTTGGCGATCTCCCACTATGAGCCCTCATATAGCCGCTTAGAAATCCCCTCAGCGTAATCTCCTAAACGTACCTCGTCAGGAGGTAAGTATAGGAGCATTATAATTGGTTTGCGCCGTCACATGTACGGCGCCGCCCAATCAGAACCCACGTAGCCCATCCCGTCACCTCGGGCAAAGAGGAGAGAAAGCCTTGGGGATTTTAAATCGCCTGACTGGTAAAGCGGTTGTACTATCAGAACGGGAGATCACCGCATTCCAGGTTAGCGGAATCGGGTGAAATGTGGAGGGAGTCCATTTTTAGGTTTTCTGTAAAGATGAACTTACACTTTAAAGTTTTATAGCAGAACACAAAATGCAGAATAAAAATGATACTGAGAAAACAAATCTGCAGGAGATACCCCCATTCCAAATAGATCCAAAAGAAAAAGAAAACCAATCACTAAAAACAAGAAAAAAAATTGGATTAATATTTTTAGCCCCCAAGTGCAGTACTTTACATTTCCCTACATTGAACCTCATTTGCCATTTATTTGCCCATCCCTCTATTTTATCAAGGTATTCCTGTAGATTTGCTATATCCTGTTGTGAATTTATCACCCTACTTAGCTTTGTATCATCAGCAAACAGTGAGCTTGAACTATTTATCCCAACCTCTATATCAACTATGAACAAAGTAAACAGGATTGGCCCCAGGACAGAGCCCTGGGGTACTTCACTTACAATTCCAGACCATTCAGAAGATACGCTATCACCACCTTCTGGAGGCATCCCGTAACCAGTTTTCTATCCAGGTACATACACTATTGTCAACGCCAATTTGTGGATTAAGTGTACATGGGGTACAGTGTCAAATGCTTTGGCGAAGTCTAGATACACTACATCTACAGGCCTTCCTTTATCCAGATTAAAGCTCACTTCCTCATAGAATGTTAATAGGTTGGTCTGGCGTGAACTATCTTTCATAAATCTATGCTGGTAACTACTATTATTCTTATCAGCAAATTCTTGGATATGGTCCCTTAATCCCTCCAAAAGTTTACAAACCATCAATGTTAGGCTGACTTGCCTGTAGTTTCCAGGTCTATATCTGGGCCCATTCTTGAATATTGGTAAGGTGTTAGCTTTTTCCAATCTGCTGGTACCAATTCCTGTCAGTAAGCTTTCCTTAAACTGATTATTTATTTATTTTTTAAATAGCCTTTACAAAACACGTTATACTTACCTCCTCTGTGCAGTTGGTTTTGCACAGAGCAGCCTGGATCCTCCTCTTCTCGGGTCCCTCGATGTAGTAATTAGGGGGGCTGCCACACGCAGGTTTTTTTTATCTTAACGCATAGAATGCATTAAGATAAAAAAAAACCTCTGTCTTTTCAACTCCTTTAAAAATTAGGAATAGGGGTCTAACAATGACCTAGCTAACTTCATTGAGGACTCTTAGGTGTAAGCCATCTGGTCCCTGTGATTTGTTCACATTGAGTTTTTCTAGTCTTTTTAGAACACTGGCTTCTGTTAGCCACAAGGGTACACTCCTTGCTCTGTTGCTAATACCATCTTTTCCATTATACCCCTCCTTTTCCATAGTAAAAACTGAGGAGAAAAATGCATTTAATGCAGTTACCTTCTCCTTGTCACTTGTGACCAACATCCCTTGTTCATCCTTTATGAAGCCAATATGCTTAGACTTTGCTTTTTCACTATTGAAGAGGAGCTCCTGGCTCCTTCAGAAAAAAAATTAAGTGTCATCAGCTACAAATACTGTAGCTGCTTACTTTTAATATAAAAGGACACTTACCTGTCCAGGGATTCCGCGATGTCCTTACCCTAGCCGATTCTTCAATCGGCTTTGGGTGTAGGCACTGATATCTGTAGTGAGGGAAACAGGAAGTGAAGCCATGTGGCTTCACAGCCTGTTTTCTGTCGCGCTGCGCATTGTGTATTTGCCCGTAGTCTTATGGGACCTGTGATGTGCCCTAGAAGACTGAGGGAAATGGAGGAGCAGGCGAACTTCAACTTTGTTCACCACAGTGATCTGAGCCAGAAGTGGAAGCGGTACTTGTCAAAACCCTCCCCCCCCCCAAAAAAAGTGCCAAATGTGGCAGTGGAGGAGGGTAGGGTGCAAACAAACGGAGCTTCTCCTTTTGGGTGGAGCTTCGCTTTAACATTAAAAAAAAAATTGGGATTCCTTTTTCTCTCCTCTGCTATGTCTCCCTGTCTTTTTTCTGCCCTGATTGAGCTTTTATATTATTTACTTATTGCACTCTTTATAGTGCTGGAATGTTAAAAACTTGTGCCCTCTGCCTCATTTTTTAAAGGAAAGTTTTTTCTCTTTGATGTACCTATTTTTGCACAAATTTAGCCACCCAGTTTAACCTTGGTTCTTTTTATATTTGTTGCTTATTGGAAAACACTGGGTAATGCCATTACCTAAAACGTGCCTAAAGCATTCCCATTTTTCTTTGTTTCTAAAATATACTCCCATTTAATGTCATGAAGTATGGATTGTAGTTTGGTAAAGTTGGCGCTCTTGAAATTTAATGTACTTTTCCTACGCTTTACAGTGAACGCAACTGCCCTGTGATTACTGTTTCTGAAGGTATCCCTTACTTCTACATTCGCCATCAGCTCTGGGATATTTTTGATTAGTAGGTCAAGCAGAGCTTTGTTTCTAGTCGGGGCATCCACCAACTAACACATAAAAAGGTTCCACAAGATATTTTAAGAAGTGCCGAGCCTTAGAAGAGTGAGCATCTCCATCTGCCCAGTCAACATCTGGATAATTATGATGTGCAAACTGCAGAAACCCATAGCTACAAGAGCTGTTCCTTCATACTGGTAACCACGAGGAAGAGTTATTATAAGTGTCAGGTTTTTACTGTCTTCATCCCCATGTAAGGCATAATTAACCACTAGCTGCCCGCCCACTGTCATATGAAGATGAGGATGAAGATGGGACGAGGCAGCTTTCGTTCTGGGCGGAAGTCATATGACGTGTTCACCTTCCTGAGCCACTAGGGGGCGCGCACGCACCGCATCACTGGGGACCGATGCGCATGCCTGGCGGCCGTGATGTCCGCCGGGCACCCGCGATTGCCCAGTAACTGGGCAGGACCGTGGATCTGCGTGTATCTAAACACACAGATCCACGTCCTGTCAGAGGAGAAGAGACCGATGGTGTGTCCCTTGTACATAGGGACACCGGTCACCTCCCCCAGTCAGTCCCCACCCCCCCAGTTAGAATCACCTCCCTAGGACACACATTTAACCCCTTGATCACCCCCTAGTGTTAACCCCTTCCCTGCCAGTCACATTTACACAGTAATCAATGCATTTTTATAACACGTATCGCTGTATAAATGTGAATGGTCCCAAAAATGTGTCAAAAGTGTCCGATATGTCCGCCTCAATATCGCAGTCACAATAAAAAATCGCAGATCGCTGCCATGACTAGTAAAAAAAAAAAAAAAAAAAAAAGCTATAAATCTATCCCCTATTTTGTAGACGCTATAACTTTTGCGCAAACCAATCAATATACGCTTAATGCGATTTTTTTAACCAAAAATACGTATTAGAATACATATCGGCCTAAACTGAGGAAAAAGTTTGTTTTAAAAAAAATTTAAAAATTGGATATTATAGCAAAAAGTAAAAAAATAGTGTTTTTTCAAACTTGTTCCTCTTTTGTTTATAGCGCAATAAATAAAAACCACAGAGGTGATCAAATACCACCAAAAGAAAGCTCTATTTGTGGGGAAAAAATGATAAAAATGTCATTAGGGTGCAGTGTTGCATGACCGCGTAATTGTCATTCAAAGTGCGACAGCGCTGAAAGCTGAAAAATGGCTTGGGCAGGAAGGGGGTGAAAGTGCCCTGTAGTGAGGTGGTTAAAGAATTTATGCAAGTCCTCCTTCAGAGTCTTGTCTGTTTTTTGATTGGAGGAATTCATATCCAACCCAGAGAAAGTCCACTTAAGTGGGAGGGTTTGGTTGGTGTGAAGAAGTTTTATATATATTTTTTTTCTGCCTGAAATAGATTTTAATGTAGCCCACTATGACAGTCCTCTTCATCTCAATGAAGCATAGAAATGCCAGCTGTGATCCCCCAGAAGATATGCAATACTTAGATTACTATGCATTACAGGCTAAATAGGAGTTTATGAGTGTGTGCACCTGGGCCAGGATGTCCTAAGAAACTTGGAAACGATAGAAGAAAATGGCAGAAAGATGGAGTGTTAATGTAGTGGCATACCAGGGGAGCACTGGACAGAGGGAGAGTAGGGCAGTTGACATACACTATATTGTCAAGATTATAGGGACGCCTGCCTTTACACACACACACACAAACTTTAATGGCATCCCAGTCTTAGTCCGTAGGGTTCAATATGAAGTTGGCCCACACTTTGCAGGTATAACAGCTTTCTCTCTTCTGGGAAGGCTGTTCACAATGTTTAGTTGTCTATGGGGAAGGGAAAAAAGCTAGTTAATATTGATATATAGTGTTTTAAGGAGCTTAGCCCGCTCAAATAATAACAGTGGTTAGATGTTTTTAGTCCTGACCACCTTATTTTGAGCTTAAGAAGAAAAAGAAAAAAATATTTTTTAGAAGGAAGTCCTTGCTGTATATAAACATTAGCTCATATAAGTCCCAGTATCAATATCCGGTATACCCTTGATTTTAAATGGGTATCTGGAGTAGATTTTTAGGTTCGGAAGAGACACTCTCTGGCAGCGAGTGAACTTTTTCTACCATCAAGCTCAAGTCCATAGGGACGGCACAGTTGTGATCATCACAATGTGGCAGGATAACACAATAGGAGACTTCTTTCATGCAGTTTAGACAGCACAAAACATCCATGGGCTCACTAGTCGCCCTATAGTAGAGGTACTTTACTGTCCTGTGTACTGGATGTCGACTTGTCTCCGTCCTTCAAAGTTCCGTTTGGGGATTTAAGTGTGGCCACATCACTTACATAAGTGCCAGTTGGTGCTTATCGGGTTGTGGTTCCGGACTTTCAATAGTTAGATGTTCGGCTACATGCTGACCACAATCAGGAATCTCCTATCCACGTCTAGCATCCTCTGTTCCGGGAGCATCACAGACACGGCGTCACGTGACGGAACGGCTGTGACGTCACCGTGTTTCACTAGAAGGGATAGCATGGCTTCATCTGGATGGTCCGGACCACAACCCGATAAGCACAAACTGGCACTTATGTAAGTGATGTGGCCACACTTAAATCCCAGGACTTTGAAGGACAGAGACGAGTAGACATCCACTACAAAGGATGGTAAAGTAGCTCTACTATACTGCGACTAGTAAGCCCAAGGATGTTTTGTGCTGTTTAAACTGACTGCATGAAAGAAGTCTCCTCCTATTGTGTTATCCTGCCACAATGTGATGAACACAACGGTGCCGTCCCTGTGGACTTGAGATTAATGGTAGACCAAGTTCACTCACTGCCAGAGAATGTATATATACACACACACACACCAAGGACTCCCTTCTAAAAAATAATTTTTCTTTTTTTTCTTAAGCTCAATATAAAGGTGGTCAGGACTACTTTCTAGACGGACCAATCAGGACTAAAACCTATAACCACTGTGATAATTTGAGCGGGCTATGCTCCTTAAAGCACTATATCAATATCAACTAGCCTTTTTTCCTTTCCTCTATTGAGATCTCTCCTGGGGCCACACGCGGCTGGGCTGTCATTTGCCGTTATTGTTATTGAGGCTCTTCCCCCCTTTTTTAGGAACTCACCTTTACGATGATTTTTTTTATCTGACAGTTTGCCCCGTGTTGTCACACGGCATCCGGGCGCTTTCTTTTTAATTGTTATATTTGCGGTCTTGTGTCTGTCTTTTTGTGTGGTGATTACTTCATCATAATGACTTCCTCTAGGTCAGCCTTGGTGACGCTGTATTTTTCTACATTTGGGCTTGAGCTTATGCCAACTTTTTGCAATATAATAAAAACATAAGATTTTTATGATAACTCTAATATGATCTGATTTCTGCTGTCATTTGTAAGACTTTCACGGTGCCTTGCCAGGCTGCCATTTGTGACATATGCCTTTTTTTGGTTACGGTAGCAGCACCCTACACTGAACGATCTATGGGTGACCACTTTATTTAAGTGGATAAACATGTGCTAAGCTTGCATTCTGTTTTTTTCTGCTTAGGTGTCTATGGGAATGTTTGACTATTTGTGAGGTTAGGCACTGATGTGGAAGAGAAGGCCTGGCTTGCAGTCTCCGCTTGAATTCACTCCAAAGGTGTTCTATCAGGTTGAGGTCAGGAGTCAAGTTCCTCCATCCTAAACTCACTCATCT
The DNA here is from genome assembly GCF_042186555.1 of Aquarana catesbeiana. NCBI lineage: Eukaryota > Metazoa > Chordata > Amphibia > Anura > Ranidae > Aquarana > Aquarana catesbeiana. Next base: position 267,542,029 of record NC_133327.1, read on the forward strand.
AGGTCTTTATGGACCTTGCTTTGTGCACTGGTCCGAATCATTTGGTGGAGGGGAGTATTATAGTGTGGTGGTTACAGCAGGAGAGAGTAAGGGGATTTTTGCGGTGCCAAATACAAGGAGACAAGATTAACTTTTATCAGTTAAAATAAACACAGTTTTATTACATAACAGTTAAAAGAACATGCCGTTTTAAAGCAATGTAAAAGTACAGATATTTGGTGGTCATAAAGAAATAAATTGTAGATTGCAAATAGAGATATTTCACACTAGCCCGACATGTTTCGCTATTAGCTTCCTCAGGGGATGTGCAAGACTTTATAGAAACCACTAAACGAATGAGAAAACAGGTTATAACATTGATCTAGAATTATACAGTCAGAATGTAAATACAAAATACTTAGATCAAGTATGAGCTTGGTTGCCAAAAAAGGACATGGGTATGGACACTCACCCTAATAACTGATAGCACTCGTAAACCACCAGGCTGGACCCCAGACAACACCCCAACAGACCCGATCCAAGGGAAACAGTCAGGAGCGGCCATAGAGGGCTAATAAAGGGACACTGGAGGGTAATGAAGGTTCATAAAGTTAAACTAATGAAGAAATAACTCAATAAAAAAAAGAGAAAAGGGAGGGACAAACGTCTTAGAGTAAATACTCACAAAATTATTTGTTAGTCTAATCATCCATGAAGAAAATACACTGAGTCTGAAAAGGAGCTCTGTAGACTCGGCTGCAAGAGGCAGACTAGAAAAGTGAATAATAAAAATCTATATAAACTATGTTTAAAATTTGGGGAACATAAGCAGAAATAAAAAATATATTTGGTGAAAATAAGCCAGAGAAGGTGGCCAAGAAAAGGAATTGCTGGGTAAATGGACGATTAGACTAACAAATAATTTTTGTGAGTATTTACTCTAAGAGACGTTTGTCCCTCCTTTTTCTCTTTTTTATTCAGTTATTTCTTCATTAGTTTAACTCTATGAACCTTCATTACCCTCCAGTGTCCCCTTATTAGCCCTCTATGGCCGTGCCTGACTGTTTCCCTTGGATCAGGTCTGTTGGGGTGTTGTCTGGGGTCCAGCCTGGTGGTTTACGGGTGCTATCAGTTATTAGGGTAAGTGTCCATACCCATGTCCTTTTTTGGCAACCAAGCTCATACTTGATCTAAATATTTTATATTTACATTCTGACTGAATAATTCTAGATCAATGTTTTAACCTGTTTTCTCATTCGTTTAGTGGTTTCTATAAAGTCCTGCACATCCCCCGAGGAAGCTAATAGCGAAACATGTCGGGCTAGTGTGCAATATCTCTATTCGCAATCTATAATTTATTTCTTTATTTATGACCACCAAATATCTGTAATTTTACATTGCTTTAAAAACGGCATGTTCTTTTAACTATGTTATGTAATAAAACTGTGTTTATTTTAACTGATAAAAGTTAATCTTGTCTCCTTGTATTTGGCACCGCAAAAATCCCCTTACTCTCTCCTGTTGTATCTACCTATGTTGGGATGAGGTGTCTAACCTAGGGGTGTTGTACCATCAACCGGACCAAGTCCATATTTATAGTGTGGTGGTGTTTTTAAGGGGTTGGGCTTGGCCTCTGTTTCAGTAAAGGGAACTCTTAAGGCATCAGCATACCAAGACATTTTGGACAATTTTATGCTCCCATCTTTGTGGGAACAGTTTGGGGATAGCCCCTTCCTGTTCCAACGTGATTGAGCACCAGTGCACAAACAAGGTCCACAAAGACATGGTTTAGCACGTTTGGGGTGGAGGAACTTAATTGGCCTGATTAGAGTCCTGACCTCAACACCTTTGGGATGAATTAGAGTGGCGACTGAGAGCCAGGCCTTCTCGTCCACATCCGTGCCTGACCTAACAAATGCGCTTCTGGAAGAATGGTCAAACATTCCCATAGACACACTCCTAAACCTGGTGGACAGCCTTCTCAGAAGAGTTGAAGCGGTTATAGCTGCAAAGGATGGGCCAACCCAATATTGAACCCTATGGACTAAGACGCCACTAAAGTTCATGTGTGTGTATATATATATATATATATATATATATATATATATATATAAAGGCAGGCGTCCCAATACTTTTGGTAATATAGTGTATGTGCCTTCAAAACAAAGAATTGTTTCTTCTTTCCTTCCTTCTCCTAAGAGTCCAGGACAAGAAAATAGTGTGCTGAAATTGAGTTAGGTGTACTGCATCCAACTGTTGGAGGAATCACCCGACCTCCTTTTATTTTCTAGTTGCAGGGGGATTCCCCTCCCCAGGTCTATTATCTGTCGTGGGGGGTCTAACTGTCTCAGTACCTTTACAAAATCTGTGCTTTAAAAAAAAAAAAAAAAAAAAAAAAAAAAAACACACACAAAAATGCTAAAAGTGACAGTTTGAAACCATTTGCTACACATACAAACGTTGCCATAACAGACTCATAACAAGCTATAAATGCATTAAAAGTCTCTACAATTTTTTGTCCATTTTGACACTCTGGGAATATACAAAGGAATTTTTTCATTATTTTTGACAACATTTGAGACTACACTCACCCACTCTGCCTTTTCGAAAATGGTAAGCGCAGTATGAAACTGCAAAAATAAAGGTCGACAGCTATTAAAATGAGAAATGTTTGGCATACACCCATTTTGCAGTAGGGAGTACCCTTATGACATGAAACTGACTGCTTGCATCTCTCATCTTGAGGGGCCAGAAGCTGTATTGCTTCCTCTCCCAGTGTTTAATGTGGGCAGGAGTTGTATTAATAGGCTGCATGAAATCCAGCTGGCTTCAAACTTGTTATCTCTGGTCTCTGGTTAATTCACAATCACAACATATGAACCTCTGCTAGTCAGAAAGTGCCTAATACTTGTAGAAATGCAGTTCACAGCCGGGGATACTATAATGGGGAAAGCCAATGTGTGCCTTTTGCTCAGAGACAACTAAAATTATTTAAAAAAAATAAACCACCAACTTACAAAAGAGGAAGATTTTGAAAAATGAATGTAGTGTATAAAATCTAAAATACATTATGTATTTGCCCTAATTAAATACACTTGATTTGGCTAGCTAAGGTGCTATTCTGATCTAGTAGCCTTTGGACCAAGCTTTCAACCAACATTACTGAGGTATGTTTCCCAAGTACACTGATGGTCTATTCTATAATGATATAATATGTATATCTATAATGAGATATATATATATATATATATATATATATATATATATATATACACACACACACACACACACACATATACACACATACATATTATATTATATATTCACACACACACACAGTATCTAACAAAAGTGAGTACATACCTCACATTTTTGTAAATATCTTATTATATCTTTTCACGTGACAATGACACTTTGCTACAATGTAAAGTAGTGTGTGTACAGCTTATATAACAGTGTAAATTTGCTGTCCCCTCAAAATAATTCAACACAGCCATTAATGTCTAAACCGATGGCACTAAAAGTGAGAAAATTTCTAAGTGAAAATGTCCAAATCGGGCCCAATTAGCCATTTTACCTCCCCGGTGTCAGTGTTGCAAGGTCTCAGGTGTGAATGGGGAGCAGGTGTGTTAAATTTGCGTCAGGGCTGGGCTCAGCCCTTCCTTCTCTGAGCTGGCCGCTCAGCTGTCCACTAATTGCCAGCTCCCATCTCTCTCCACAGTTACTCAGCTGTTGATATTCTGCTCGTCAGTCCTGCCTACTTAAGCCGTCCAGAGGAGCTCTGCCTTCGCCTTGGTCAACATCACAGTGACGATCTCCTGCATTCCTGTTTAAAGACTTGCTTTGCTGACATCCCTTCTGGCTCCAGATCCTGCTTGCTGTTTCTCTACGTTGATCCCTGACTTCTGGCTTGGCTGACTATCCGTTCCGGTTACTGAACTTTGGCTATGTTTTGACCATATTTGTTCTTTTTACTTTTATTATTAACCACTTGACGACCGCCTCACGCCGATGTACGTCGGCAAAGTGGCACGGACAGGCAAAATCACGTACAGGGTACGTGATTTGCCTTCCGCGGGTGGGGGGTCCGATCGGACCCCCCCCCGGTGCCCGAGGCCGTCGTCTTTTGTCCAGCGGCGATCGGTGATGAGGGGGAGACCATCCGTTCGTGGCCCCCCCCTCGCGATCGCCGCCGGCCAATGAGAATCTTCCTTTGCTGCTGTATGCTAAACAGCAGCAAAGGAAATGATGTCATCTCTCCTCGGCTCGGTAATTTCCGTTCCGGCCCGAGGAGAGAAGACATCAATGTGAGTGCACAACACACACACACAGTAGAACATGCCAGGCACACAAAACACCCCGATCCCCCCCCCCCCCCGATCGCCCCCCGATCCCCCCCCAATCACCCCCCCCTGTCACAAACTGACACCAGCAGTTTTTTGTTTTTTTTTTTTTTTTCTGATTACTGCATAGTGTCAGTTTGTGACAGTTAGTGTTGGGACAGTTAGTATTACCCCCCTTTAGGTCTAGGGTACCCCCCTAACCCCCCCTAATAAAGTTTTAACCCCTTGATCACCCCCTGTCACCAGTGTTGCTAAGCGATCATTTTTCTGATCGCTGTATTAGTGTCGCTGGTGACGCTAGTTAGTGAGGTAAATATTTAGGTTCGCCGTCAGCGTTTTATAGCGTCAGGGACCCCCCTATACTATCTGATAAATGTTTTAACCCCTTGATTGCCCCCTAGTTAACCCTTTCACCACTGATCACCGTATAACCGTTACGGTTGACGCTGGTTAGTTTGTTTATTTTTTATAGTGTCAGGGCACCCGACGTTTATTACCGAATAAAGGTTTAGCCCCCCGATCGCCCGGCGGTGATATGCGTCGCCCCAGGCAGCGTCAGATTAGCGCCAGTACCGCTAACACCCACGCACGCAGCATGCGCCTCCCTTAGTGGTATAGTATCTGATCGGATCAATATCTGATCCGATCAGATCTATACTAGCGTCCCCAGCAGTTTAGGGTTCCCAAAAACGCAGTGTTAGCGGGATCAGCCCAGATACCTGCTAGCACCTGCGTTTTGTGCCTCCGCCCAGCCCACCCAAGTGCAGTATCGATCGATCACTGTCACTTACAAAACACTAAACGCATAACTGCAGCGTTCGCAGAGTCAGGCCTGATCCCTGCGATCGCTAACAGTTTTTTTGGTAGCATTTTGGTGAACTGGCAAGCACCAGCCCCAGGCGTCAGGTTAGCGCCAGTACCGCTAACACCCACGCACGCACCGTACGCCTCCCTTAGTGGTATAGTATCTGAACGGATCAATATCTGATCCGATCAGATCTATACTAGCGTCCCCAGCAGTTTAGGGTTCCCAAAAACGCAGTGTTAGCGGAATCAGCCCAGATACCTGCTAGCACCTGCGTTTTGCGCCTCCGCCCGGCCCAGCCCACCCAAGTGCAGTATCGATCGATCACTGACACTTACAAAACACTAAACGCATAACTGCAGCGTTCGCAGAGTCAGGCCTGATCCCTGCGATCGCTAACAGTTTTTTTGGTAGTATTTTGGTGAACTGGCAAGCACCAGCCCCAGGCAGCGTCAGATTAGCGCCAGTACCGCTAACACCCACGCACGCACCGTACACCTCCCTTAGTGGTATAGTATCTGATCGCATCAATATCTGATCCGATCAGATCTATACTAGCGTCACCAGCAGTTTAGGGTTCCCAAAAACGCAGTGTTAGCGGGATCAGCCCAGATACCTGCTAGCACCTGCGTTTTGCCCCTCCGCCCGGCCCAGCCCACCCAAGTGCAGTATCGATCGATCACTGTCACTTACAAAACACTAAACGCATAACTGCAGCGTTCGCAGAGTCAGGCCTGATCCCTGCGATCGCTAACAGTTTTTTGGTAGCGTTTTGGTGAACTGGCAAGCGCCAGCGGCCTAGTACACCCCGGTCGTAGTCAAACCAGCACTGCAGTAACACGTGGTGACGTGGCGAGTCCCATAAGTGCAGTTGAAGCTGGTGAGGTGGCAAGCACAAGTAGTGTCCCGCTGCCACCAAAAAGACAAACACAGGCCCGTCGTGCCCATAGTGCCCTTCCTGCTGCATTCGCCAATCCTAATTGGGAACCCACCGCTTCTGCAGCGCCCGTACTTCCCCCATTCACATCCCCAACCAAATGCAGTCGGTTGCATGAGAGGCATTTTTATGTCCTCCCGAGTACCCCTACCCAACGAACCCCCCAAAAAAGATGTCGTGTCTGCAGCAAGCGTGGATATAGGCGTGACGCCCACTATTATTGTCCCTCCTGTCCTGACAATCCTGGTCTTTGCATTGGTGAATGTTTTGAACGCTACCATTCACTAGTTGAGTATTAGCGTAGGGTACAGCATTGCACAGACTAGGCACACTTTCACAGGGTCTCCAAAAATGCCATCGCATTTTGAGAGACCCGAACCTGGAACCAGTTACCGTTATAAAAGTTAGTTACAAAAAAAGTGTAAAAAAAAAAAAAAATATGAAATAAAAAAAAATAGTTGTTGTTTTATTGTTCTCTCTCTCTCTATTCTCTCTCTCTATTGTTCTGCTCTTTTTTACTGTATTCTATTCTGCAATGTTTTATTGTTATTGTTATTATGTTTTATCATGTTTGTTTTTCAGGTGTGTAATTATTTACACTTTACGGTGCTTTATTGTTAACCATTGTTAACCATTTTTTTGTCTTCAGGTACGCCATTCACGACTTTGAGTGGTTATACCAGAATGATGCCTGCAGGTTTAGGTATCATCTTGGTATCATTCTTTTCAGCCAGCGGTCGGCTTTCATGTAAAAGCAATCCTAGCGGCTAATTAGCCTCTAGACTGCTTTTACAAGCCGTGGGAGGGAATGCCCCCCCCCCCACCGTCTTCCGTGTTTTTCTCTGGCTCTCCTGTCTCAACAGGGAACCTGAGAATGCAGCCGGTGATTCAGCCAGCTGACCATAGAGCTGATCAGAGACCAGAGTGGCTCCAAACATCTCTATGGCCTAAGAAACCGGAAGCTACGAGTATTTCATGACTTAGATTTCGCCGGATGTAAATAGCGCCATTGGGAAATTGGGGAAGCATTTTATCACACCGATCTTGGTGTGGTCAGATGCTTTGAGGGCAGAGGAGAGATCTAGGGTCTAATAGACCACAATTTTTTCAAAAAAGAGTACCTGTCACTACCTATTGCTATCATAGGGGATATTTACATTCCCCGAGATAACAATAAAAATGATTAAAAAAAAAAATATGAAAGGAACAGTTTAAAAGTAAGATTAAAAAAGCAAAAAAAAATAAAGAAAAAAAAAAAAAACACCCCTGTCGCCCCCTGCTCTCGAACGCAAGCGGCGGTCTGTCGTTAAACGTAAACAGCAATTGCACCATGCATGTGAGGTATCACCGCGAAGGCCAGATCGAGTGCAGTAATTTTTCCAGTAGACCTCCTCTGTAAATCTAAAGTGGTAACCTGTAAAGGCTTTTGAAGGCTTTTAAACATGTATTTATTTTGTTGCCACTGCACGTTTGTGCGCAATTTTAAAGCATGTCATGTTTGGTATCTATGTACTCGGCCTAAGATCATCTTTTTTATTTCATCAAACATTTGGGCAATATAGCGTGTTTTAGTGCATTAAAATTAAAAAAAGTGTGTTTTTTCCCCAAAAAATGCGTTTGAAAAATCGCTGCGCAATTACTGTGTGAAAAAAAAAAATGAAACACCCACCATTTTAATCTGTAGGGCATTTGCTTTAAAAAAATATATAATGTTTGGGGGTTCAAAGTAATTTTTTTGCAAAAAAAAAAAACTTTTTCATGTAAACAATAAGTGTCAGAAAGGGCTTTGTCTTCAAGTGGTTAGAAGAGTGGGTGATGTGTGACATAAGCTTCTAAATGTTGTGCATAAAATGCCAGGACAGTTCAAAACCCCCCCAAATGACCCCATTTTGGAAAGTAGACACCCCAAGCTATTTGCTGAGAGGCATGTCGAGTCCATGGAATATTTTATATTGCGACACAAGTTGCGGGAAAGAGACAAATTTTTTTTTTTTTTTTTTTTTTTGCACAAAGTTGTCACTAAATGATATATTGCTCAAACATGCCATGGAAATATGTGAAATTACACCCCAAAATACATTCTGCTGCTTCTCCTGAGTACGGGGATACCACATGCGTGAGACTTTTTGGGAGCCTAGCCGCGTACGGGACCCCGAAAACCAAGCACCGCCTTCAGGCTTTCTAAGGGCGTGAATTTTTGATTTCACTCTTCACTGCCTATCACAGTTTCGGAGGCCATGGAATGCCCAGGTGGCACAAAACCCCCCCAAATGACCCCATTTTGGAAAGTAGACACCCCAAGCTATTTGCTGAGAGGTATAGTGAGTATTTTGCAGACCTCACTTTTTGTCACAAAGTTTTGAAAATTGAAAAAAGAAAAAAAAAATGTTTTTTCTTGTCTTTCTTCATTTTCAAAAACAAATGAGAGCTGCAAAATACTCACCATGCCTTTCAGCAAATAGCTTGGGGTGTCTACTTTCCAAAATGGGGTCATTTGGGGGGGTTTTGTGCCACCTGGGCATTCCATGGCCTCCGAAACTGTGATAGGCAGTAAAGAGTGAAATCAAAAATTTTCACCCTTAGAAATCCTGAAGGCAGTGATTGGTTTTCGGGGTCCAGTACGCGGCTAGGCTCCCAAAAAGTCCCACACATGTGGTATCCCCATACTCAGGAGAAGCAGCTAAATGTATTTTGGGGTGCAATTCCACATATGCCCATGGCCTGTGTGAGCAATATATCATTTAGTGACAACTTTATGAAAAAAAAAAAAAAAAAAAAAAAGTGTCACTTTCCCGCAACTTGTGTCAAAATATAAAATATTCCATGGACTCAATATGCCTCTCAGCAAATAGCTTGGGGTGTCTACTTTCCAAAATGGGGTCATTTTGGGGGGTTTTGTGCCATCTTGGCATTCCATGGCCTCCGAAACTGTGATAGGCAGTGAAGAGTCAAAGCAAAAATTTACACCCTTAGAAATCCTGAAGGCGGTGATTGGTTTTCGGGGCCCCGTACGCGGCTAGGCTCCCAAAAAGTCCCACACATGTGGTATCCCCATACTCAGGAGAAGCAGCTAAATGTATTTTGGGGTGCAATTCCACATAGGCCCATGGCCTGTGTGAGCAATATATCATTTAGTGACCACTTTTTGTAAATATTTTTTTTTTTTTTTTTGTCATTTTTCAATCACTTGGGACAAAAAAAAAAAAATATTCAATGGGTTCAACATGCCTCTCAGCAATTTCCTTGGGGTGTCTACTTTCCAAAATGGGGTCATTTGGGGGGGTTTTGTACTGCCCTGCCATTTTAGCACCTCAAGAAATGACATAGGCAGTCATAAACTAAAAGCTGTGTAAATTCCAGAAAATGTACCCTAGTTTGTAGACGCTATAACTTGTGCGCAAACCAATAAATATACGCTTATTGACATTTTTTTTACCAAAGACATGTGGCCGAATACATTTTGGCCTAAATGTATGACTAAAATTTAGTTTATTGGATTTTTTTTATAACAAAAAGTAGAAAATATCATTTTTTTTCAAAATTTTCGGTCTTTTTCCGTTTATAGCGCAAAAAATAAAAACCGCAGAGGTGATCAAATACCATCAAAAGAAAGCTCTATTTGTGGGAAGAAAAGGACGCAAATTTCGTTTGGGTACAGCATTGCATGACCGCGCAATTAGCAGTTAAAGCGACGCAGTGCCAAATTGGAAAAAGACCTCTGGTCCTTAGGCAGCATAATGGTCCGGGGCTCAAGTGGTTAAGCAAGTGTGATTTAACTGTACTTCTGTCTCGGTCCGATTTCATGGTTTCTGACAATTTGGTGTTATCGCCCTTACTCTCTCATACTGGTCACTGGAAGTTCAACATGGCACCTCACGGCAAAGAACTCTGTGGATCTGAAAAAAGAATTGTTGCTTTACATAAATATGGCCTAGGCTATAAGAAAATTGTCAAGACGCTGAAACTGCAGCATGGTGGCCAAGACCATACAGCGGTATAACAGGACAGGTTCCACTCAGAACAGGCCTCGTCATGGTCGACCAATGAAGTTAAGTACATGTGCTCAGCGTCATATCCAGAGGTTGTCTTTGGAAAATAGACTTAAGAGTGCTGCCAGCATTGCTCCAAGGGTTGAAGGGGTGGGAGTGGGGGGTCAGCCTGTCAGTGCTCAGACCATACGCCGTACACTGCATCAAATTGGTCTGCATGGCTATCGTCCCAGAAGGAAGCCTTTTCTAAAGATGATGCACAAGAAAGCCCGCAAACATTTTTCTGAAGACAAGCAGACTAAGGACATGGATTACTGGAACCATGTCACGTGGTCTGATGAGATCAAGATAAACTTGTTTTGCTCAGATGTGTCAAGCGTGTGTGGCAGCAACCAGGTGAGGAGTACAAAGACAAGCGTTTCTTGCCTACATTCAAGCATGGTGGTAGGAGTGTCATTGTCTGGGGCTGCATGAGTGCTGCCGGCACTGGGGAGCTATAGTTCATTGAGGGAACCATGAATGCCAACATGTACTGTGACATACTGAAGCAGAGCATGATCCCCTCCCTTCAGAGGGCAGTATTCCAACATGATAATGACCCCAAACACAACTCCAAGATGACCACTGCCTTGCTAACGAAGCTGAGGGTAAAGGTAATGGACTGGCCAAGCATGTGGAATTAGGACTGCTATGCTGACACTTCTCTAGCATGTAGCAAGTCTGGACCAGGGGCAAAGCTCTCAACCAATAAAGAGCTTTTTTTTATGGATTCCATGCGTTAGTCATGATGATGTAAGTAGTAACACCAATCCCAGCAAAACCCCTGTGGATTCTCCATGACTTTAAAGTGACTGAAAGTAAACTAGGCATGCCAAGCCTTTGGAACACAGTTCTCCAGAAGAACAGGTCAATTTGAAAACACAACACCTTCGGCATATTGGCGAGTTATTCCAAGCTCATCTCCTCTTCATGCAGAACCTTGCTTCCCCCCAAGGTAGTCAAGCTACATTACTCCAAAATAAACTGAGAAATATAACTGCTCTGATGGCTATATATAATTTCTCAGACAGAATATCCCAACTGCACATTTTATATATAGAAGTCCTATCTCTCCCACATTATACTAGCAAAGCTCACCCCTGTTTACTTCACACTATTCCATAAATGTAATGTCACCCTGGAAAATTCTACATCATCTTATGAAATGGTTCACAAATACAAAGTTTCTGAATGCAAGAGGTTTGATTTATTTACAATATTGTGGGCTCTAGGGTAATCTTGATACATAATCTTGTACCTATTAGATAAAAAAAAAAAAAAAAAATTATCTCTCTCTCATTATATATATTTATATATATATATATATATATATATATATATATATATATATATATATATATATATATATATATATATATATATATAACTTGTCAGACTAAAATCATGACATTTTTAGGTTTGGCACCTCAGGATTGCAAGGTCCTTGAATCCTCTTAGGCTTGGTTTCACACCAGGGGCTACATTAAAATACAGCCGCTGGTATGCGGTAGGATGATGGCAGTGCCAATGCACTGATTGCAGTACATCACACTGGTTTTTTTTTTTTTAAACAAACCTTATTGAAATCGACAGTGACATTTCATTAGGTTGTACTGGCCCGCAGCATGATGCGAGGCATTGTACTGCGTTGCACTGCAAAAATGTAGTGCATGCAGTATTTGTTTTCAGTGGATACCACCTCAATGCCGTGGTGTGAATTGGCTGGGTAGGAGACAAGGCATTTTGCCGCCCCTTTGCCGTGAGACTGCTGGAATAGCCGTCCAACACAATATCATCACACCTGGTGTGAACCTGCTCTTACCATATTTTATTACAATTTACCACATTTATAAAGCCATGGGTAGGCGTTTTAATAAAAAAAATGCAGCATTAGTTTGATACTAAACAGGGGTGTACATAATAAAAAATGACTAAAGAATGCATGGTTATCTTACAGCTCCCATATCCACCTGTAGGTGGTCCCGACGATAAACTTTAATTACGGATTCTGATGCTTGTAACCACTACTACTATTAGCTTCACACAGGCAGCAATTTCTACCTGTTTCATGATACATCACTTTTTAGAAGGCAATAGAGAAGCAACTTCCAGGTGTTCAAGAGACAATACTGGCTTTGGCACAGTCCTATTGATTTCAATATGGGAGTTTGACAGGCAGTGGCACCAGTCAAACTCGGCAAGCCAAGGTACATTTGATACACAGCTGCCAAGTAAAGCAGCCCTGCTGTGGCATGTGGATGACCCCCTCTGAATGCCTCGTTAGGCTTTTGGGTCGAGGGGCTGTAAAACAATGCCAGTATTTCCTGCCTGTTTAAATGAAGCCTAAGATTATTTGTCATGGATTGCAAATACGCCATAAAAAAAAAAAAAAAATTACTGAAACCTTCAATACAATAGGAAACAGCACAATACTTTTAATGATTTGTGATTCGTAATGGGAGCAAAGCCTACAAAATGGATAAAATGCATTTTTGCCGAAGGTGTAACATAAGCAGAGATCTTCCATGAGGGAGTAACAAGCATTTTTTTTAGCAGCGTTATGTTGACTTAAAGTGGTTGTATACCCTTTTTTTTACCTACAGGCCTTTACAGCTTAGGAGATATTCACTTTGCATGCATACGCTGACGTCAGCGGTTTATGCGCTGTGAAGGTCCGCTGCCAGACCTTTCTGGAAAGAATACTCCCGCGGGAGTGACGTATTTGCGGCTCCGGCCACTCACGGCGACGGAGCCGCGAACATGGAAGACACGGCGAGGGTAACATGTCAGCTCCCTCGGCGTTGACCAGGATCAGATACCAACACCTCGTTCTAAGGTAAGTATTTCATAATGGAGCTAGTATGCGGTGCATACTAGCTCATTATGCCTTTGCTTTACAGGTTTTTTTTTTTTAATTATATATATATTATATATATATATGTATTTATTTTTGTGCGGGTATACAACCACTTTAATAAAACACTGCAAATTAAAATGCATATTTAGGCAAGTTTTAAATGACAGTAAACAATGTCCTTATTCTCCAAATACAATCCATACACATCCAATATTTAGTGGCCCTGTAATTTTTTTAATGAAACTGTTCGTGTTTTTGCCTCCTTGCAACATCCCCCCATGAGCTCACAAGCCTCCCCATTTCTCCCTCACTTCGATCTGTTTGGAATAGGCAGTGGACATTAGTAGTGGTCACAAACAAATCCCATAGGTCACAGCCTCTAGCTCATTTTAAAATTGATGCAGGAGAGGGTGGATACATTCCCACATACAGCGGGACCATAGAAAATGAAGGTAGCCACCCTCTAATAGAAATTTATCACAGAAGTAAAAAAAGGAATTTGGAGAATGGAATGTGGCTGAGAAAAATAGAAGGTACTTTGAGATAAGAATACATATTTGAATAGACTTTTGTTTAACCAAACTTTTTGTGTCACTTTAAACCTTTTAACTCTTTAGAAAACCAGTAAGTAATAAAAAACAGAATAGTCAATAAAAAGGTCTGCATATAACTTTGAATCATGTACAATGACCACGAGGAGGTATATTATTTACTTGGTGAAAAGCTCAGTGTTTTAAATAACTAGATATTCACGTTGTGAGGTAGAGATGACATTGTCATTATTTTCCTCTTCTGTCCCAAGTGGCCTTTTCCACTAATAGCATTTTTATTATGACTAATTAAGCAGCTAATATGCTCCGGCTGAAGGTTGTTTCCCACGTGGACAAATCTGCATGAAGAGCAGTGTCCAGCTATTAAATTGTAATTTGCAACAGTATAAATAGCAGAGTTGTCAAACAGTGACTGCTACACTTGTCAGCGGTATGTAAATGAGAACTAACCCTCCCCACTCAAATATTAACCTCTTAACTGTTACAACAAGAAACACAGTTTTTACTTTAGCAATGAAAGCCTACTCTTCAGAGTCCTTTCAGTCAATATTAAAAAAAAAATAAAAAATGGTGAGGTCTTTAAGCCTAGAGTTTCGCTTTAACATAAAACATATCTGAAGATTGGTCTATCTTAAGAATAACATATTGAAAAAAAAATCCTTCAGAATCTCAATCCGTTAATATACTAAAAGTATAACTAAAGGCAAAAGGTTTTGTTTTGAACAGAGTTTAGAGGAATAAGAACTTCTTTCAGATGTATTTTCTTTCTTTTCTTTTTTTTTTTTTTATGTTTGTGCTCCCATTAGGGACATTCGCTCTGTTTGCCTGTTAACAGTTATCACCACAAGTGAAGGAAAGTCCTAAATTTTGGGTTAGTACAACAGCAAGAATAGAGAATCATCTTCCAATCAAGGGGAGCAAGAAACACTGGCTCCTAGGCTACTTGTTCTCAAGGTTGAGTAGGAAAATAAGAGGGTTCCCAAGAAGAAAAGATGAAGAGCTGAGTCAGAACTACAGCTGCCAGGGGCAATAGAAAGAAGAAAGCTTCATTCTTACAGAGAATCAGGGAATAACCCACTTGAACACAAGGCCAAGAGGGACAAAGAAGGTTGCCGTGGGGTGACGAAGAGGAGCAACTTCACACAAAGAGAATGCATGGAGAGTGCAAGAGCCAAGGTGTTATCAATAGGATACACAAGGCCAAATCAAGACCTGCAGGTTACCAATGTTACCAATGGCTAGTTGTTTTGTGATGCCAAACAGAGTTGCAGGATAAGGAACAGGAACAAGTTCCAGGATGGGGTTACCCATCGTCACACAGGGTGTGGAACTACCTCACATGGATTTCAGAGTATGTTGGAAGTGACTTGCATACCCAAGGAGAACAAGATGTTTTGCAAGAGGCAGAAGAATGCCAAGATACCTACAGATCGCATGCGGACAGGGAAAAAATACATAAGTGAAGCACTGAGAACAGGGGTGACTTGGAAATTTGCATTCCTGATATGGAGAGAGGGAGGACTCAGGGCAGAGTCTGATGGCCAGGGAGATGCGTTATAGAAAGAAGTAAAAGAGGCTCTATAAGTTGTGTGGCTAACCTCCACACAAACATAACGTGAGAGAAGTTGTCGGCGAGGAAACAGAAGGCAACAGAGCAAGTTGCTGGAAATGGGACCAGACAGAAAAGCTGTGCTGAAAGAGGAGGTGAATAAGAATGATGTCAGGATTAGACCAAGGTACCGCGGACAGCACAAGGTCGGGGGAGGTGCCAGAGATGTAGGTTCAACAAAAAGAGAGAAGTGGGGGCACCAGCATTTGGGCATACTGTATGGTGCAAAGAATTATGCCCAGGAGCTTTAAAATCAAAAGGTCTAAACCATGGGATATGAATAATTAAGGTGTGATTAAGGGTCTAAGAAAATAGCATCCTACAATTGTGAGGTTTCTTTTATTTTTTCAATGTGTGAATGGATAGAGAAAATAACACATTACTTAGTGTGTGCTATTACCGGTAGAAATTCTCTTGCACGAGGGATATAATGGCAGGTCTATCGATGATATTCTTTGCAGAAAGGTGTAGAGAGAAATTGTGAGGTTTCAATATGAAGAAGGCTCCTGAGCAGGTCTGGTGGGCTTAGGGGTGGAGGAGGGTCAACAAAGGAAGGACCTGCAGTAGAGGATTAGGAAAAGGCTTTCTGGGAATAGACTTTTTGTGCCAACAGGAATATGGGGAGGATTTGACGTGCTAGGCATGTCTGGCTAGTATGCACTGCTCCAATTAATGAGTCTGCACGAGTAAATACAAAATTCTGGCAGTGAAAAATCTTCAGTAGCCTCTGCTAATATATTAGCGTCTCACTTGCCTTTTGCAAATGGAAGTGCACCAAGCAGTGCAGGTTGTAATTCATGAAAATACAGGGGAGAAGAGAAGGAAGAGCATTTACGGCTGATAGAACCTGCTAATGAAGTGGCAGTAGCCTCTGGAGTAGATCAGACATGGTGGCAGAGAATTCTACTAAAGTCAGACGGGTCGCATGTTGAATTTGTGAGGGTGCCCAAATCAGGGGGCTGGTGTGATCCCAGCGTCAGGTGTTAAAGCGGTAGTAGACCGCCGGCATTTTTTTTTTCTAACCTGCAAGGCAAAGTTATAATGTGCTAGAATTGCTGGAAAGTTACCACTGAGCACATGAGAAAGCTTAGGTCCACAGGCACAAGACGGTGTCTTTATTGACGCCCTCTGTCGAAGTCAGGATATGACGAAACGCGTCAGGGCGTGGCTTACACTACGCCGGAAGTGAGGTATGCGTTCCACCTCAGCCTGTTCCACGAACCAGGAAGTGATCTGTTCCCCTGGACACTGAACCGGCTGGATCTTCTGAACGGTGACACGCTACACTCCTCTTTTGCTTGATTGACTGCTTTTATTTTGTACGTTTATTGGTTGAGGGGTGTTTTGTGAAGATTGTGGGGTTCATCTAAATAAACAGAATTACGCTATGTGCATACTTTCTCTTTTGTTGGCATTTATCTGTTTGGAGTTGTGACCCCCCCCTGAACCCCCTGGAGAGGTACTGAAAGAGATGTGCTAAGGAGACCCTTTTCTCTTGGAGGCTTTTATAACTTTCATATTTGGTGAGTTTGACCCCCTAGGGGGAGAGTGTTAACACATGGTGAAGTCCTACTGACCGGTGGAAGGCGCACACTGTGATTCAGCTTTATCATCACCTATGGACATTTCCCTGATCACCTCACAGACTCTTTTTCTCTCTGTGTTATCACACCTGTGTGCGCTGTTGGCCGCATTATTTTAATTATATGTTTTTTGCTCAACAATAGCGCTGTTTATAGTGTATGTTTACTTATTGTCTGTATACACTATTATTTTTTACTTTTTTGTCTTTCTAAACGGCTGCTGTTTTTTGTGAACAATTAGTGTAGAAACTGAGTGTTTATACCTCCTCCATTCTAGAGTTCTGTGCTCCTATTTTTGGACATTAATTCATCCATCTGGCGCTGAGTGGTGTGCTGCAGGCCCGAGCAAACCTTTCCTCCTTTATTGCTTATGAACCATTTTCTGTACAAAAGATTTAATAAACTATTTTATTGCTTAAAGAAAAAAAAGTATAATTGCATAACATATGGTGTCAAAACAATATATCCAAGTACAAGGAATGTACAAACACGTGGTATACAATATTTTGATTACCCTAAAATTAACAAGAGTTGCAACCTTCCTATTTCTGACAAAAACTTGCAAAGCTGAAATTGCCTTACTACAAAATAGCGCTGAAGGTCAGAACCATCTTGTTTCATAGCCAACAACCTACCCTTGGAAATGGCATTTGAAGCTTGAATATTTGATTATTATTAGCAGATATGAGGCAATCTTTGCACTGATACTTTGATATATAAGCAAAACTGTGAGGTAAGTCTGCCACTTTTCAAAAGTTGTACATTAATAATCAAAGGCAAACAAGAAAAAAAATGTAGACCCTATAAAGGCCTCCCAAAGGCAAGACACGTTACACTTCATTAAATAGAAAGTGGAAACCTGGAGTGATCATAATTACAATTACATTGTTATTAAGTCAACAATCTGCAAATGGAAACTTCTCCCCTTTTCTTCTCCTTTAGAACTAATCTCAAAATTCTAGTCATAACAAAGCATTTCATGCTCCTGAAATAAAGACAACAGTGAAAATCTGATTCTCTATAAATCTGCATTACAAGGATATTTGGTATTAAAGTAAACTGCTAGCATTTACCTGTAAAATGTATGTTTTGTGTACCCTATGCTGGTTCTGGAATGTACTTGCCAAAGTGAATATACTGTAGATGCCTTGTGCTACTTTTTTTTTCTCTATAGTTTTGTACCTGTTTATACAAAAAGACTTTTATAAAAAAAAAAAAAAATAAAAAAAAACTGCTATCGATTTTGAGAATAATCTCAGCAGAGCAATAATCAGTGGGGAAAAAAAAAAAAAAAATCACAACTCAACCAACTCTGTTTACTTCGTAAATGCTAAAATCCAAATCGACCACTTGTCTAATAACCAGAAGACCACTGATCATTTTTATAGTTTTAAACCAAAAACAAACATAATATAAAAGTATCCTAATACAGATTGGCAGTCCTCATAAGTAGCGGCTGCATTTATTTGCTGCATTTATTTTTATTCCTTTATTTTTGACCCAGTAGTCCAACCAACATTATTCTTCCTGAAGCCATTGTTGTCACCCAGGCTGGGCTTAGAACATGCTGCATTTTTCCTGCACTGGACTATACTGGAATGCTGTAAAAAGCATTAAAAATGCACTGGAACACTTGTTCTTACTTAAGGTTAAGAAAAAAAAGAACGAGAAATATGCACTTGACTGCATCAAAAATACACCAAAAACACGCATGCAGAAAAGCATCTGAAACACATCCGGACTGCATTTCTATGGTGTGAACTGGCCCTTAAAACATGTTAGCCTTTGTTTATCTGGGGAGATTAGTAGTTTACATAAAATTAATAAAATATTTTTTTCCCTTGCAATTTCATACACTGCATTTTTGGCATTGTCAACTGGCATACTTGCTGAACATTTTCAAGCCTGAGGGCCGCAATATATGAACATTTTTATTCCAGGGTTCATACCCAAAAGTGCCATTGGGTATGAAACCAGGCACCATGGTGAAGTCAATGGCAATGATCTTAGCACTGTAGAGGACACCAGGGTTGGGTCCTGGAAGGCAGATATAGGTCTCTATTTTGGGTTGTGGTCTTCAAGGGGGGTTGGGGGGAGTACTCAGGGATTCTCACTTGCGCAGGGTGAGGGGTTCCGGGGTGATCCAATATAGGAGGGAAAACCAATTTTCAGCTTTCCAATGATTATTAAAGGCTAAGTTCACCTTTTGTAAAAAAAAAAAAAAAAAAAAAAAAAAAAAAAAAAAAGCACTTTTATCTGCAAAAAAGATGTGTATTTTTACACTGCATCCTGTTAAGTATTTATTGCACCCACGATCAGCAGATCAATGCCAGGATCCTGAAAACTCTCAGTGCACGGTCTGCCAGTACCTCTGATACAGGCAGGCAGTTCCTGAATAGCAGGAAGATCAATGAACTATGAGGATGCTCACCAGCACCCTTAAAGTTCATCTAGAACTACAAGTTGTCAGCCGCAATGGAAGATGGTACTTGTAAGTCTACTCATTCACAGGAAACAATGAATAAATGATGCAGCAGTGTGGGTGGAGCCCCAAACGGCCGCACGGTAGGGTCATGCTGTCTCCATTTGTCATGCTGGTAAGGTTTGCCTCTACGCCCTCCAAACCTTTTTTTCTTTCCTGATATGGGACTCTAGGAAACCTTTTTACATGTATTTTCATGTTTTGTTTGAAGACTTTTTCTTATGGATTTACACAGTACCACCAATTAACTATGCACTCACCCTTACTGAAAAGCTTTAAAGAAAGTTGTGAAGTATGGTAGAATTATCTTTATATTTGCATGCAGACTGTCCGAGATAAGGCCCACATGAGATACTAAGCCTCCATGATTGAAATAACTGAAATCTACTGAATGAAAGGGGTACAGTTTCATGTGCAGAGGCTTGCATAGGTTTGGTCTTGGGGAAAGGTTTTGTTCATGTTGACCTAATGTACCATGACATTTGCAACTTGATGTTGAATATCTGGAAAACTGACCCCTTCCTGGTTCTGGGGTCATGAAGGCAGGGTCAGGCAAAGTTGTCCTCTCTCACCTCATCTTTTTGTTTGTTGTATCTCACAAAAGTGAGTACACCCCCTTCACATTTTTGTAAAGATTTTATTATATCTTCATGGGACAACACTGAAGAAATGACACTTTGCTACAATGTAAAGTAGTGAGTTTACAGCTTGTATAACAGTGTAAATTTGCTGTCCCCTCAAAATAACGCAACACAAAGCCATTAATGTCTAAACCGCTGGTAACAAAAGTGAGTACACCCCTAAGTGAAAATGTCCAAAATGGGCACGAAGTGTCAATATTTTGTGTGGCCACCATTTCCCAGCACTGCCTTAACCCTCTTGGGCATGGAGTTCACCAGAGCTTCACAGGCTGTCACTGGAGTCCTCTTCCACTCCTCCATGAGGACATCACAGAGCTGGTGGATGTTCAAGACCTTGCGCTCTTCTACCTTCTATTTGAGGATGCCCCACAGATGCTCAATAGGGTTTAGGTCTGGAGACATGCTTGGCCAGTCCATCACTTTTAACCTTAGCTTCTTTAGTAAGGCAGTGGTGGTCTTGGAGGTGTGTTTGGGGTCGATATGTTGGAATACTGCCCTGCGGCCCAGTCTCCGGAGGGAGGGGGTCATGCTCTGCTTCAGTATGTCACAGTACATGTTGGCATTTATGGTTCCCTCAATGAACTGTAGCTCCCCAGTTCCGGCAGCACTCAAGCAGCCCCAGACCATGAGACTCCCATTATGTTGTGGTGTCATGTAAGACACGTGGGGTAGGGAGGCAACTCAGGCATTGCACATCTGACATTGCGCCACTAGGTATTTGTGTGGTACCCTAGGGACCACAACAAGCATACGGGGTAAAGTGAGTCATGCATGAAGTGTTGTTTCGGAAAACTGAGCCACACAACACGTTAGCCATCATAGCGACAGGTGAACATAATTTATTGTGTGAATGGAACTAATATGTGATGTACTTATGTGCTGCGTTGCAGTACATGGTAGAATGTACCCTAACAAAGTATTTGTTTTTTATATATAAAAGTAAATTTAACAAAAATAAAAAAAAAATTAAGCCTCCATTGTTAAAATCCAGTGACTAAAAAGGGACTGGCTAAGAGCAGTAAGGCTAGGAGGAAAGGGCTAGGTGATGCTGGATAGCCACTAGTAAGGCAATGAGGTAGGCTCTGACTTGCTGTAGCTTCTAATGCTCACCGCGAGAAGCTCACAGTGTGCAGTAAAATCCATAAGCAATTTAAGTACAGAATAGGAGCCAAAAAAACTGTGCAGAACTAAGGCTCGATTCACATCTATGCATGTTGCTTTTGAGCATTTCTGCAGTGCTTTTTGCGGTGCTTGCTGCGTTTTTGGACACGCATTTTTACTGCGATATTGCTTTTTTTTTTTACACTGTATATAGCTGGTTGCTAAGGAGGGCGCGGGAAGCCGGCTGCCGCGTCCTTAACAACCGATGAGTCAAAAAAAAGCAAAAAAAAAAAAAAAAAGTAAAAAAAGTACAAAAAAAAAAAAACAAGAGAAAAAATGGAATGGAGTCCTTACCAGGCCCTTGGGTCTAGTATGGATTCGGAGGGGACCCCCACACACCAAAAAAAAAAAAAATGGCGTGGTGGTCCCCCCAAAATCCATAGCAGACCCTTAACTGAGCATGCAGCCTGGCAGGTCAGGAAAGGGAGTTGACGAGTGAGCGCACCCCCCTGAACCATACTAGGCTGCATCCCCTCCACATAGGGGGATGGGTGCTTTGGGGCGGGGGGGCTCTGCCCCCCCACCCCAAAGCACCTTGCCCCCATGTTGATGGGGACAAGGGCCTCTTCCCGACAACCCTTCCCGGTGGTTGTCGGGATTTGCGGGCGGGGGCCTTATCGGAATCTGGAAGCCTCCTTTAACTAGGGGGCTCACAGATCCCACCCCCCCATGTGAATGAGTATGGGGTTTTGTACCCCTACCCATTCACTAAAACAAAAGTAGTGTAGTGTTAAAAAATACAGTAGACAGTTTTTGACAAGTCTTTTATTAAAAATCTTCTTCTCAGCTTCTTCCTCCATCTTCTCCAGCATCTTCATCCTCCGGTCTTCTCCCCCTGCTTCTTCTTCCACTCTTCCTTTGCCGCCGCTCCCATCGACAACCCTCCTCCGATGCTGCATCCCGCTGATCTGTCAGCGCTGATATCCTGCATTTCTTAAATAATGATGGGGGTGTGGCAATCGGATTGCGTCATCCAGAGGCCACTCCCCCTTGTGACGTCACAGACCCATCACACCCTGGGCGCGGTACTTGCGTTTTGGATGCGGGTCCATTGAATTCTATTACATGCAAAGTGCTGCATTTTGCGGAAAAAAAGTCCCCGACCCTTTCCAAAAATGCAGAGGCACAAAAATGCATTGATGTGAACATGTTCCATAGGAACCCATGTTACAAAATTTCCCTGCATTTCTGCAAAATGCATCTAAAAAAACGCATTAGTGTGAATCAAGCCTTAAGGCAAGGCTGGAGTTCAAACTCTAACATCTGGCATATGGTTTTGTAACCATAATCCATGAAAAGCCAGCTGTATGCTAATGCATTCCATCCAAAAATACATATAATACAATCACAAAATGAACAACAAGCAACAAATAAACTAAAAGGTACCTCTTACAAAAATGCACTTAATTATCTTTAGTAGCCTGAGCTCTACTAATGCCACTTAACAGTTCTCCATATTCATAATGGCAAGTCTCACACGCTCAAACCAAGACTTTGGCAGATATGCTAATTGACATAATTAGAAAAGCAAGCCTGCAATGTTCATGAACATTGTGAACAGACTAATAAAAAATAAAATATCTTAAAATGGTTCTAAATGCAAAAGATTTTTTACCCTGATGCTTTCTCAGCATTAAGATAAAAAAAACCTTAATAGCAGTCCCCCCTCCTCAGAGTTCCCCTGAAAACTTGACAGTCTATTCTTGATCCAGCGTTGAGCCCTTCTACTGCAGCTCTTCTCTATCTGGGCTCTTACAGCAGCGGGAGCTATTGGCTCCTGCTGCTTTCAGTAAAAAACATGTGGAGAAAGTGAGGGGTGTGGCCAAGCAGCGCCATGTGTTTCTATGGACACACATAGCCTGGCTCCAGAGTGTGTCTGCATGGGGGAACTCCCAGAAGAGGAGGAAGAGAGCACGCCAGTGTGGGACTCAAGAAGAGGTTTTTTGGGGGCCACCCTGTGCAATACCCTTATACAGAGCAGGCAAGCAGAACATCTTTGTTATTGTAGGGGAAAAAAGGGTTTACAATGGCTTTAAATCACTTTGCATAAGAAAAAAAACTAAAAGTATGTATCAAAGGAAATCAATGGTCACAGTCACAGCATAATCATTCATTTTAGAACATCAGCAATGTAAAAGTAATATAGTTATATTTTATCCAATATTTTATCTTATAAGATTACAGGTGGCGAGGTGCATACAGACCCCATTTCTATCCACTGACAGCTGATACATAGTAAACCGCGAGTGTTACTATGTATCAGACTATCATTTTATGAATGAATGAGGAATCTCTATACAGATTCCTTATTCATTCAAGTAAAGTGCTACAGAGAAAGGGACTATCTTCAGTCCCTTTCCCTGTCTCAAAAAAAAAAAAAAAGAGATAAGGGGATCTGTTTAGACCTCTGATATCTCACCAAAAGACCCCCCCCCCCCCCCCAAAAAAAAAACCGTAAAAAAATATAACTGTAAAAAAAACAAAAAAAACAAAACTAGTAAGACCCAGTGGCGGCGGGCACCACACAAAAAGGCCCCTCCCCGCAGGCCTGCCTGTGCTCAGCCTCTCCACAGTGATGGGTCTCTCCCCCCCCCTGCACTCACCCATCCACGGCTTCCTCAGCTTCTCCTCTCGCCCAACCCAATCCGTCCAGATTGGCCAGGAGGGAAAGCCAGAAGACTATAGCGAATATTAATTTGCTATGATCACAAGTGGGTGGGTTTGGGGTGCAGTGCTCTGTGTCCCGAGACCAACCTTTATCAAGCCAATTAGGAGCCTCAGGCTCTAATCATGTGGCTTAAAAAAAACTTATACAAACGTATGAGTCCAGCGCCCTGCAGGGGGGCGGCGCCCCTAATGGACTGGCCCCTCCTAGCATGACCCCTTTCACATGGAGCAGTCACTGTCAAGCAGATCTGCCTGCTCAGAGGGGGATCTGTCTGCTAATCTCTGAGCAGGTGGATTGCAGGTCCACGTCCATTCCACTGATGCAGAGCGGACACGGATACAGCTCGCTGTTCTCTAGGGGGCGGTCAGATGGAAACAGACTGCCTGTCCATTTCCATCGGATACCATCCGATCTGCTAGATGAATGGGGAATTCATTTAGCAGATGAATTTTAGTGGACCGGATCAGATGCAGGCGTGTGTAAATGAACACATGGCCATTTACATAAGCCTCTCCATAGAGAACAATGGGTGGTCCGATTGGGCCCACCTAAAAAACAACCAGGCAGACCCTTACAGTCTGCTAGTGGGAAAGGGGCCTAAGGCCTTGTTCACACAGGGCATACACAGCGTACCTTTACAGGGATGCACAGGTGTTCCGTGCATCTCTGTGCAGGCAGTCCCAATTGATGTCATTTGGGGTGTAGCAACTGCATGAACAGAGCCGTTGCTCCCAATTTAACATCCGTGTGGGTCTGTATGCATGTCCCCGAGCTCACATGTACGGGGGCATGTAACCACACGGATGTCAGATTGGGAACAGCAGCTATGCCTGTGCAGCCTTTGCATTCAAATCTACAGAAATAGGACTGTCTGTACGCGGATGCACGGAACACCTGTGCATCCCCATGCAGGTAAACATGGCCCTCCATGGGCGTACACTTTAGTACGCCACACGTAAACGATGCTTTAGTAGTAATTTAGCAGGAATTTTCTAAGTTATGTTGTGTTTATGTGCACTGTTAATGAATGATTTTAGTGTATTTTTAGTGAAAATAGCAATATGATGAACATTTGCGCAATTATTGCGGGTCCCAAAAAAATAGTAGCACTCTTATTCTACAGGTCATGCACTTTCAGAAAAAGTCAGTTTGATGGGTTTTACTTCCTCTTTTGTTCCCTGTAAAGTAAAAGCATAATGGGCTAGTATGCATCGCATACTAGCCCATTGTGTGGCACCTACCTGCAAACGAAGCTTGCGCTATCCTCGCTGGAGGCCGCATCCATCTTCGCCCCTCTCCCTTCCAGGGCCACGGACTCTGGCTCTGTGATTGGCCGGAGCCGCGTTACGTCAATCACGGCATTTGCTCGGGAAGAAACGTCACGGAGGGTGGTTTCGTCACAGCGCATGCGCAGATAATAGTATCGGCGCACAACACAGTAAATATCTCCTACACGGCTTTGGCGGTTAAAAGTATTACGCAGTATGAAAACATAGGGTAATAGGTCATTCTCAACTTTTGAAACTGTTGTATGCTTGTCCAATGTACTGTTAGTTGCCTTGTTTACTGTCAGGTGATGAACAACGTTGCTGTTGACTAACTGTACAATCAATATACCACACTGTTACTGATCCTTGGCAGGTTTCTGGAACAGGCATACACCTGGTTTTTTTTTTTATTTGTTAGAACTTCCGGTTTGTTCAGTAAGCAAAGTCCAGATAGGGATGACATGGATGCACTTTGTATTAACCCTTTCGCTGCCAGGCCCTGTGCTTCATTTTTACACTCAGGTGGCCAGGCCATTTTTGCAATTTTTTCATTGTTTTTTTATTTTTCCCTTACAGCTTTAGGAGTTTGTTAAAAAAACAAAAAACATTTTCTGACCAGTGACCAGTAGAATACAAAAGGTGCTACTGATTTTTAGGGCACAATGATATTTGCGCAAGTGTTTATCAAAATAATATTTTTGTTAAATACACTAAAACTTTATTAGCACAGTACATTTTACAAAATTCCTACTAAATATAAAAGCTTTATCTGTATTGAGTTAACAACAAATATTTGTAATTTATAAATTAAGCCTTTTTTACAAAATAGTGGAAAAAACTGAATGCAAAAATGTAAATAACCACATTTCTCAAAATATCTGAAGGTTTTCATTGTTCCCTTACAGCTCTGTCTGTTAAAGACCCCCCAAACGATATATTTTCTGAAAGCATAGGACCGGTAGATTTAAAAAGAAGCTCCTACTAATTTTTAAGGCCCCACGATATTTGGGCAAATATTTATCAAAACAATATATTCGCTAAAAATTCTCTAAAATCATTTTTAGCAGATAAACATAGCAAATTTTACAAAATTCCTACTAAAAGCTTAACCTGTATTGAGTTAATATTTGTAAATTTTAAATTGCGCCTTTTTGAGAAATACTGAACATCGGTGTACACAAAAATTTCTTTAAAAATCTGGAGGTTTTTTTGAGGAATCACATGGCAACATTTTTTCCTGTCTCCACAGAGCAGCATGGCTAGTTGCGCTGGTACCATCAAGTGTGATGGGTCTGCATTTTCTGCACTGCACATCACACATCAGTGTTGTGGAGTGAACAGGGCCCAAAGAAAAAATAAGGATTCTAACACCTGTAGTACTTGTAATCAGAACCATCCAAACATATCCGGGGTCTTGAATGCTGGACTACATTACGATGTAAACTTGTTCACAAATGATGCTGTTTGGGTGCCTACCAATCCCCTTGAGCCTTTAGAGCACCCTTTTATAGTTTGGCGATAGTGCGGGTCTGTACTACCAATCAGTGTACCCTCCTTTTATTTGATATTTCTCCGAAACCAGATACCCTCATTCATCTGGACCTACAACCTTCCCAGGGTCCCACTTTTTACACTCCAAGATTCATTTTTTTATTGGTTCTCCTTTTATTACAGCACTCCTTCATTGTTCCCTACAACTGTCTCCTCCGCTCAACTTCTTCTGTAGGGGTCACCCAAGGCACTGTTCTTGGTCCCCTTGTCTATCTGCACCTAATCTCTTGGTCACCCGATAACCTCCCACGGCTTTCAATACCATCTCTATGCCGATGACACCTAACTGTATATCTCTACTCCTCACCTCACTCCTTCAGTCTCCTCTTGCATCACCAGCTGATATAAACATGGATGTCACACCACTTCCTCAAACTAAATCTTTCTAAAACTGAACTTGTAAGGCTATCCCCCCTTCAGTCTATTATGAATGCTGCTGCCTGACTCAACTACCTTACCAATCGCTTAATGTCTGCCATATCCCTCAACTGGCTTCTGATTGCCTAGTAAAATAAATTCAAAATACAAATATACAAAAGCCATTAGTGACTCTGCCCCAAGCTACATCACCAATCTTGTCTAAAAATATCACCCAAACCACCCTCTCTGCTCCTCCCAAGACCTCCTCCTATGCTCATCTCCAGGACTTCTCTAGAGCCTATTCCATGGTCTGGAATTCTCTACCTTAATCCGTCTGGCCATTTCTTACTCTGACCACCTTTTAGGCGATCCCTGAAAACGTATCTCTTCAGGGAAACTTATCCCATAACCTAACAACTGAACTTTAAATTCTTCCATCATCTCATTCCTCAGTTATAACCTTTTATACATGTACCACTTTCCCTGCCCTATTAGATTGTATGCTCTTATGAGCAGGGCCCTCTTAACCCTCTTGTATTTTATTGTATTGTAACTGTACTGTCTCTCTTTATATTGTAAAGAGCTGCACAAACTGCTGGTGTTATATAAAGCCTGTATTATAATATTAATAAAGTTCGTACACACATTTTAAGCGACCTGATGCCACAGTCTCTATGGGATTCCACACATCACTCTGGAAATCTAACATCTTTATTCCTACTTCTACTGCCTGTTGGCTAAAAAAACAACAACAAAAAAAAAAAACACCATTCCTCCTCAGACAGGAACAGGCAAGTGCATTCTTATAGTGGACTACATGGTTTCACACATGTTCATCATTTCTTGACCTCCCACGACTTTCGCACCTGGGCCTCTCTATACAGGAATATCATAAGACAGCTAACTTTGAATATTACTAATTATTTGCAAACACTGACACTGGATGATGACTTTGTGCAAACACTCGTATTTTCGGTTTATGAAAACAGCGTTTAAACATATTTGTCTATACTCATTTGGACCATCCAGGCACATCTCTATAAACTGCCCTAAAATACACATGGCCCTCTTTCATCCATGTCCTATGTGGTAAAATGGAAAGGAGACCCGGTGGTCCCCATATAATTAAATGGACTGTAGCAAACTCTGGTCGAGAATAGGGAAATGTTCATTCAGTACATCTATTTTAGAATCCGCATGTAAGGTTCTCTTCCAGTGGTATTGGGTCCTGGCCCAAATAGATAAAGCAAACCCAAATTACAGGGATTAGCATTTCAGAGACTGTAGACTGTAGCCAATGTGGTGATGTACTTCACACACCTAGTGGTTCTGCCCAAATCTTTCTAGCCTGACCTGTCTATAGTCAATCTATCCGATTTGGGATTGGAGTCTCTGGGGAACATATTACAACCCTCACCATTGCTTCTCCCCCTCTGCGCTTTCCCTCTCTCCGTGTACTTTTGCGCACTTTTATCCCGAACTCCCCAGCCCCTGGGGTCGATTTGCCCTACCCAGGCGCTCCTATAGTTTTGCACACTTTGAGGACTGGAAAAGGGTATATTTACTGGGTTCTTTTCTGTTAACGTATATACAGTAGATTTTTCAGATATCATGACCACTGTGTGGGTGCACCTATTGCTGTTTACGCGTTCTAGTGGTAATAGGTTTCTTGCACAATAAAATGTGGGTCACCGTATGAAGTGTGACTTTAGCTCAAAACTTTTGTCAGTCAATTATATATTGACAGGTTACATCCATAGTGACCAATTCTCTTTAAGAAGTGTCTAATATTTGATAAAGAAAATTTTGCAATAGGAAAGATATAGTTGGGATAAGAGTTAACAGCTTGCTGCCTATTTCTGCCATTCCAGGAAATGGTGATCAAAACTACAGAAAGGCATAAGAAAAGGTAAAGAAAAGGCTACAAAAATAACACCCTGCTGCTTAAATGGGAAACTGAGGCACTTGTTTCCATACAAAAATGGGCTTGCCAAAACCACAGAAAAATAAAACAATGAGCATTTAAGCACGACTCTGCTGCCCTGTGATCATTCAGCTTTTCTGTCACACTAGTGTGCGCAGAAACCTCACTGGCATAAGTTAGAAATGAATGCAGCTGGTTATGCATCTGTAGAGATATGGGATGTGAAAACAGCAAACTACTAGATACACAAAACCCTAACGTTTCCAAAGCACCAGTGCTATGCTACAGCTGCTACCTCCATGTGATTGCATGTAAATGCCAATTATTAGATGTGTTGGCTGTATAAGATTACTTTTTTTTTTTCACCTGTTGAACCAGTCAGTAAGTCTTTTTTCAACTTCCTGTAACAGGTCAAACTGTCCAGAAAAAGTGTCAGTTAATATGTTGAGACAAATCATTTAACACAGAAATGCGTGCTTACAACGGTCTAGTTTTATCTATGTAAAACCTTTATCCCAAAATGATAAATGGATTAAAAAGTACTTGCTTATGTCAGTAAAGTGACTGAAGTTTATCTAAATCTCCTAGTGTAACACTACCCTCACAGGAGCATGTTTAACTGCTTGCTTAGCAGTGTATATGACTTTAATACTGCTTTTAAATGCAGGCCTACCCCTTAACTAATGGGCCTTTGATCATGAGATTATTCTCCACGAGGACTGTTATGCCGCGTACACACGGTCGGACTTTCCGGCATACTTGGTCCGGCGGACCAGAGTGTGCCGGACAATCCGCCCGTGTGTAGGCACCAGCGGACTTTTCCGGCGGACTTTTTCCCAAAAGCCCGCCGGACCTAGATTTGAAGAAAGTTCTAAATCTTTCCGCCGGACTCAGTTTCGGGCGGAAAGTCCGCTCGTGTGTGTGCTGGTCCGACGGAAAGCCCGCTCGTGTGTAGGCTGGTCCGACGGACCAGATACAACACGAGGGCAGGGTATTGCATCTCACGCTCGCTGCAATAGGAAAAACACATTTTCCTATTGCGGCGAGCGCGGGGCATACCAGGCCCTTAGGTCTGGTATGGATTATAAAGGGGAACCCCGCTACGCCGAAAAAACGGCGTGGGGTCCCCCTAAAATCCATACCAGACCCCGATCCGAGCACGCAGCCTGGCCGGTCAGGAAAGGGGGTGGGGACGAGCGAGCGCCCCCCCCCCCCTCCTGAACCGTACCAGGCCGCATGCCCTCAACATGGGGGTGGGTGCTTTGGGGGAGGGGGGCGCCCTGCGCCCCCCCCCCCCAAAGCACCTTGTCCCCATGTTGATGAGGACAAGGGCCTCTTCCCGACAACCCTGGCCGTTGGTTGTCGGGGTCTGCGGGCGGGGGCTTATCGGAATCTGGGAGCCCCCTTTAATAAGGGGGCCCCCAGATCCCGGCCCCCCACCCTATGTAAATGAGTATGGGGTACATGGTACCCCTACCCATTTACCTAGGAAAAAAGTGTAAGTAATAAAACACACTACACAGGTTTTTAAAATATTTTATTAAACAGCTCCGGGGGGGGGGATCTTCCTCCGGCTTCGGGGGTCTTCTTCCGGCTTCGGGGGTCCCTCCGCTTCATCTTCTCCCGGCGTCCGGTTGGTTCTTCTCCCGGTGTTCCAGTTCTTCGGCCGGCTCCTCTGCTGTCTTCAGGTAGCTCTCTTGCCAGCAGAGGTCCGGACTTCTGGGCTTCTTCTCTTCTCTTCTCCAGATGTTGACACGACGCTCTCTCCGGCTGGACTGCTCTCCGAGGGCTGCGTTGTGACTTATATAGGCGGAGACCCCGCCCCCTTTTGATGTCACAGTCCCTGGGCATGCTGGGACTGTGACGTTTTAGGGGGCGTGGTCAACATCACCCAGTGACCACGCCCCCTAAAACGTCACAGTCCCAGCATGCCCAGGGACTGTGACATCAAAAGGGGGCGGGGTCTCCACCTATATAAGTCACAACGCAGCCCTCGGAGAGCAGTCCAGCAGGAGAGAGCGTCGTGTCAACATCTGGGGAAGAGAAGCCCAGAAGCCCAGAAGCCCAGAAGTCCGGACCTCTGCTGGCAAGAGAGCTACTTGAAGACAGCAGAGGAGCCGGCCGAAGAACAGGAACACCGGGAGAAGAGAGCGGAGAAGAACCAACCGGACGCCGGGAGAAGATGAAGCGGAGGGACCCCCGAAGCCGGAAGAAGACCCCCGAAGCCGGAGGAAGATCCCCCCCCCCCGGAGCTGTTTAATAAAATATTTTAAAAACCTGTGTAGTGTGTTTTATTACTTACACTTTTTTCCTAGGTAAATGGGTAGGGGTACCATGTACCCCATACTCATTTACATAGGGTGGGGGGCCGGGATCTGGGGGCCCCCTTATTAAAGGGGGCTCCCAGATTCCGATAAGCCCCCGCCCGCAGACCCCGACAACCAACGGCCAGGGTTGTCGGGAAGAGGCCCTTGTCCTCATCAACATGGGGACAAGGTGCTTTGGGGGGGGGGGGCGCAGGGCGCCCCCCTCCCCCAAAGCACCCACCCCCATGTTGAGGGCATGCGGCCTGGTACGGTTCAGGAGGGGGGGGGGCGCTCGCTCGTCCCCACCCCCTTTCCTGACCGGCCAGGCTGCGTGCTCGGATCGGGGTCTGGTATGGATTTTAGGGGGACCCCACGCCGTTTTTTCGGCGTAGCGGGGTTCCCCTTTATAATCCATACCAGACCTAAGGGCCTGGTATGCCCCGCGACGGGGCTAGTAAGGTGTCAATCTCGCCGATAAAAGCGGCAAGATTGACATCCTTTTCTAGTCCCGTCGCACCTGAGTCACGTTCAAAATGAACGGACTTGTCCGTGTGTGGGCAAGTCCGTTCATTCTGAAAGTCCGCCGGAACTCCGGCGAAAGTCCGTCGGAAAGACGGGCGGACTTAGCCCGCCGGAAAATCCCGGCGTGTGTGGGCAAGTCCGTTCGTTTTAAAGTCCGGCGCACCTGGCGGACAAAGTCCGTCGGAAAGTGTGCCGGACCAAGTAGGATAGAAAGTCCGCTCGTGTGTACGCGGCATTAGAGTCTTGCTATGTAAGAAACACGGATAGCTGGATCTATCATAGGAAAAGCCATTTTCCTAAGGAAACTTTCTTCAATAGGATATTGCTGGGCACAATGTTTTAAGGAAGAAGAAAAAAAAAAAAACATCTCTAGGTGACATATCAGCATGGATGCCGCACCACATCCTTAAACTAAATCTCTCAAACTGAGCTATTAATATTCACCCCTGCACATGCCCCCCTCCATGACTTTTCCATCAAAATCAACAATGCAACCATCAGGTCCTCCCCTCACGCCAGGGTACTCGGTGTAATCCTGGGCTAGACTAGATTTGTCATTTCAGCCCCAAGTCCAATCGTTGTCAAAAGATTGTAGAATTCACCTCCGTAACATCTCTAAAATTCGCCCCTTTTTAACAAATGAAACCACCAAGCTCCTCATTCACTCCCTTGTTATCTCTCGCCTTGACTATTGCAACTCCCTTCTCATTGGCCTGCCCCTCCATAGGATATCCCCTCTTCAGTCATGAATGCTGCTGCCAGACTTATCCACCTTACCAACCGCTCAGTGTCTGCCAAATCTCTCCTCAAATCCCTACACTGGATCCCAATCACCCAGCGAATTAAATTCAAAATACTAATCACAACATACAAAGCCATTCACAACTCAGCCCCAAGCTACATCACCAATCTTGTTTCCAAATATCACCCAAATCATCCCCTCTGCTCTTCTCAACACCTCCTACTCTCAAGCTCTCTCGTCTCCTCCTCCTATGCTCGTCTCCAGGATTTCTCCAGAGCCTCTCCCATCATCTGGAACTCACTACCTCCACTGGTCCGGCTATCCCCTACTCTTGCTACCTTTAGGCGATCCCTGAAAACTCATCTCTTCAGGGAAGCCTATCATGTCTCCAACTAATCTCCTACCACTTCCATCAGCTCATTCCCCACAGTTACAACCTTTTGTACCACCTGCCCCACCCTATTAGATTGTTAGCTCTTCTGAGCAGGGCCCTCTTAATACTCTTGTATTTTATTGTAACTGTATTGTCTCCTTTGTAAAGCGCTGCATAAACTGTTGGTGCTATATAAATCCTGTATAATAATAATAATAATAATAATAATAGGTGAGGCCAGTCTCTGCACAGGACAGGTTCACCCAGCACATGAAAACATAAAAAACAGAGGTCGCATAGGCCTAGCGCATTATCCTCAATAAATGTCTTTAACAGAAATGCAGGCTAACAAGTTTCGAGGTTTCTCTTTTCCTATGTTTCTGCATAATAGTGTTATGTGAGTGTTCCTACATGGACTTGATATTTACCTGTGTTTATAATTTACTAAAGACCTTAATTTGAGGGTAATAGACCTATCTACCCTCTGTTTTGGGGAATATCGGACTTCCCCAGTCTTTGGAGGGCATCGAAGTGTGCGTTGTCCATCCAGTTGTGTCAGGAAAAGAGACTATAATTGTATTAAGGTCCACCACTTAGTGCAGGAGACTGAATGTTGTGTTTTTTTTTTAACCAGCACACGAACAGGAAAGGGGCCCCCGTTCTGTTCCATGTATATGTATCATTTTCTGTGTTGTATTGAACTGCATCATGTTATTGTTCAGTAGCATGCGGACATTTAGGGGAGCTTTTTAACCACAACTTGTTTACCTATGTGAATTGATTTGTCCCCTCCTGTTTAGTGCTAGTTCAGTCCTAGCTAGACCGTCCCCATTTCTTCCATGTTTCCTCTGTGTTAATACTTCACAGAGACAGGACTTAGGAAAGTCCCTGTCTTCTTACACTTCAAAAGACTGAAAAACACCCTCTGTATTGCAATTATCTGAAGTCAAACTGTGTTTGATTCAGCTTCGGTGTCTTATTAAAGGGACCCCTCTGACAAAGCACCTTGTCCTCATGCTGGTGGTTGCGGGGGTGTGTGGGCAAGGGGCTTAACGGAATATATAGCCCTTCCTAATAAAGAGGACCCAGATATCATCCCCCTACATGAAAGACTACGGGATATACAGAAAGAGACGTTTGACAAGTCCATTATTAAAAAAATCTCCAACAAAATGTCACAATGCCTGCTAATCAGTTATATAAGGAGAGAGGCAGGGATGTCATGGCTTTTCCAACCCCTTTACCTACGTGGCTGGAAAACCTTGACTATGTAAGGTGATGTGCCACAACATCAGTGGTTCCTAGGGACATGACGGGTGCCAGCACTTAGGAACCAGCGACAGCAGGAAGCTGTCTTATATAGTAGATTTTTAGATTGTAAGCTCCTTGAGAGCAGGGACTGATGTAAATGTGCAATATATATGTAAAGTGGTAATTAAATTGATGGTGCCTTATAGGTACTTATTATAAATTATAAGCATAAAATAGTGGTAGAAACACCATTTCTACATATGATGCTCAGTTCCCACCGAAGAGGGGCTCAGAACAGCCAAGACTCAGACTGCACTGTCAGCTCATCCCTACATACCACTGCTCAGCCAATATAAAAAGGTACTCATTTTCCCCTCCATAGCCATAGGCTGTGCTCAGCCCGTCAGCAAAAACTCCTTGGTGCTTGGGCCGGGCGATGGAAGTGTACCCCAGAGTAGCTTCTCCAGCTCGTTCAAACTGCAGGCTTGAGCAGTGCAAGCTCTCCTCTTTAGCCTGCAGTGGCTGAGCAAAGAGAGCGTCAGAGAGGTTCCCAGAGTGGACGCTGTGCTGGTGTGCGCCGGGCCCGCTGTTGTGGGTGCCGGCGTGCGGGCGCCCCTGTGCACGTCGGAGCACGTGCGCGCATGGCGCCAATCAGCCTATTTAAACTGTCAGCACATTTGGCCCAGTTCTGTCCGATCTGCAGCGGGATCCTCCTGCTGGTGACCCGCCACGCCCTCATACCACTCTGTGCTCCTGTGCCTCCTGTCTGTACTACCAGGGGCCAGGAACCAGATACGTAAGGAAGGTCTTCCCCTGCTATACCGGGCTCATCGGTCAGGTACGTGGAAGTCTGACAGTATCGGACAGCCATGTCCGAGCCCGAGCAGGGAACCTCCCCCATGGAGGAATTGTGTAGACACCTGGCAGGTCTCACGCAAGCCGTTAAGAGCCTTCAGGAAGGCTATACAAGGCTGGAAGAACGAGTCCAAGTCCTGTCTTCTACCAACCCTCAAGGTGGTACTTCTTGCCGGATTTTCATCTGCACCCTCAGTAGTTATGCTACCTCCTGAGCCCAGGGTACCTATACCGGAAAGATTTTCTGGGGACCGCAGTAAATACCGGACTTTTCGCAACGCTTGCGAACTTTACTTCGCCTTGCAGCCACGCACCTTTTCTCTGGAGGCAACCAAGGTGGGCTTTGTGATCTCTCTCTTATCCGGTGAACCACAGACCTGGGCTCACCGCCTCCTGGAGCAAAAATCAGGATTCCTTGATAACCTTGATGCCTTTTTTGTCAATATGTCCCAGTTGTATGAGGACCCCCAAGTAACAGCGACTGCTGAGGCCGCTTTGCACGCTCTTCACAGGGGCATAGAGCAGCAGAGGACTATGTGGTGGAATTCAGGCGGTGGAGCTCCGACACAGACAGGAATGATGCTGCCCTGTGTTACAAATTTCATATGGGGTCATCTGCTCCACTGAAAGATGAGCTGACACGGGTCGGAATACCCCAAACCTTGGATAAGCTCATCAATCTGTCTGTCCAAATTGACCGACGCCTCAGGGAGCATTGCTCCGAGAGATCCACCAGTCAATTTCACCCCACCTGGATGCTCCCTAAGGTTCCGAGTCCTTCCAACTCTCTCGGTCAGTCTTTTCCTGCACCAGCCACTCCGGTCCTCGAAACCCCCGAACCTATGCAGCTTGGTCTTCTCCGTCCTTACCTCACTCCGGAAGAACGACAGCGCCGACGAGTCAACAACCTTTGCATGTATTGCGGGGAGACCGGACACTATGTGAGGTCTTGCCCTAATAAGACACGCAAGTCTCTTCCAATCTCTTCAATGTGTGCATCTGCCTTGCCTAATCCTGCTACTCACCTTTCTCTCTCGATCATCTTACAGCTACCAGGAAGGGGTATCCCAGTCTCGGTCATAATTGACTCAGGAGCAAGCAGCTGTTTTATTGACCTGACCTTCGCTGCCAACCACCGCATTCCTCTCCAACCTAAAACCTGGGGACTTGCTGTACATCTTGCTGATGGCTCCTCCCTTAGCTCCGGTCCTGTCACGCAGGAGACCATCCCTTTGCTGGCCACCATGGGCTCCCACCATCAAGAACTCCTGCGTCTGGATGCCATCTCTTCACCTTTTTTTCCCCATCATCCTGGGGATGCCTTGGTTGCAGGCCCATAATCCTAGCATTGACTGGGCCACCGGGGAAATCAAGTTTCTCTCCAAATATTGCCAGCAGCACTGTTTGCACAGTATTCCTGTTAAACCTACCCAGCTCCTCTGCCTGGACACTGACACCGAGTTACAGCAGGTAATCCCCGCACCCTATCAGGATTTCCTTGATGTGTTTAGTAAGAAGGGAGCAGAGAACCTTCCTCCTCACAGGTCTTACAATTGCCCGATAGAGCTTTTACCAGGAACGGAAGTCCCCTTTGGGAGGATTTTTCCATTAACAGAGCAGGAGTTGGATACTCTAAAGATCTACATTGATGAGAACCTAATCCGCCCGTCCACCTCTCCAGCTGGTGCTGGCATATTTTTTGTAGAGAAGAAGGACCACTCCTTACGTCCTTGTATTGATTACCAGGAATTAAACAAGATAACTATCAAGAACCGTTACCTCTAGTGCCTGAACTCTTCCAAAGACTGGGATCCGCAGTAATCTTCACCAAATTAGACCTCCGTGGTGCTTACAATTTAATTCATATCCGGGAAGGAGATGAATGGAAAACGGCCTTCCAGACCCGATTCGGGCACTTTGAATACCTCTTTATGCCCTTCGGCCTGTGCAATGCACCAGCAACGTTTCAACATTTTGTTAATGACATTTTCCGTGACTTTCTGGACTTGTACGTTATAGTTTATTTAGATGATATCCTAATCTTCTCCTCTTCAGTTACCAATCATCGCAGGCATGTTCGAAAGGTCTTAACCGGCTCAGGCAGCATGGACTCTATGGTAAACCAGAAAAATGTCAATTTGAACTCCAATGCATCCAGTTCCTAGGCCTAATCATTTCTGTCGAAGGTATTAAAATGGACCCTCAAAAGGTATCTGCCATCCTGGACTGGCCTGCTCCCTCCGACAAAAAAGGAGTTCAACGCTTCATTGGCTTCTCTAACTTTTATAGGAAGTTCATCAGGGGCTTCTCTGCAATAATTGCCCCCATCACCGAGTTTACCAGGCAAGGGAACCGTTTCTGTTGGTCCCCTAAGCGCAATCCGCCTTCGAAAAACTTAGAGTTATTCACCTCTGCTTCTATATTGAAACACCCGGATCCTGCTTTACCATTCGTTCGCGAAGTAGATGCTTCAGAGATTGCAGTAGGAGCTGTGCTGTCCCAGCGGCAAGGCGGCAAGGCCCTTCTCTATCCAGTAGCTTTTTTTTCTTGCAAGCTCTCCATAGCGGAGAGAAACTATGATGTTGGAGATCGGGAACTTCTGGCCATCAAGGTCGCTCTGGAGGAGTGGCGTTACTGGAGGGTGCTGCACATCCCATTTTGGTCTACACTGACCACAAGAACTTGAGTACCTGAGAACAGCCAAGAGATTGAAACCACAGCAGACGAGGTGGGCTCTATTTTTCTCGAGATTTCAGTTCCACATCATGTACAGACCAGGTTCTAAAAATATCAAACCGGACGCACTATCCCGCATGTTCCTTGACTCTGAGAAATCTTTGCATCTAGACACTATTCTCCCTCCCGAAAATTTTCTATTACTCCAAGGGGATCTTCTATCCCGAATAAAACAAGCTTCCTTGGATTGGACTCCGCTTTTCGATGATGATGTGAGGGCCCAAGATGGCTTATTCTGGCACAAGGGCAAAATTGTGGTTCCAGAGGATCTGAGGGTGGCAGTATTAGAGCTCTGCCATGACCATAAGTTGGCCGGACATTTCGGTGTGCTAAAAACGGCAGAGCTGATACAGCGCACATTCTGGTGGCCTCAGTTGACAAGTGACTGTAAGAACTACGTAGAATCCTGTACTAGTGCACGGAGCAAGAATAGCCGGACAGGGGCCTGGGGTTTACGAAGACCTTTACCCGTCCCAGAAAGACCTTGGAAGATGATTTTGATGGATTTCATCGTGGAGCTTCCCCAGGCAGAAGGCTTTTCTACCATCTTCGTCGTTGTAGATAGATTATCCAAAACGGCCCATTTTCTGCCAATGAAAGGCACGCCCTCGGCTATGGAAACAGCAAAGGTTTTCATCAGGGAGATTGTGAGGCTGCATGGAGTCCCGTCAAGTATCGTATCTGACCGAGGTGTTCAGTTCACCTCCAGGTTTTGGAAGGCTCTCTGTGGTTCTCTGGAAATCGAGTTGGCATTCTCTTCGGCCTACCATCCCCAGATTAATGGGCAGACGGAGAGAACGAATCAGACTTTGGAGCAATATCTCCGCTGCTGCTCTACATTCACACAGGACGACTGGGTCTCTCTTCTGCCTATTGCTGAGTTTTCATACAACTCCTTACATTCTGCCATTAAGCAAACGCCATTCTTTGCCAATTACGGCTTCCACCCCTCTTTCCTGCCCAGTTCTTTATCCGAGTGTGCTATCCCTGCGGTCTCTGAAACCATGGATTTCTTCCTTACCAACAATAAACTCTTGCAGGAAACCATGGCTAAGACCCAAGAATATAACAAGATGTTTGACAAGAAGTGGGGAGAACTCATCCTGGAACCTGGCAACCAGGTCTAAGAATGGCCTGTCCATCAAGGAAGTTGGGCCCTAAGTTCATGGGTCCGTTCTCAGTTAAAAAGAAAATCAATGATGTAACTTACGAACTCGACTTACCCAGTACTTTGAAGATCCATCCGGTATTCCATATATCTCTGTTGAAGCCTGTTATTCCCAACCCCTTTACTGGCCGAAATACCTGCTCAACGGAACCCATAATTATTAACAACGAGGAAGAATTTGAGGTAGAGGCTATTCTGGATTGCAGGAAAAGGCACAACCAGATGCAATATCTAATCAAATGGAGGGGGTATGGACCAGAAGATAATTCCTGTGAGCCGGAAAGCAATCTACATGCTGAAGAGCTCTTGAGGGCCTTTAGGAGTGCCAACGCCACCAGACTGGCTCAGTTGGACATCCGGAGGCTTCCTTTGAGGGGGGCACTGTCAGAGAGGTTCCCAGAGTGGACGCTGTGCAGGTGTGCGCCGGCGCCTGTGCGCGCTGTTGTGGGTGCCAGCGTGCGCGCATTGACTACGAACCTGCCTGCTCCTTTGTACTATGCTGCCCGCCTGTTGCCGACCCTGCCTGTGACCCGACTTACCTACTGCGTTCCTACTCTGCACCTGCTGCCCGTGCTTCAGCTGTCTGGTGATCTCCAAGCCACATTTACCAGGATCCTCCTGCTGTTGACCCGCCAGGCCCTCATACCACTCTGTGCTCCCGTGCCTCCTGTCTGTACTACCAGGGGCCAGGAACCAGATACATAAGGGAGGCCTTCCCCTGCTATACCGGGCTCATCGGTCAGGTACGTGGAAGTCTGACAGAGTTCGAGCACTGAAGAGTTTTTTTGACAGACAAAATAACATTGCATTCGTAAACATCACCTTTAATATGATTTAAATAATTCATCACTGACATAGCAAATTCTTTTTCAAAGTCACATGTGAATTGTTGGTTTGTAGTCAAGGTGGTTTAAATGATTGTAATATAAATAAACATGTTATCTGTAAAAATTTAACTTGTGGTGAATTTGAATTATGGCATAACCCCATCTGAAACTCACCAAATATCCCTCTGAGTACATTTGAATAAAAGTTTATGTATGGGTAAAATATAAAAACTTCATTCAGTATAGCCCTCCAATACATGCACATTTTCCCCATGTTATTTTTCAAAAAAGCCTACAAGTACCAAAAAATACCGGCTAACCCTGCCAGAAAGACCGTTTGCTTTGCCTGTGGTGGGCTGACAACGCTACCATTGGTGCACTGAAATAACGGGAAGGTTTTACATAAATAAAAGCTGACTATTGCAAGCACCATTGTTGGTTGTGAAAGGTCTGACTCAACTCTGACTGCAACTTCTGCAGGACAGCTTGTTCTGTTGAAAAACTTACTTGCCAGATCACCATATGAAAAAAGGAAAGAAAAGCCTTAAAGAAATGTAATTAAATGCAATAAATGTTTGCTTTGGGTTTAAAATCAGGCAGAGCTTACAAGCCAGAAAGCTGCGCAGTCATGGTGTCACCATTGGGAACAGCCCTGCTTTTAGCAAGATAATCCCAAATGCTAGCCACAACACCCCCACGCAAAGAGCCTTAAAAGCAGAGTTCCACCCAAAAGTGGAACTTCTGCCAATTTGTCTCCTCCCCTCCCAGGTGCCACATTTGGCACCTTTCGGGGGGGGGGGGGGGGCAGATACCTGTCTGACAGGTAT
Source organism: Aquarana catesbeiana (assembly GCF_042186555.1). Lineage (NCBI taxonomy): Eukaryota > Metazoa > Chordata > Amphibia > Anura > Ranidae > Aquarana > Aquarana catesbeiana. Next base: position 267,582,383 of record NC_133327.1, read on the forward strand.
CATGTTCCCACATCCGGGTGTCCGGGCCGTGGCCCATGTTGTCATCGCTCGGCTCCCTCCTTCTCCCCCTGCCGCCGGGCCAGTAGGAGAGAGAAGCAGAGCCTCGTATGTGAAGCTGTAAGGCTACATTGCCGGTTTCCCTCACCCGCAATGGCTGCGGCAGCAGCACCTGACAGCTGATGGAAACATCTGCTGCAGTGCCGACATTGCTGGACTCCAGGACAGGTAAGTGTACTATTATTTAAAGCAAGCAGCTGCATTATGTGTAGCTGCTGGCTTTTAATTTTTGCAGTGGTGGGCGGAACACTGCTTTAAGGGTCCAGAAAGCAGAGTCTTCACCTGGGGAGCAACAGGTGATTATTCACAAGTTTATTACAGCTAGGTAAGGGGAGCCGTTTGCACATTTTGCTAGGTCCTACAAGGGGAGGATAACATTGGAACACATGGACTAGATCAGCTTCAAAATTTATGGGACGGGGTCCTATGGGGTAGGAGCGAGGGCAACGCCTACCCAGGTGCAATTGCTGCCAAAAGTGCATCTACACCTTGAGGTAGTACTGTGTTTTAGCCTAGGCAAACAAGGCCCAGGCCTAGGGTGGCACTTTGCAGGGGGTGGCAAAAAAAAGCCGCCGCCCCCACGAAAAATGCACCCTTGCCCTCCTCCCAAATCACGTACGCAGGGCCACCATTCAGGGGAGTACAGCGGCGTCGTGGGTGCGGAGGGGGCCAGGAAGCAGTTTTAGTAGGAGCCGTCAAATTCACCCCCCGTAAAGCCGTGATTCTCTCTCTGATTGGCCCTCTACTGTGGCCAATCATGAGGAGGAAAACAGCAGGCAGGAAGCTGGGCGGTGGACCCAATTAGAGCCGCTCTCGCTTCTCCCTTCAGCTGACAGGAGAAAGGGGAGGGGGGGCGAGCGGGGGAGATGCACAGACAGCCCACAGCTCTCCTCTCCCTGTCACAGCGCTGACAAATGGAGCAGCCACGCTGTACCCGCACCACCAGAGAGGGAGCCACGCTGTACCCGCACCACCAGAGAGGGAGCCACGCTGTACCCGCACCACCAGAGAGGGAGCCACGCTGTACCCGCACCACCAGAGAGGGAGCCACGCTGTACCCGCACCACCAGAGAGGGAGCCACGCTGTACCCGCACCACCAGAGAGGGAGCCACGCTGTACCCGCACCACCAGAGAGGGAGCCACGCTGTACCCGCACCACCAGAGAGGGAGCCACGCTGTACCCGCACCACCAGAGAGGGAGCAAGATGGAGCCACTGCCAGGGTACAGACATGCTACACTACTGAATAGAGTCGGCCTGGGCAACCCAGAGTGAGCGAACATCCAGCCGGAGGAATCACTGTTGTGGTTTCACCAGGTCTAGTAAGAGGGCCTGTTGGCCATTATCCATTACTGTTCCCAGGGACTGAGCCATTAGGAAGTGCCTAACCTGATATCCTATAGACCAGTGATGGCGAACCTTGGCACTCCATATGTTTTGGAACTACATTTCCCATGATGCTCACTTACACTGCAGAGTGCATGAGCATTATGGGAAATGTAGTTCCAAAACATCTGGGGTGCCAAGATTTGCCATTACTGCTCTAGGCCTTATTCACCGCCACAACGAGCGCCAATGCTGGGCCTTCAGTGCAAAAATAGGGGGGGGGGGTGACAATTTTTACCGCACCAGGTGACACTAACCCTAGTGATGCCACTGTCTTGGAGCCCAGTGCCAAGACAAGTTCTAGCACTGAGCTTCGGTCCCACAAGCGGCGATCGGCTGTCCGTAGCAACCGACACCTCTCTCCCCAGATAACAGATGCACACATGAAGTGATAGGAGGGGGGTAAGGGGATATGTGCTGGGTGCTTTGGGAGGGAAGAGGATATATGCTATTGGGGGGGGTCTGATCCCTCCCCCCCACCACTAGCACATGTCCTCTCCCAAAGCACATATGCCCTTACCCCCCAAATGAAAAGATGTGGTGGTGTCCCTCTGTCCTCTTCCCTCGGCATCCCTCGGTCCTCCTCCCATGACGATGACAGGGCGGATCTTAAAAGGAAGGGGTGGGTAATAATTAAATTAGGTGATGCGCGAGTTTAGGCATGCCTAGGGCAGCACAAAAGCTAAATAAACCACTGCTTTAAGGAGCATATGCTTACACAGATACTTGTTTTTTCATTGCAATTTAATGATCTGCACTATGATATAAAATACACACCAATCAGCTATACCTTTATGACCATCCACCTAATACCAAGCAGGTCTCCTTTTGCTGCCAAAAACAGCCTCAACCCATTGAGATGTGGATGCCACTAGATCTCTGAAGGTTTGCTGGGGTATCTGGCACCAGTAACAAATCCTTTAAGTCCCGTAAGTTATCAAGTGAGGTATCCATGGATCAGATTTGTTTTCCAGCACAACAGATGCTCGATTAGATTGTGATCTCGAGAATTTGAAGGCTACGTTAAAAACTCAAATTCGTGTTCTTCAAACAATTCTTGAAACATTTTTGCAGTGCGGCAGGGCACATCGTTCTGCTGAAAGAAGCCATTGCCATCAAGAAATGCTGTTTCTATGAAGGGGTGTACTTGTTCAGCAACACTGTTTAGGTAGGTAGAACATGTTAAAGTAACAGTCCTATAAATGTAAGGATCCAAGATTTCCCAGCAGAACATTGTCCAAAGCATCACACTGTCTCCATCGGTTTTTCTTCATCCAATTGTGCATCCTGGTGTTATCTCTTCCTCGGGTAAGTGATGCACACACCCGGACATTCAAATGATGAAAAAAAAAAAAAGTGATTAGACCAGGCCATCTTCTTCCATTGCTCTGTGGTCTAGTTCTGACGCTTACAGGACCATTGTAGGTGCTTTTGGCTGTGGATACAGGACGGCATGTGAACTCTGACTGTTCTGTTGCTATGCGGCCCCATACACAACTGTGATGCACAATTTTTCTGTGTTCAACACATCAACTTCAGGGACAACATGTTTACTTGCTCCCTAATACAATAGATCACAAAAGTGAGTACACCCCTAACATTTTTGTAAATATTTCATTATATCTTTTCATGTGATAACACTAAAGAAATGACACTTTGCTACAATGTAAAGTAGTGTGTGTACAGCTTGTATAACAGTGTAAATTTGATGTCCCCTCAAAATAACTCAATACACAGCCATGTCTAAACCGCTGGCAACAAAAGCGAGTACACCCCTAAGTGAAAATGTCCAAATTGGGCCCAATTAGCGATTTTCCCTCCCCAGTGTCATGTGACGTTAGTGTTACGAGGTCTCAGGAGTGAATGGGGAGCAGGTGTGTTAAATTTGGTGTTATCACTCTCAATCTTACCGATCACTGGACGTTCAACATGGCACCTCATGGCAAATAACTGAGGATCTGAAAAAAAAAATTTGTTGCTGTATATAAAGATGGCCTAGGCCATAAGAAGATTGTCAAGACCCTGAAATTGAGCTGCAGCACAGTGGCCAAGACCATACAGTGGTTTAACAGAACAGGTTCTACTCAGAACAGGCCTTGCCATGGTCGACCAAAGTAGTTGAGAGCACGTGCTCAGCGTCATATCCAGATTCTGTCCTTGGGAAATAGACGTATGAGTTCTGCCAGCATTGCTGCACAGGTTGAAGGGGAGGGGGGTCAGACTGTCAGTGCTCAGACCATATGCCGCACACTGCATCAAATTGGTCTGCATGGCTGTCATCCCAGAAGGAAGCCTCTTCTATGTCCTGTGGCATGATGACACCAAGAAACTTATTTGGTGTCAAGTGTGTGTCATGGCAATCAGGTGAAGAGTACAAAGACAAGTGTGTCTTGCCTCAGTCGAGCATGGTGGTGAGAGTCATGGTCTGGGCCTGCATGAGTGCTGCCGGCACTGGGGAGCTACAGTTCATTGAGGGAACCATGAATGCCAACACGTACTGTGACATACTGAAGCAGAGCATGATCCCCTCCCTTCGGAGACTAGGCCGTAGGGCAGTATTCCAACATAACATAAAAGGTGTTGCAGCCTCTGGGGCCTTTCAAAAAGGTGTGTATATGTATGACAGATCATGTGACACGTAGATTGCACACAAGTGGACATCATTTCACTAATTATGTGACTTCTGAAGGCAATTGGTTGCACCAGAGCTTTTTATGGGCTTCATAACAAAGGGGGTTAATACATAGGCACATGCCAATTTTTTTATTTCTGAAAAATAGTTTTATGTATTTATTTTTCTAATTTTACTTCACCAACTTAGACTACTATTGTGTTCTGATCCATCACATCTAATTCAGATTTAAAAAAAACATTGAACTAAAGGCTTTAAAAATAGGTAAAAAGCCAGGGGGGGGTGAATACTTTTGCAAGGCACTGTAATCTGTCACTAGTCACAAAGGTATGGCTGATCAGTGTACAGTATTTCTGTTGGTTAATTAAAATGCATATTTACTGTCATTCAGCGTTCAAATGGCATGGGAATAAAAAGACAAAAAAAAATTATAAAACAGTGAGATACATAATAGTTTTTTATAGGCACTGTATGGTTTTCCCACAGTCCCTGTACTTTGATGAGAAAGTTTAGGAATTTGGATTCTGACAACCCCACTATACTGATGTATAACACACAAATGGGCATTTCACCCATAGGTATTTAATGTTGATATTGTATGCTTGAGAATAAATCACCCAGTGGTTGATGTGTTTTCAGGGGTAAGAGCTCAATGTTTGAGGCCCTAGATCTGCATATCTGGGGGCTCTATTAAGTAGAATAAGAGGAATGTGAACTTGCAGTGTTGTAGCATGGAAGAGAGACTCCAAGGCGGCATGAACAGAGCAGAAAACTAGGCAGGGAAATCTGCCTGCTTTAGTGCACAAGAGGAACATATGCTACATATATGCCAGATTACAGGAAAAGGTTTTTCTGGAAATTTTAGGTAATTAGTCTATACAATATGTACAACAAAGCAAGTCTAAAAGCAAGTGTGAAGACACTAGTATAAGATTCCTGTCTAGCAGATGCACCCTACATGAACCTGTAATGATCAGACATTTTCCATATAACTTACTTACTGTCCTCTACAATAATATACATATTTAAACAAGGATTACTCCCTTGTCTGTATACCACGTTTATTAATTATTTTACTCTACAATGACATGGTGAACTGGCTTCACTAAAAAATTGTTACTCTATTAACATATATAAAAGATACTATAAAATGCTGTATGCAACTAAATTACTGGAGCCATTTCAAAATTCTAGAATAAAAAAATACCCTTGTTAAAATAGACCAACAAAAAAAATCCAGTGCTTTTGTCAGCATTCATTGATAGCAGAACGCAAAGTTCCTTTGTGTAGTGCAAAAATAATGATTGAGAAGGCCCTTGAATCTTGGTCAGTATAAACAAAAATACCGGTACATAGACATGATTTGCCAAAACTTCACATAACAATAAAATATTAGAATAGTGGATATTATGAGTGTGGTAGACATCCTTAGAACCTTTTTGGTGATGATTGTTTAAAAACAATTAAAATCAATTAAATGTTATACTTACCTGCTCTGTGCATTGGTTTTGCACAGAGCTGCTCTGATTCTCCCTTTCTCGGGTCCCCTGCCGTCGCTCCTGACTCCTCCCCCCAACACACAGTGCCACCCATAGCAAGCTGCTTGTGGGCAGATTGAAAAAGGTAGGTGCTGCCTCGGCCAGGAAAGTGAGAGTTAATTCCATGTCTAGTTTCCTGTTTTTTTGACGGGTTCCTGTCTGGGTCTGTACCACTTGTCCTGCGTGATATAAATTGGATCAGTGGTCTGGCTTGGAGAGGTTCTCAGGGAAAGGGGTGGGCAAGTCCAGAGTGCTGTGGGTTGGGAGACCCGAAAGGGATTAAGACGGAAGAGGAGTCCGGGAATAGTAGAAGGAGGTCGTATATTACTGCCCACATGTAGAGACTAAATGCCAGCTGCTGAGAAGGTGTACATGGTCACAGGGAACCGAGAGTTAACTGGAGAACAGTTACAATGTCAGCGTGCATGGTGTACGTTTATCTTTAAGAATAGAAGCCTGCCTTAAGGTTGAGTATTTACCCATAGTAGCCTCAGCCTTGTCCCAGGGCTTTGATGAAGATGGCACAGAGCAAAAAGGTACTCTGTGTGTAAAGTGACCCTGTAATAAAGTGCCCAAGTAGCCCAGAAGAACCCACACAGGGTAGGCCGTCCATGTGATCCAGCACTTAGCACCCGATGGATTAATGGGAAAACATGCAGGGCGTGACAAATCTCTCTACACCTGTAGGCCTGCCATCATGCCCCCAAAGCCAGCTTTGTGTGGCCATTAATGCACAGAGCGTAACTCAGCCCTGCGCCCCCCCCCCACTCCCTCCTTACTGGCTGTGATGGATGGCAGCAGGAGCCAATAGCAAAGAGAAGGGAAAAAGCACAGGGGAAAGGGGCGGGGAGTAGCTGCAATCAGGTTTTTTTTACCATAAAGTGGTTCTAAAGGCATAAGGTTTTTTTTTATCTTAATGCATTCTATGCATTAGGATAAAAAAAAACCTTCTTGTGCAGCAGCCTCCTCATACTTACCTGAACCCATCTCGATTCAGTGATGTTGCGCAAGAGGCTCGGCTGTCTGGGACACTCCCTTATGACTGGCTGAAACAGCAGCGGGTGCTATTGGCTCATGCTGTTATCAAAGTCAGTGAGCCAATGAGGAAAGAGGGGGTGCGGTCGGGCCATGGCTCCGTTGCTGAATGGACACAGAGCAAGGTTCCTGCTGTGGGGGCACTGGGCAGGAGGGAGGGGCCAGAAGCGCCGGTGAGGGACCTGAGAAGAGGAGGATCTGGGCTGCTCTGTGCAAAACCACTGCACGGAGCATGTATGTTATTTTTAAACCAAAAAAAGAGACACTTTAGTGTCACTTTAATGCAGAGAACACATTAAGGTAAAAAAGAAAAAAAAAAAAAACTTCAGTCTTTAGAACCACTTCAACACCTGAATGAGCTTTGTCACGTGTCTCGGAAGGCATTTATGCCATCTGCTAGGTTTCTGATTTCTGTAAGACTCGAGATGACAAATTTATACAATACTGCACAACATGGTTTAATGAAGGGCAACTCCACCTTAATTGGGGGGGGGGGGGGGTCGCAAATTAAGTAAATAATCTAGCATATACAATTGCAACACAAGTCCTATTGTAATTAAATGTTATTAAAAATAACCTCTCTTATGCTGACGACATGCTCTTCCACCTCTCGGAGCCTCTAATCTCTCTGCCAAACCTGATGGGAGAACTTAAGCGATTTGGGACGCTCTCCAATTTTAAGATCAACTTCCCAAAATCGGAAATCCTACCCATTCATCTGACCCCTCCTTGGCAAGTAGTTTACAAGCCGCCTTTCCCTTCACCTGGGCCAAGTCTTCCTTTAGATATTTGGGTATACAACAGACCTCTTTGACACCCTTTATGCCGCAAATTATCCCCCCCAATTGAAGCAGTCAAGAGGGATCTCTCCCAATGGACCAAGTCACCTTTACGTGGTTAGGCCGCATTAACATCATAACAATGAACATTTTGCCATGCATACTTTTCTTCTTACAGATGATATCAGTCCCCCTGCCCAGAGACTTCTTTACTCGGATGTCTAGTATGCTGTTTGGGTTTGTGTGGAATGCATGGAAACCCAGAACAGCTCTGAAAGTGCTGAAGTGCTCAAAACAGGCCGGTGGACTGGGGATCCCAGATATTTAAGTATTACAGGGCTATCGCTCTTCAGAGGATCCTCAACTGGCGCTTCCACACCCAGTCCAAGCTATGGGTCTCCCTGGAAAAATGTTTGGCAGGGAGGAACTTGGCCTACGCACCGTGGCTGTCCCGGGAGCACAGGGGGCTGTCAGACACAACCTCCCTGCTGACGGCGCACGCCCTTTCAATTTGGGACCGAATAAACCCAACCCTGAACCTATCCCCTCCTGTGTCCCTGCTGGCTCCATTGGGTGGGTTTCTGTGGTTCCCTCCAGGCGAACAAATGGCCTTTTTTGGCCCTTGGGTGGATGATGGCAACGCTAGTTGTGGAAAGCTCATGAGAAATGGTAAACTATTAAGTTTCGTGTCCTTGCAGGCCAGACATAGCGGCTCCCAGATGAATTTTTGGCGGTACAGACAGCTCCACGACTTTTTCGAGGTCCATGGCCATTCTATAAGAGACATCACCTCTCTAACACCCTTTGAACGCCTTTTTGTGGAGGATGAACCGATTCCCCACATGATCTCGGAAATGTATCGCCTATTAGGTTCCGCCACTCAGGATATTAAACCTGCACATGTAAGGGCATGGGAGAGAGACCTAAAACTTGAATTTTCCGTGGCTCAGCTGACACACCTCTACTGGCTCACCCACTCCAGCTCTATTGAGTCTAAAACCCAAGAAACGAATTATAAAATTCTATCACGCTGGTACAGGGTGCCAGCTGATTTGGCACGTATTTACTCCTCGGTATCAGACCTATGCTGGCGGGAATGTGGCCACAGAGGCCCACTTCTACACATATGGCGGGAATGCCCCCGGATTAAGCCCTACTGGGAGGACATTAAATCCCAAATAAAAGAGATCCTAGACCTAGATGTCCCTTTGTCCCCGACCCACTTCCTCCTGCATGTCCCTCAGATTCTGATTAGTAGATACAAGAAGAGCATACTGCCACGTTTTTTAAATGCGGCCAGACGTTTACTCCCAATTTACTGGAAGGAGTCCAGAATTCCCACAAGGGAAGAATGGATTAACAAGGTAAATGATATTAGAGAGGCTGAACATTGGATAGTGACTTGTGGAGGTACTTTGGAACGCTTCATCACATGGGCGCCCTGGAAGGACTATGTTAGCGATCCAGGGCATGTACCCTCTAGTCTAGACTTGGCGCTGCTAGAGCTGGCAGAACTGTCCCTTAGAGCCCATATAGGCGATGGCGCTATGGCCTCATGAGAGTCCCCCCTCTGACCCCCCCTCCTCCTCTCTTTTTTCACTTCTCCCCCTCTCTCCCTCCTCCTTATCTCTCTCCCACTACTTTTTCTACAGTCTCCTTGTTACACTTTTTTTTCTTTTATTCTACCTGTTTTGCAGCAACTGGACTTATGGTCATAGTATCTTGCTGCTGCGAGGGAAGTCTCCCTTATTGGGGATGGCCTTTTTTTTCCCTCCCAGCACCAGCGGATTGCCATAGGCACTCCTGTCTGAGGCGGTGTGCCGGGAGAGGTGTGATGGAGGCAGATTTGGCCCCCCTCTCCTGAAGCTACTGCCAGCGGGATGCCTCATATCTTTTTGAACATGCCAGCACATGGAAGGATGCGGTGGTGGCTGTGGGCCAGCCCCCGCCCCCTCTGTCAATGCTGATATATTTTGTGGATATTGGTTACAGACTGCACTGCCATATTATGTCCAAGAAAGATTGGAAGTTACAGACCTGTATCAAGATATAATTGCAACATGTATTGTCACGTTTTCTCCTTTACTTTATTTTCCTGGTAGTTTATATGTACATGTATGTTTTCTTGACGTTCACCTCTGTCTAGTCCTCGACTAACTGAATTTGTATGCTGTTTTATGCTAAATTGTTCCTAAATAAAGATTTTACAAGAGAAAAAAAAAAAAAAAAAAACCAACCTTTCCTTTTTAATCTGCAGCTCTGTAATTTTCTATAAAGTGCAATGCAATATAGCTACCTGTAGGTGTTCTGTACACAGAATGTGTACTGAACCCCACCCAGAAACATTTCCTGCTTGCATGATTCACTCACTGATTGTCCCAGAAGTCTAAACTAAGGTACAAGTCAGATTTTTGGCATCCCCTGCAACAAAAATGTCATTTTTGGTAAGATACATAGTATCTTAACACAATAGGAAACAACATCTTAAAGGGATGCAGACCCTGCGAATTTCCTCAGAGCTCTGATTCTATAGTAGCTGGTTGATAATTATGAAACCACTCCCATTAGACTTGCTTAGCTCCACAGCACAGTGGAACAAAAAGTGATTTCTTCAGAACAAAAGGGTAGGACTCTGCAACAACTTGTCGCAATTATATGTGCTATATTTTTTCTTTCCCCCATGAAAGTGGAGTTATCCTTTAAAGCTGAACTGTGTAAATTAGGAGAGGAGGCATGGCAGACTGGTCACAACCACATCGAGAAAGCTTGCTGGAGGGAGGAGTAAGATATTACACCTAATTTCCAGCACCCCTAAACATAATGAATAAAAATGAACTCTAGAAATTCAGCCACTTTGTAAAATGTGCTGGCATATAAGTTAAAGGATAAGTTCACTTAAAAAAAGAAAAAGCACTTATCTTTGCAGGTAATAAAAAAAATGTGCATTTACTATTTTTTTGTGGGAGCCTGGAAAGCATTGAGTAGGTGCCATGCAGCACTCCTATAGACTATCGGTGTAAGCTGTCTGCCCACACGATGTATGGACAGACAGTTTTACACTGACAGGAAACATCAATGAACTACCAGAGTGCTCAACAGCGCCCTGGTAGCTAATTGAGACCTACAAGCCAACAGCCGCAAAGGCTGTTGAAACCCACAGGATCCCCCACGCAGCCACATTTTTTAAGACGTGTGCATCACTGTCACAATGGGTGATCAGGGGGAGTGCGGGGGCCAGTGCTACAGTAACATGTTACACCCTGAATAGGGGTGTAACATGTTACGAAAGGTGAACTTGTGTAAGTCCAACAAGGTGTATAATATCTGTGGACTTAGCGCTTTTATCTACATCTGACAGTTTTACGGAGCTCCAGGAGTACAAGTTATTGCTAGAATCCCAGAGATCTGACAGGAGAGACATTGTCTTCTTACACACAGTGCCTCTATCTGCCCCTCTCCTCTGCTGTACATTCACAGGGGCCTTTGTATTTTGAGAATTCACATAACAAAAAGCACTCTGATTGCGGAGGAGGGGAGAGGCGGGCACAAAGGTTGTATGCAAATCTGAAGCTGTTGGAGCGGAGACAAAAAGGCACAGCATCGGATTGCCATGAGTATAGTGAGGGCTATAAATGTAACATAAATTGTTAATTGCATCTCATTGGATTTAACTCCTAGTATTCCCAAACATGTTTCAAAGTAGCTGAATTCCTGGAGTTTGGCTTTAACCTTTGCAGTGCAGGAGGGTCCACTGCAAGGGTAGATTCTACCCAATTCTTGAAGTTCAGCTTAGCATGTAAAGAAGGTGCAGCACTCTGGCTACTTAACTATTAGCCCTGGCCATGATCACTCACTTCTTTTAAAGTGTCGCACACAAAGCATTTAACTTCACTACAGAGGTATTCAAATTTAGAGAAAGTACTGAACAACCGGGAATGGGATGATGGAAACACCACTTGCCTGAAAGTTGATTGCTGTATAACGGCTTTCCAAGGCTGGAATGCACATGCAGAACACAGCATACTTTGGAAACCCATTGATCTTCAAAGATGGGCTATGATACCCAGAGGAAAAGCACTGCCATGTGCTTGTAGACTCAGTACTTCTAGGCAAATCTTTTTAAACTTAAGATTGTATGCAAAGCACGGGAGCCCAAGAACACGGAGAGATGACATATGTGGAAAGGAGGTGACTAATTTGTGCCTAATCCTGTTTATAACGTTCTATAGAGTTTCCTAAAAATACAACCCTGTGCACAAAACAGACCAATGTTACATCAACCAGCATTGTGAACTTAAGTCACAAGAGCAATGCTACCTTGTCACTGCCAGGTGATATTACTGCATAGAAACTTAAATATAGATAAGCAGCTTAACTCATTCATAACCTGCAGTTTCAAACACATTAAAAACACATTAAAAACACGTTTTGGTGAAAAGTGAAAGCAACAATCTCTAATTATCAATTTTATAAAAAAAAAAAAAAAAAAAGTTAAACTCTTGCTGACAGGGGTGTCCGGAGTGCCAAATGTTAAATAAAAATCATTCAGATTTCTCCCCAGGCTTTCTAAAATCAGGAATAGCAATTCCAGGGAAAGTCTGTAGAAGTTTAAGACAACAGAAGCACAGGTTAGAAAAGAGTTCGAGAGTCACAAAAACCCTTACTGCAGAGAGGCAGCCAGGGGAACTGCTGGAGATTATTTCTTAGAGCCTCTGAGTTCAACCAGAGTGCAACATTAGGGTCAAGTATAAGCAGTACAACAGAACAAAGTACAAGAATAGAATTTAACCACTTCAGCCCCAGAAGATTTGGCTGCTCAATGACCAGGCCAGTTTTTGCGATACGGCACTGCGTCACTTTGACAATTGCGCGGTTGTGCGACAGACCTTTCTTTGGGTGGTGTTTGATCACCTCTGTGGTTTTTATTTTTTGCGCTATAAACAAAAGGAGCGACAATTTTTAGAAAAAACACAATATCTTTTACTTTTTGCTATAATAGCCCACATTTTTTTTTCAAAAAAAAAGTCCTCAGTTTAGGCCTATATGTATTCTTCTATTTTTGGTAAAAAAAAAAAAAAAAAAAAAAAAAAGCAATAAGCATATATTAATTGGTTTGCGCAAAAGTTATAGCGTCTACAAAATAGGGGATAGATTTATGGCATTTTTATTATTTTTTTTACTAGTAATGGCGGCGATCTGCGATTTTATCGGGACTGCGATATTGCAACAGACAAATTGGACACTTGACACATTTTTGGAACCAGTGACAATTATACAGCGACCAGTGCTATAAAAATGCACTGATTACTGTATAAATGTCACTGGCAGGGAAGGGGTTAACACTAGGGGGTGATCAAGGGGTTAACTGTGTTCCCTGACTGTGTTCTAACTGTAGGGGGGATGGGACTGTCTAGGAGGAGAGAGAGATCTGTGTTCATACTTAGTATGAACACACGATCTGTGTCTACTCCCCTGAAAGAGCCGGGATTTGTGTTTACACGCACATATCCCGGTTCTCGCTCTGTCACGAGCGATCGCGCGTGCCCGGTGGTCATTCCACTCGCATTGGCTCTGGGCATGCGCTGCAGGCACACGGCCAGCCGAGCCAACCTGCCGAAGTAAAACTGTGGCGGCTGGTCTGGAAGTGGTTAATATACTCCGGAAGAAATGAAGACCAAAATAAGAATTTATTCATATTTGGGCCTACATGGCAATTTAGAGAAATAGAAAAAAAAAACAATCTGATAGCTCTGCACACCTACTCAGATTGCAAAATTTCCAACAGAATTATGCCTACGTTGTAAATGTCACCTAAGAGGTAACAAGTCCATAACTGGCATCACTTCCCCGAATGGAAAAAAAAAAAAGCAGGTAAATGTGTAACTATCAATGTGTGAGCAGAGAAGTTGCATCACATCATTTAAGGTACAGTAAGGGTGAGCTCACTGCTTTTGTTGTCACATACAACTCTGAACTTGTTACCATGAGCTCATCCTAGGCACGTGACAGGTGAACACTGTACACAGCTTAAAGGTTTAACAAGCTTTTTAACCACACAAAGGGCAATATTTATCAATCAAAAACGTTGTTTTATCATCCTAAACAGCAACAAAAATAGCTGCCGTAGTGCAACAAGTAATCGTGTGACGCAACCTGTAGAATATTTATTTTTTTCATAGATCTCACTTTAAAATCTAGAACCAAAAACACACACAATATAAGACATCTTTTGAAAGGAAATTTGAGTAGTACTAGGCATTTCACATTAGGGGAAATTAAGTAGAACTACACTTAATCTGAGCACTACAAACCAAAAATGCTAATTTTTATTTTTAAGGTTCAAAGCAAACTTACCCATCCAAGTGTAAAACAAGCAAATACGATATACTTTCCTATCCATTTACTAATGCTAATGTTTGAAAATAGTCAAGTGAAGTTCCGCTTTAAGTCTTATCTTCTACAAATATGTGCAAACTAGTAATACATTATACGTGTTTTTTTTCTTGACTGGTAAAACCACTTCAGAGAAAATCTCTAGACTCTACTTCTCTAATAAAAACTAATTTTGTGATGGACCATACAGAGTTGTTTCAACTGTTTTTGCTTCAGCTGTTCAGATCATAACCAAAACTCTTTACTTCCATGGATTAGTCAAAAAATGGGTCCATGCAAAGCTGGCACAGTTAACTATAAAGCCGTGGCCAAAAGTTTTGAAAATTTTTAAGGTCTTTTTGCCAGATGTTACTATCGTATACTGAAGTATAATTACAAGAATTTCATAAGTGTTAAAGGCTTTTATTGACCATTACATTAAGTTTATGCAAAGAGTCAATATTTGCAGTGTTGATCCTTTTTTCAAGACCGCTGCAATTCGCCCTGGCATGCTATCAATCAACGTCTGGGTCACATCCTGACTGATGGCAGTCCATTCTTGCATAATTAATACTTGGAGTTTGTCAGAATTTGTGTTTTTTCTTCATGCGCCTTTTGAGGATTGACCACAAGCTCTCAATCTTATTAAGGTCTGGAGCGTTTCCTGGCCATGGACCCAACATTTCAATGTTTTGTTCCCCAAGCCACTTGGCTATCACTTTTGCCTTATGGAGAGGTGCTTCATGCTGGAAAAGGCATTGTTCATCAAACAGATCTTGGATGGTTGGGAGAAGTTGCTCTCGGAGGATGTTTTTGTCCCATTCTTTAGTCATGGCTGTGTTCTTAGGCAAAATTGTGAGTCCACTCCCTTGGCTGAGAAGCAATCCCACACAAGAATGGTCTCAGGATGCTTTATTGTTGGCTTGACACAGGACTGATGGTAGCGCTCACCTTTTCTTCTCCAGACAAGGTTTTCCCCGGATGCCCAAAACAATCAGAAAGGAGATTGAGAAAATGACTTTACCCCAATCCTCAGCAGTCCAAATCCCTGTACCTTTTGCAGAATATCAGCCTGTCCCTGATGTTTTTCCTGGAGAGAAGTGACTTCCTTGCTGCCCTTCTTGACACCAAGCCATCCTCCAAAAGTCTTTGCCTCACTGTGCGTTCAGGTGTTCTCACACCTGCCTGCTGCCATTCCTGAGCAAGCTCTGCACTGGTGGTGCCCAGATCCCCCAGCTGAATAGGAGATGGTCCTGGCACTCGCTGGACTTTCTTGGGTGCTCCAGAAGCCTTCTTCACAAATAATAGATGCTGACTGCTTACCATACACAGCTGCTCTAGTCTTTATACAATTCCACTCTATGCATATAGAAACCAGACTGTTTTGATTTTTGGCACATAATGACAATATGAATATAGTCCCAGCTGCACAGTCTGTTGGTAAAATATTTCCCAAAAGTAATAACTATGCACATCACTTTTATCCTTTGAAGAACAGGTATCAAAAAATTGCAAAATCTCTCCAAACAGAAAGCTACAAGCCTAAAGAAAAAAGTAACGTATGAAACCATAAAGATATATCAGGATAAAAAGGTATGTGATAATGCTGTGCTGGACTATGGGCATGATGTAAAAGATTTTATTTTTATTTAAACAAACTTCATTGAGAATGATGCATAAGAGAAAAACAATGCAAACAATTGAAAAGGTTTACAAAAAAAGATAGTAGTTTCCACATCAAGACAGGGAACCATAGCAAATGTCAACATAGTACACCAGTATACTCAAGAAAGGCTAACCTTGATTTAAAATGTTGCATCATCGCATTTAGAGAATAAAAAGTAATCTGTGGACTAAAAATAAACGATACACATCAACCCTGGCCTTTTTTTTTTTTTTTTTTTTTTTTTTTTAATTGTCTGCCTTAGGGAAAAAAAAATATAATTTGATATAAATCTATTATAATTTGAGAACTTTTACTTAAAGCGAAGCTCCACTCAAAAGTGGAACTTCCACTTATCTGTTTCCTCCCCCTTTCCCCCCTCCGGTGCCACATTTGGCACCTTTTAGGGGGGGAGGGGGGAAGAGGGACCGTGGGGTCCCATGGAAGTTCGGCCCCCCTACCAATTAAAAAGTGCAGTGTGCTTCGCGCATGCACAGTAGGGAACCAACTGTAAAGCCGAAAGGCTTCACTGCCGGGTTCCCTTACCAGGAATGGTGGCGGTAGCCCCTGACAGCCAATCCAAAATTCGGCTGGGGTACCGACATCGTGGGAACCCTGGACAGGTAAGTGTCCTAATATTAAAAGTCAGCAGCTACAGTATTTATAGCTGCTGACTTAATTTTTTGTAGGGGGGCCAGAACACCTCTTTAAAGTGGTTAAGCCACTTAGTAAATTACATGCAATCCCCTCTGTTAGAAAGAATCCTATGCTGTAGTGTATGCGCTTTATAAAAAATATGTCCACTTCTACCTGAATTCACAGCACCGCTCACGTGACTCCTCACTGCTCCTACTCCTGACCCGACATCTAGAGCAGGAGGGGACGAGAATCCCCCGCTGTCAGTCGAGAGGAGGAGAGCGCCGAGATATCAGCCGGGTAGAACAGAAGCAGAGAGGAGTCACGTGAGCCGAGCAGTGCTGTGAATTCAGGTAGAAATGGGCATTTTTTTTTTAACAAAGCACAGACACTGCAGTATAGGATGCTTCCTAACACAGGAGATTGCATGCAATTTACACTGTAATTTCAGGAGGAGGGTGGGCACTGTCACTATCTGACAGGTGGGGAGGGGGCAGAGGACGGGAGAGAGCAGAGAAGAGAGCTGCGGATGATGGAGGCATGTAAACAGACCACGGTATTAGGGCTCAGCAGCCATTTTAAACCTTGGTCAGTTTACAGAGGGGAGGGAAGAACCAAGCAGGATCAGCCAGGTGTTTCAGGGGGGCAAATTATAGAACACAAGCACTGTACTATTTAACATGCTTTAAAGAAACAGGGTCCAATTTTAATTTTTTTTTGCGTAACGCTTTAAACGGAAAGGCTAAAATGACCAAGGCTGAAAATGTTGCCTCCCCCTGCTATAAAATTACAGTGCAAATACATTTTTCTTTTTACTACTCTTCTTCTGAGCAGTTACGTAATCGCACAGCTGCGGCTCCCTTGTTTCAATGAGTGGCTTAACGGAGCTGAATTGTACAGAGCCAGGATTTCACCAGCTGACTTCCATTGCTCCTCCATTGTTGGCAGGGGAGTTCGTTTCCCCTCAGCCCACTGACACAGGGGAGCCAGAGCTATGCAAAGATGAGGCTACTTGGAAGAGGATTAAAAATTATATTTACACTGAGATTTTTTACAACCTGTATGCGTCATCTAAATAAGCACATAGGAGGAAACATTTTAAACCTTGATGTAATTTTGCAAAACCGACTACAGTATATGTCTTTCCTGATGGATCATTTCAATTGAAAGATGCCTAAATTCATACATAATGAAAACATCTGCACTGTACTTCCCGGGTGAAATAAAAACGCCACTAAACACATAAAAACTCCAGAGAGAAACAAATGCATTACATAACTTTTTTACCCAACATTGGATAACTGCAAGTTTACTTTAGGATCAGCAATAACTGTATGCAGGCAAATATTTAACACTAAATGCAAATGTTGCATATAGGCATGACTGTACTATAATGGAGGTTACAGGTTTTGAATTTCCAATGCCAATTTTATACAGTGCTCCAAAACCCAGTTACATTAAGGCTCCTTTGCCAGGATACATTTAAAGACATGCCCACTCACTCTCCCTCTGGCGGATTACTGGTTTCAAAACAAAAATGCTCTTTTTTTTAAAACGTACTTTTGGTCGTGGTCACATGTTGACACAAACTTAGAAGTCTTCACTTCTGATTCCTGCTTGGGTCCTTCTTTGGGTGCCCAGGTCAGTACTTGCATGATGTGGACAGTTCCTACTAAATAATCATCAGCAGGGTCCACTCAGGATCTAGATGAGATCTGATGTGAGCAGAGGAAAGGGAAGGGGACTCTTGATCCTGGGTTCTATTGCGCACTGAAATTGCAGTTTCCCCACACCCAAAATAGTGAAGACAAAGGATATGGAGGGGTGGATTAGGCAGTATATCTGGTATCACAAGGTAAAGGGGGGGACCCCAGTAGGATGGGTGGGGGGTGGGAGGTGAGGGGTAAAAAGAAAATAGTGGGGCTTCACACACTGGCATATGTGGCCCTTTAGCCTCTATTTTGCCACCAGCTTTGGTGTTTGACACACAGAGGGGACTCTTCTGAGGAAGCAGTTAATTTATTCCACACACTGAAAGTGACTTTCTTGGTTTCTTTGGAACTGCGATGTCTGCGTCTATGTATGCAGGCAGCGCAGCTTAGGGTTCGAGGACTGCAGGTGTGCCACCATAGGAAGGAGCTCCCTATGGTGGCACACAGAGAAGAGGAGGAGCACCGGTGGGGGACCCAAGAAGGATCAAGGCCGCTTATTTAAAAAAAAAAAAAAATTGTTTAACATCTCAAAAAAAACAAAACAATCCGACTCTGCTTTGCTTGTTGAATTACCTTTACTTTCATTGAGAGCAGATATTTTTAAAATTAAGCTGGCTATACACTGGTAGAAATTTGTTCCAAATTTTTAGTTTTAAAAACATTCCTTCTATTTTCTATTAGTGCGGTCAAATTTATATTAACTTTTTACTTCAGTGATGAGAAAATTTAAATAAGCAGGATGACAAATTTTTCTTAATCAAATGAACTTCTAACAAGAGTATGATTTTTGTTCGGTAAAGTCCTTTCATTTCAAAATTTTCTATGGCCAGCTTTAGCCCAGGTTCACACAGGGGCGGCACGACTTGGTGAGGCGACCTGCACACGACTTCCAGGGCGACTTGCAAAATGACTTCTGTATAGATGTCTATGCAAGTCGACCCAAAGTAGTACAGGAACCTTTTTCTAAGTCGGAGTGACTTGCGTCGCTCCTATTAGAAAGGTTCCATTGTACAGAACTGGAGGTGACTTGTCAGGCGGCCAGGTCGCCTGACAAGTCGCCCCTGTGTGAACCGGCAGTTAGTCGCAATGTTATTTTATCTGATTTAAAGGTAACTAGCACAATAAGGCACATGAAAGGCCACCTTATGGGTGAAAAAGCCTGAAATGCAAATTCAAGATAAAATCCCTCATAACAAAAGCACTAGCATATACACCTAAATAAAAAGTTATGGACAAAGTGCCTAAATTATTACACAAAAAAAAACCTAGCCACAGTCTGCATGAACATAGAAAGAAAAAAAATGATTTACAGGTCATATGCACATGATTTATAGACTGAAAAATAAAATCAATGGAAAGAGAATGAAGAACATGATTACAATGTCAGAACATAAAAGGCATAGTTAGTTATCTCGTATGTGCAGGCAAAAGTAAAAAGAACATTAACCGCTTTCCGACCAGCCGCCGCAGTTGTGGCAACATGGCTCGGCTGCGCGAATCGCCGTCATGTTACGTCGCGTCTTCTGGTGGCCACTAAGGGCGCATGCCCACGCCCGCTGCTCGCCCCCGGAGCCGTTGCGAGTGCCCGGCGGTCTCAATGACTGCCGGGCTCCCGCGATCTCTCCTGACACGGCGAGATCCCTGTTCTCTGAGGGGATTAAAGACCGATCTCGTGTGTTCATACAAGGTATGAACACCAATCTATCTCTGCCCCTAGCAAATCCCATCCCCCCTTCAGTTAGAACACACACTAGGGAACACAATTAACCCCTTGATTGCCCCTAGTGTTAATCCCTTCCCTGCCAGTGACATGTTTACAGTAATCAAGGCATTTTTATTGCACTAATCACTGTATAAATGCCAGCGGTCCCAAAAATGTGTCAAAACTGTCCGATGTGTCCGGCATGTCGCAGTCATGATAAAAATCGCAGATCGCCGCCATTACTAGTAAAAAAATAAATAAAAATGCTATAAATCTATCCCCTATTTTGTAGACACTATAACTTTTGCGCAAACCAATCAATATACGCCTATTGCGTTTTTTATTACCAAAAATAGGTCGAAGAATACATAACGGCCTAAACTGAGAAAATATTTGTTTAAAAAAAAAAAAAAAGGGGGATATTATTGCAAAAAGTACAAAATATTGCGTTTTTTTCAAAATTGTTGCTCTATTTTTGTTTATAGTGCAAAAAATAAAAAACGCAGAGGTGATCAAATATCACCAAAAGAAAGCTCTATTTGTAGGAATAAAAGGACGTCAATTTTGTTTGGGTGCAACGTCGCACGACCGCACAATTGTCACCGACTCTGGTCAGGGAGGTGGTAAAATCTTCTGGGGCTGACCCGGTTAAACAAAGTTCTGCAATGTATGCAACTTTCCACATTTTTTGTCCCTTAAACAAATGGTGCAAGTACAGAATTTACCTGCTCATTCTGCCAGAAATTTAGTCAGCTACTGCACTGAATAAGCAGGAGATGGGAACACCAAGCAGGGTTGACAACACTGCATCAGCTCACAGCACGTCTGGCAGGATCAGAAAACATTTATCTATAGTTGCAGTGTTTTTAAAGAAAAACATGAGGAAATATGCATGCACTGGGGATTCGTGCTGAAAGATTCTGTATAGATTTTGCCCACACACATACTTGAAGGCTAAAGGAAAATAATGTATTGTGATAAATTGGTGAAGATGTAAATAACATGCATTTCAGTTGTGATGGGTAGTATACAAACCATATTGCTTAGTCATGGCGCTGTTCTAAAGCTGAACTCCAGGAATTCAGCCATTTTGCAAAATATGCTGGATTACTAGGGATTAAGTCCCTAGTACAAGGTACATGTTACTTTGCGGACTTCTCTCTGAATTTACAATTGACATTTTTACTGAGCACTGGGGGCACAGCTGTCGCTATATTTTTGGCACTGGACCTTCATATCTCAGTTACAG